>NC_134365.1:119880980-120184433 GCF_035582795.1 Mycteria americana
GTGATCTGCAGGTGTGCAATAGGTGAGCCAATGATAGTCGGACATCTATCAGCCATGCTCAAAGTCACAATTCCAGTCATACTGTCTGATATCTGAAAATTCTGAAGAAAAGTATGAAATCTGCATTTTCTGCCCAGACACAATTTTTTAATGGAAAAAGAATAAATGTCCGGGGAAACCTGGGTATATGGTAAGCTGGCGCAGAAGTTACTGTCTCTGTAAGAGAAGCAGAGACAAAGGCTGGCTGAACATTCGTCACTGTAATAAACTAGAGTTTGGGAACAGATTAATCTGAAGCCATGATGCAGGACTTCCCTCAGGAAGCAGGAGACAGGTGGGCTCCACCGAAACAAGGGAGAATTGTATTTGCTTGATTTATTTTTTGCTTTTCTCATATATTTACAAGATTATGAGCATACATATACATGTCAGCACTATTAATAGCAACATAATAGCATGGGGCTTGCATGTGTGATTTATAAGGGTGACGGGATCAAACCTCATCACTTCTCTAAATTAATCTGGGTTAGGGATTCCTCTGAGAAAATGTAGGTTTAAACGAGATTAAACAATTGGATCAGTTTAGATTTCCTTGTTCATGTTATTATATTTCCACAAGACAATTTATTATCAGCAAATGCCCTCACAGAGAACACGGCAAACAGCTGTAAAGCTGGGGAGAGGCATTACGCATGTAGAAGGTGTCATTTTAATTGCATAGAATTACATTATCGCTTTCACAGCACTAGAAAGATGCCTTAGCGATATACACAGTCTGTGGTCATTACCAACATAAAATGCAACCTTCACATGAGTTCTCTGTAAAGGAAACCTAACTGTTGAAACCAATGCTGTTACAGTATTACAGCAGTGCAAGAAGATGGATGGTACTGGTGTGAACACCAGAAAGACCGGGGTTTTACTCCCACTCATGTCATACACGTTTTGTGCAGCTTGATGCATGTCATTTCCCCCTCTTTGTACTTTTGCTGCTTCTCACACCATTTTCTTGGCTTAGCTATTCAGAACAGCAGGCCCCCAGGACAAGGACAAGGACTGTTGCCTCCCAAATGTTTGCAAAGCAATGCAACAAAAACAGTCTTTCAGGTTCATGACAAAACCTTTCAGTCCTCTCATAAAGGAGAAACGCTAGTACTTGGTTGTCTCCCAGGTGATGGGATTTCAAGCTCCTTTTGCCAGAAATGCACACGATGTAGCTAGGTTTTTTTTTTTTTTTTCCTAAGTTACCAATGAAGGCTTAATATCTGTTTTTCACCTGTAACAGGAAACCACTGCAGCAGTAATTTGGCCATTCTGGCACAGCCTGTGTCTATTTACAATAGTAGTAGGAAGAGACCTCAAGAAATTATCTAGGGGTCAGAAACCTTTCAAAGTTTGCATATTAGATCTGATTTCTTTTTCCCTGCTTTGCGGTTACATGCGCTGAAAAGAGCTTACTGGGAGCTGAGAGACGTCATTCATCAATGGTGACACTCTCATGGTGCCATGACTCCCAGCTCCAGGTACTACCTATGCCTTTCAAAGATGTGTCTGCAAGTTGTTATGTACAAGCTTGCCTCACAAGCTGTTGCCCTTGAGTCTAGTACCCCCCTTCCCAAAAACACTCAACAATATCTAAATAATGCCTTTTTCAGCTGTGTTTTAAAACCATCAGTGCTAAAGACTCAGTGACCTCCACTGGCACCAAGGCTTTCCTAGCTTCCTAGCTAGGAAGTTTTTCCTTATATATAGCAGAAACTGTAACTCTAGATACTACTTAAGCTCCCTGCTCCCCTCGAAGCACTGGGAGTTACCTACCGCCTTCCACTGAGCAGCTACCTTTCACATATTTTGAAGACTGCTATCATGTTTCTTCTCAGTCCTCTTTTCTCTAGGTTAAACAAATCCAGTTCTTTGAGATTTCCCTCCAGGGTCAGTTTTTTAAGACTTTTAATACTTCCTGTTGGTCTCAGGACTTTCCCTGATTGCCCATTCCTCTCTTGAGTTCAGTGACCAAAGTGAATCAGTCTGTTTTCCAGTTTGAGACCTCACCAGTGCTGAGTAGGAGCAGAGAAATTATTTCACATATCTCACCTAGCCAATTCATACATTTCAGCACAGTACTTGCTTTTCCACACCAGTATGGCATTGTTAATTCTTAGTCAGCTTGAGCTCTTCCAAAATCCCCAAGGCATTTTTGTGCAGGTCTTTTGCTTTGCTGGCTGCTCTGCATTTGGGGGTTTATTCTTACCTAAGTGTAATAGTTTATGCCTGTTTTTACTGCACCGAATCCTATTGTTTTTAGACCATTTCTTCAGTTGACCAAGGTGCTAATCCTGCCAAGGTGCTTGTAGAACTTTCTCTATGAATTTGGTAGCCATACTCAATATGACATCCTCCAAAACACAACGAAAATAGTGAGTGGTACAAGTCCCAGGGAGGGCATCTGCACAACTGCTTTCCGTAATCCTTCCACTTCAACAATGAACCGATGATAATTCCTCTTCTAGTATTTTTTTTCAAGCAGCTATGAGTCCACCTTACAATAGTTCCATTTTAGCTCGCTTACAAGAAATCACAAGAGACTGTGTTGAAAGCCTTGTTCAAGTCAAGATATGTAATAATCTATTGTCCATAAGACCTGCTACTTGTCAGAGAAGGAAATTAGCTTGCTCCAGCATGATTTATTCCTGGCAAATCTTTCTTGGCCTCTACTTATCATTTCATTATTTCCCATACACAAAAGAAAACTTTGTTTGATTATTTGTTCAATTTCCACCAATTCAAGTTAGGCTGTTTTCTGCACCTATATTCCCCAAGCTGCTTTTCTTCTTTTTTAAAAATGGGTACTTCAATCACCTGTCACTGGTCTTCCGTTCACCAGGTGCTATGGGAAAGGCTCCCTCATGGCTCTAGGGATCCTTCAGCCAGTTTCCCACGTGCTCTCAGTTGGTTTCTGTCAGGTCTGGCTGACTGGAAAATAACTAACTTACTGAAGGAGTCTATTCTGTTCTTTCTGTTATTTAGCCTTAGACATTAATGGTTAGTCAACTGATCATAGTTAATTCTTTTTGCTGAGAAGTGAGGGGAAAAAGACATTAATCACTTTGGCTTTTTCTGTGTCACCTCTTACTAGCTTTCCATCCTTGTCGAAGGGTAGATCATTTTTTTGCCATTGTCTTGCTCTAACTTCTAATGCATAGAAGTGCTTTCTTGTTACCCTCTCTTTCCTTTGCTAAGTATATTGACTTTTTTGCCTTGGCCTTTCTGATTTTATTCTTACAGGCTCATTTTATGCTTTTGTTCTTGTCCTTAGTTTGCTGTAGTGTACGGTCACATTGGAGAGCTAATGAGCCACTTACTGAGATTTAAACAAGTTGCTGCCTGTAAGCTGGGGCACAGAAACCGATGGCGTGCCTGCTGTGGCTCTGCAGCTTTCTTTCCAAGGTCTTCCTCTACCTGCTCATGCATTTATAGATGTTTCCTTGTCATCTTGTATTCCTCATAGACTACCATTTTTTACAGTTACTTTTGGACTGGTATCACTGACCTGCCAACCTCCTAGTTTAAAGCCTTACTTACACAGTTGAGCCCTCTCTTCCCACTTTTTTCCCTAGGCCCCACTGGCACTCAGCAGTTCTTGAAAACTCACCCGAGCCCTCCTGGTGACTCCACCTTCCCAACCACACATTAATTTCCAGTGTGCCAGAGCCAATGCCTTTTCCTGGAAGAACTGGACCCTGTCAGAGTCCCTGACCCCTCCACTGTCACTCCCACCACCGTGCAGCCGCATTTGACTTGCTCATCGTCCTACCTGACAGAACCATTAACACACAGGCAAAGGAGCAGTAGAAGGTCGCTGTGAGAGGGCCAGGTGAATCACAGCAACCTTACCTCACCATCTTGGATTTGGGTTTTTGGTGGGCAGGACACCTCCTGGGGTATCAGGCTGAAGAGCAGAAAGATGCCTCTTCCTCCCCTTTCCGTAGAAAAGAATCACCAGCCATAAATACATTTTGTTACTTCTTGGGTGTGATGGTTTGGGGATGGGCTTGGGTTGGAATTATCTGTAGTTTAAGGTTTTGTAGATTCTGGTGACTCAGTTTGAGTCAGTTAATATTTCAAGCAAGTATTTCAAGAAGTTGATACGTTCTTCATTCAGAACACTTCATAAGTCTAGTACCAATTTAATTCAGTTTCATCTGGATCATTCAGCACTTCTGCAAATTAGACCACAAAATGTCAATTCAGATACCCAGAAACTAGGAGCATGAAATTTGTGGCCACCTGTGAGAAGTGTGGTTTAACTGACTTATCCAGCATCATACAAGAACTATGTGGCAAAAGAGGGATTGAATCCATTCCTAAGGCAGAGCTCAGCTGTTTTAACCAAGAGCTCATCCTTTTTCACATGATCCTGTACTGTCACTTACTGCACATCTTCCATTTGCTGAAACAAATGTGGAAAAACTCCTGTAGACAGCGGCCTCCTCCACTATGTAGTCCTGACACAGATCCAGAGCAGCTCCACCCTGAAAAATAAATGTGGCAGAGATCCCATGGAAAGAAAAGTATGCAATTATATACTTTGCATATGCATATGCAAAGGAGAGGAAGGAGAAAATAACACTCCTCATTATGTAGTATTGATTTTGCAACCTAGTCCTCATTTAAAGCAGATTTTATATGTGCAATTATCTAGCTTTTAAAAAAGCAAACAGTAAAAAAAAATCAACCCCCCTTCCATCATGCAGCATCATATTGTTGGAAATGTCATTAGGGCTGAAGCCTTTAGCTTTACCGCAGAGCTCCCTGCTGCTCTGAGCTAACAGGGAAACTGATAAGAGCGGTGGGTTGTCATCCGTGCGTGGACAGGAGGAATATTAGACAAATTTACTTTGTCGGGGGATTCACAGGTATTTGCTGACAGAAGAGGACTGGTGGCAGGGGGTGAGTGGGGGTGGGGAATCCAGAGATCGGCGGTTTTATTAGAAGGTCTGAAAAACATGATTCTTCCTGTTCTCTTCTAGCACAGCCTGTTCAGCTTCCTACTACCCCATCTTTCCCTGTCCTAGTCTTCTTCAAGACTGCCCTTTCTCCATCCTAGTCTTTTTCCATCCATTCTTACTTCTCCCTTTCCCCGTTCCCTCTCTTTTACATCCTCACATCAGTTCCTAGTCCCAGTTTGAGAGCACCACATCACAATCTCCTCCACATTCCTTCCCGCTTGTCCCTGCTCTGGTCTCTTTGGCCCACACTTTACCCTGGCAGTCCCACTTTTCCTTCATTTCTCAATTCTGTTTCCTTTCAGTCCTTCCTCCAGGGCCAACCCTGCCCACATGTCTAAGAGCCATATTCCTAGCCAGATACTTCAGGAGCCCTATGTACAAGCTTACAACCACCCCATCTATTAATACTGTCTCCTTCACTTCAGCTTTGCTCACTCACCTGCTTCCTTGGGACCAGATGACCTCTGATATTTCACTGTTCTGACCCAGCTCCACCCGTCCCCTCTGTGGAGTATGTGTGGACCACAACCACTGCCATGACTGCAGAGCCATGCAGGTATTCCCATGCAGGCGTTGTACTCCTTAGTTCCCCTGCTGTTACCTCACATGTATAGTGCTCAGCTACAAACCTTACTGAGAAGGTGAGTAAATATTAGGGAGAATAGGCATGTATCTGTATCTGTATCTATATCCCTGTCTATAGTCTATAGACAAACACCAGTACAAGCAAACAAAACCACACTCGGCAGTGTAATTACTCTTTCCACAGGCAACTCCTGTTTTCTACTAACACCTCTGAAAATCTGTCCTGATCTGAAGTTCAAGACAGCCAACACCCTAGTCCTAAACCTGTGATAAATTTTGATTTTAGTTTGATATTGTGCAAGGTATCACAGCTAGAAATTAAAGCAATTATTAAGAGGAGAGAATTGGCTTTTCCGTGGTGCACAGAGTACTTGTTTCAAAACTAGGTATATTCCATCATAAGAAAGAGATCACTGAAGCGCAATAGTTGTGCTTAGAGAGGCTATTAATGGTAATTTTGAGGTTTTAAAAGTGCAGTATTTTTTCTTTCATTTTCCCCCTTAATCCCGCCATGCTGGACTAGCTGCTTTGTCAGGAGTCTATGAGACATTGCATGACATTTTTCTAATTCCCTAAAACATTTCCAACAGCTTTTTCACAGAATAGGTTCTGTATTTACATATGCGTATAGAATGCATGAGGACATATTTTTATCTTGTGCTTTATTAGAAAGAGTGACGTTATTCATTAGCGCTCTCTGTGCTGCTCTCTGGTATAGGGATGGATGTGAGAGACATTAAGATGCAGAGGATAGTTTGCCTCTGTAGCACCCCAACCTCCAGCATGAAAAAGTCATGACTCAAGGCTCTCAGAAGTCAAAAGTTTACACTCGTTACTTAAATATTAAATGAGAGTTTCCCACGGTCTTTGGATACTTGTGGTTAGCGCTTTGAGGAAAAAACAAACTTGTGAGATTGAAGGTAGCTCACACCTGGTGGACACACTACATCAGTAGCGAGAAAGTCAGAAAGCATTAGGAACTCCCACAAAGGTACGGGACGTCACAGACGTATGCAGTGGTCAATCCACGAGCGAGTGTGCACAGCTATACGTAGACATGATGCATGAGACCAGACACCCCTACATGCGTGGCATTCACACACAGATAGATACAGACACTGTATCTGTGTTGCTAATACGCATGAGAGACCCTCAGGCATACAGATCTCATTCAGTGAATACGTATAGGGACGCCTGTCTGGGAGTGTGCTTATTAGGTCTCACATACAAGTGTTTCTGCATGCGTGAGCAAATGCGAGGCACAGATATAAGTGGACTCAGGCTCAGTCTTATGTTTGCGGGGTCTCAAGACACAGCGTTGAAGTATGAGTGTGGGTGGGATTCACAAAAAAGGCAGGGAGGGTTTGTTGGCCACATGCAGATGTGTATTTGTGGGGCTTGCATGTGGAATGTAGTTAGAAGTGAGTATGAACAGTGAATATAAATGTATATCCAACCGAGAATCAAATATTGGCATTTGAAAGCGGCACTAGATATTTCAGTATATAGACTTGGGGATTTGCATAAAGTTCTGTGTGTGAGAGAGAAAGACTTCAGGAACAGGGACTGAACGCGTTTCCTTTTTTCTGGCAGAGGAGCGTTTTAGCAGGTAGAGGGTTGGTGGAGTGGCAGGGCATAGGGGTTTCACGCGGTGGGAAGAGGAATGTCGTGGCTCACACGTGACTGTGCCACCACCGGCAGGGTGCACCGGGAGGGTGGGAATGGCTGCCCCATCATGTGCGTATGGCAGGCATACCTGGGCATTCCCGCCTCCCTTGGGGACCATCAAAACAAACTTTCTGGATTTCCTCTGGAACTGACCGGGCGCCTGTTCAGAACAAGGAAGCAGCTCAGGCCAGACAACACCCTATCAAAAAAACCCCAAGCAAAGTAACCCAGGGAGGGCTTGTACATGGTAAGCACCAACAGGGAGTAAACGATACCTGTCAGCTGACTGGCAATTACTGCCTAAGCACTGGGAGGGTGGGAGTTCGGGAATATGTGTAAACACTTCTGCATAGGCAATTCATCCTGCACAGCTGATAACTTGGAGCGGTACACAAAACCGCTCCTAGCACCCACATAGGCTTTGTTGTGCCTGTAGGGCACAGTACCTGTAGGGAACTACCTAGAACTCACATCTGCTTAAGATGAGGAAGGCCCACAGCACTACCAGTACTGGCTGTGCTGCAACTCATGATGGAAAGTGCTGGGAAAAGTTTTCAGTTAGCAATACCTGCACCTTGGATTCGTTTCACCGACTGTGGTATCACTCCTGTGCCAACAGAGCAAAAGCAAGCGACCCTGCTTGTTGGTGTGGAAGAGCATGGCTCGGGTTCCCAGGTGAGATGCTGAAGCCTCTCTTGATGGGGTGGGGCCGGTATTTCGTAGACAGATATTTCACTGAAGTTCTTTAATCTCGAGATCTGCCTTCTTCCCTGCTTCCCCTTCCCCTTGAGCCACGGCACGGTGGCTCTGGCCTCTCATCCCCTGCCTCCCTCTTTCTGAGAGCAGACAGGGCCAAGTGCTGAGGCCTTCAAAAATTTGGGCAGAAACTCGGCGTGAGCTCGCTCTCTTTAAAGCCAGCCCATGTATTAGGTGCTCTGGGGTACATGTGAGCATGAGGGATGGGGGTACCCCCAGAGGGACGCGTCTCTGCCGTGGAGGAAAGAAATACTGTGGAAACAAGCCTGATGTACCACCAGGCTCTCCAAATGCCCCTCTTTGGTGGATGCAGGTGGTTGTAGGCTTCTGGCACAGCCACAGCTAGCCGCCAGTGTCGGGCGTGCTGCTGACAGAGGGTATCTGTGTCGCTGACCTTGATGGCTGCGCGCGAGCACAACGCCAAGGGTGTGCGCCGAGCACCGCCGGCTGGGAAACGTTTGCCCAGATGCTCCCTCGCCAGGAGCGCCCAGGCATCAAGGCCACCCATCTTCCAGCCACGCAGTTTTACCTTGACCCTGTCACCCCTCGGGTCCCTACACCCAGCCGGCTGCGAGTGGGTCGCATCCACCTGCACTTCTGTCGGTGGGCAACAGGCACTGAGGCGCCCCGAGGCGCTGGGACACGGAAGGTTCTGGAAGAGCTGAGGGTGCCCCACACGCGCGGCCCCGTCCCACCGCGGCACCCTCGCCTCACCCTCCGGCACCGGGGCGCTCCTGCCTCGCCGTGCCGCCCGCCGCCCGCTGCCGGAG
Source organism: Mycteria americana (assembly GCF_035582795.1). Taxonomy (NCBI): domain Eukaryota; kingdom Metazoa; phylum Chordata; class Aves; order Ciconiiformes; family Ciconiidae; genus Mycteria; species Mycteria americana. The sequence goes on from NC_134365.1 coordinate 119,889,769, forward strand.
CCAGCCCACCCAGGTGCGCGGGGACGACGGCCGCAGGGCCGCGGCCGTGGGCGCCGGCGGCTGGTAGCCAAGCGCAGAGGCCCCCGGCGCCGGCGGCACTGTCCTTCCCCCCCCACCATGTGCGGTCTCGGGTGTGTGTGTGTGCGCGGAGGGGGGGAGCGAGGGGGCGGACACAGTGGAAATTTCCACTCCCTGCAGCAGCCACAGCCGCCGCCGCGGCGGGAAGGAGGAAGGCGGGCGCAGGCCCCGAGCCGCCGCAGGGGGGTGGGGGGCGGCGCCCGCACCGCGGCTCGGCCCGCCCGGCTCGGGCCCGCTCCCCGGCGGCGGGTGTCCCCCTCCCGCCCCCCCTTCCCCGGGCCGGGGCGGCCGGGCAGCCCGCGGGCGGGCGGGCGGGCGGCGGCGGCGGCCCCCCGGCGGGCGGGCGTGTGCGCGGCGGAGGCGGCGCTTGGCGCGGGCAGGGGGCGGCGCGGCGGAGCTTGCGCAGCTGCTGGCGCCCTTTAAGCCGCGCCGCCCGCCCGCCTGCCCGGGTGTCTGTGCAGCTTGGGAGCCGCGCGGGCAGGAGCCGCCGCCAGCACCGCCTGCCGCCGGGGACGCGCCTTCCTCCTCCGGTCCCCCCCTCTCCGGCATCGCCGCCGCCCCCTCCTCCCCACCCTCTGCCCCGCCGCATCCCCGCTCCTCCCGCCACAGCCAGCTCTAAGATGCCCCGCTATGAACTGGCTTTGATCCTGAAAGCCATGCAGAGGGTGAGTGAGGGAGGGGAGACGGGAGGGAGGGAGCGAGCGAGCCAGGTGGGACCTGACAGACCCCCCGCCCCAGCCCCCGGCGTCCCCTCCTTGCCGCCTCTCGCCGCCGCCGCGTGCCGGCCTCCCCGCGGCAGCCACACGCCCCGGCCCCGGGCGCCCGGCCGGCCCCTTCCCCCGGGGCGAGCCCTGCCGTCCCCGCCCTCCCCTCCACGCTCTGAAGCGGAGTTGCGCAGCGTGCTTCGGGCTCCTCTGTGTCTTCTTCTGCCCTCTCTCCTTCCTCTTTTTCTCTTTCCCCTCTGCGCCTTGGGAGAGTTCGCTTAGTTGCTCCCCTAGAGCCGCAGTCCCCTTCTCCCCCCCCCCCCCCCCCGGTCCGCAGGTAAGCAGATCCCACGCTTAGCGAAATAGATGCGCTTCTCCCTCTCTTATTCCTCCCCCCCTCCCCGCCCCTTGCCTGGTGCAAGTGAACTTAGCCCTTTCCGTGCCCCTATACACGGGTGCCAGCACGTCCCCCTCTTCCTCTGCAGCACCAGCGCTTTCCATTGCCGTGTGCTTCACCGCATCCCCCCCAGCACCTGCGATGGCTTCGCTGGGGACCTTGCTAGGTCGCAGCAGCCCCATGCTAGGTCCCCTGGCCTCTGGGAGGCCTTGTGGTGAGCCTTGATGGGGGACAGCAAGGAGTCTCTCCAGCAAGCTTCCCTTCGTGGGGTGCCAGCTCCCTGCCTCTCCAGCCCCCCTCTGTACCAGGGAAGTCTCAAGAATTTTTTTTTTCCCCAGCCGTTGCTAACACCAGTTGAGCTCTGCTGATACGGCTTGACGTATTGCCCACGGGAAGGGTTGCTAGCCGTTGCCGCTCTTTTTGGCGGCATGATGATAAGCCGTGGTGTGAGCGAGTGAGGTTATATGATGCTTTTTCTATTTTACAAGAGCTGAATCAGTGCGGGGGGTGCGTGTACTCGTGTGTAAAAATAATAATAAAATAGGAGCATCTCTGTGTAGATGGAACCCTTTATTTGGAAAATAATAGCTGATAGTGGCCCTTCTCTAGTACCTTCTGTAACCTTTGTGTATCTGCTACTTTCCAGCTTAATATGCAGTGCTGGTGTTGGAATGTAGCAGCACTTCTGCTAGGCTGTAACCCTTCTGATCTGACCCAGCGTGGACATGCTTGCTCTCGCATTTAACCTTCACTTAAATGAACATGTATATTTGTCATAGAATAGCAGGAAGCTAAATAGTGTTGCTGTCTTTCTTTTGTAGTTGCGGGAGCATGTCTTCATGTATTACATGTGCTACATATACTAGTACATTTCCATTCATTTTACATGTACCATCCACATGTCAGGCTTTTTTTTTTTTTTTTAACTTGGCTTAACTGCAGAAGCTGTAGTAGACTTCTCAGGTGAGTCCTCTAGTGGAGAAATACAGCAACAGGGAAAAAAATCTGGTGACATTGCTGCACCACCTCACGGAGCAGCACTTGCTCTGACAAAACACACTGCTTTTGGACTTGGGTTGTTGACATGTGATGTGTTGTTTTTTTGTTTTTTTTTTTTTTTTTCCTCCACACCCCTCCCCATCAGTGTATAAGCCATAGGTAAGGTGATGAGATCCTTTTTGTATACGTGCTGTTAATGTGGGAGATGCATTATGCCATGCAGATGCTATAAATGCAGAGCAGGACAGAAAGTGTAGCAAATCTGACATAATACTGAGACACAAATGAACTGACTACTCTGAAAGGATGCCATGGAGTGCTGTCTGGTGGAAAGGATCTTTGACTCCTAGGATCTGAGCACAGAGATGCAGGGATAAGCTTTTAGCTGTGAGATGCTTCTAATGAGCATCGATGCATTCAGGATTTAACATCTGCAACCTTTTCCTCTTTGAAGTTTGACTCTAGTATATTCTTTCCTGATAGATGTATCTTAAGGTGTGCTTTAGCTCTGTGATCATGATAAAACACTTAAGTTTTGGTTCAGGTGTACTGCTGTTTTTAACCTACCCTTGTAACTCTAAATTTTGGAGAGTCTGTCTCTAGATGCTGGTTTTTTGTTGCTGTTGACAGTACACCAGATCTAGGTGCTTTTTTTGTGTTCCAGTATCTTGCTGCTGCTGCCTCTCTTGTGTAATGAGAACACTTGAAAAAAATTTCTGTAGTGGTTATATGCTACATGGTGCTGCTGAATCCTGGCAGAGGGGTTGCTCCAATGACCCCCATAGCAGTGCATGATCTTGACCATAATGCTAACTTAAATTAGTCAAAACATGGAGATCTGAATATGGGGCTAATAAAACAGTCTGAAACTACAGAGTGATGACATGACTCCTTCTTGTAGAAGTTAGAGAGATCATATACAATCCTGAATAAATTACATTGCTGCTTAACACTAGTGCTTCCTGATGAAGCTACCCTGTGCAGGTGTTCACTGTCCTGCCCCCAATGTCAGTCCCTCTTGTGCGGTGGCTGCGTGCTCCGGTGCCTACTTTAGTCTGAGGCTTGAGCAAGTGCTGACTCTTCTCTTGGTGTCTGTGGCATCCTTTCCTCATTTCTGACGGCTCCCCTGCCTTGCAAAAAAAAAAAGTAAGCCCCTGCCGCCTGGCTTCCTTGTGCTTTAGGGCTGTCGTTGACTCCTGTGAGCTCCCTGGCAGCTTGGGTGCAAACCTTCCTAGAGCTACAGTCTGGTAGACTTTCATGGCACTCTTCAGAGGCAAACTTTTGATTCTGTGGGGTTTTCCCCACCCACAATTGTTTTCAATAGTTACCTTGGCATTTCCATAGATCTAAGCAGAATAAATCCCTCAAATTCCTTTTTGTTGCTTTAAACTCTGTTGCTCCTTAGCACTGCTTGTGTTCAAGTCAGGGATCCCTCCTCATTCTTTTCTTGCATGTGGCTTCTGTTGTGAACCATGGAGTGTGTTGTGCAGCTGGTCTCCTCCCTACCCAGCTAGCCTTGACATGGTTACAGGGCGAGCATGACCTGTCAGTCCTGCCTGATGCTCCCGTGTCCCCTTTGCTTCTTGGCAGACTCCTCAGAGCCTGTTCAGCTTTCCTTTTGTGTCTTAAAAATGCAACACCGAAGAGCTTGGGGGGGCAAGGAGGAAAACTTCTACTTTCAGACTTTGTCACCGGTTGTCTGCATGTACTTTTCACACAAGCCTGTGACTTTATTCTGAAGGCAAAGCTGAGCTGCCATTCTCTGTCCTCTTTTGTAGGTAGCATATGATCAGGTCGCTGACTTGCACTAGAAACACTGTGTTTGTAAATTGTCTGTGGACAGTCCTTGATCAGCAGAGACCCCAGTCAGTGACTCTTAGGAAAACAATAATAAAAAACCCTAAAAGCACCTCCAAAATAAATGAATACAAAACTACTTCTCTGTGATATCGCTGTATTTGAAGAGTAGCTGCAGTGAGGGACTTGGATTGTGTTACTCTGTTAGTATACGGAGGAGATGCTTTGGGAAAAGGAAGGTACGAGGCCGGTGAAGTGACTGGAACTTAGGGTGGAAATAATGAATTTTGCCCACGTGTGTGGCTTTCTACACTCCAACATGCAAATAACAAATAGTATGGTGAGCTGGGGGAGTTTGGTGGCAGACTTGTTGTCAGTAGCGTACAGGATGTATGTAAACAACACATTGCCTACCCTCAAGAGCCCGAGTCAAAGACTACAGTTGTGGTGAAGGTAGAGGTGCAAAATGAAGACACAGCTGTTCATGCTCTAAACCTTGCTATTCATAGCAAAAGATGAATTTCTAATTATTTCTCGCTTTCTCCCAGGAGAGTCGTCTTCGGCTTTCAGCAGGGGGATTATGGCAGAGCAGGACCTTCAGCAGGAAAGGGTAGTGACCTGCTAGTGAAATTAGCAGGAGTTCTCGCTTGCTGGAGAAGGGAGAGCTCTTCAGGGAGGCTTCCTCTTCCTACCCTCCTGTCCTGCCAAAACTCCCTTGAGAGCCCGGGGAAGGAAGTGGGGGGGAAAGGGAAGGAAGAGCTGGAAATGGCTTCCTATTGCTCTGATGCTGTTTTGCAGACTGACCACAGGGCGGCAATGCGAGGCACCCTCCAAGGAAAATTGGCAGCCTGGGGAACCTAGGACAGACAGAGAAGGTGGCGGTATTCCCATCCTGTTCTTGCTGCCGCTCAACTCTTGCGAGCTGGGACACCCGTCTTCAGCAGAACAACTTTGTAACTGGAACCGAAGTGAATGGACCGTTTGAAAATACTTTATATTAGAGTATTTCACTAAAAATGAGGAAGCATATCAATATTTTATTAGCAGGATATGCTTCTCCCCCACTTCACCTGTGACAAAGGACAAATACATAGTATGTGTCATAGTCTAAAAACTAATTGCCTTGTTTCAGCAAGTACCCGGAGTAGGGGACCCATCCACCCACCTCTGTAATACTACAGTGAATCTGGGCTCTCAGTTTGACTGGCATGTTCACACAACGGAACTTGTCTTCAGCATCTGTTTGTTGCCTTTGGAGTGGGTTGCCATGTTTCAAAAATCCCCTACCTGCTGTGGAGATCGTTAGCTATTTTAGGAAAGCCAAAGTAATGGGCAGTAGTGTTGCTTGACATCTTGACTGTTACACTTAATTGCTGTGTAGGCAGCTGCAGCAATTGGGCTTTGGTATCTGAGTTGCTAGGAAGAAGAGGGGGAGAATGAAGAGGGCAGTAAGCAGGCAGATACTGGTTTTATTTTGTTTCCCTTCTGGTGAACATACCTGTTCTTACAGTTGAATCGTACATCTTCCCCACCCCTCTCCCCTACTTAGCAGGTTAAAATTACACAAAAGTTTTCCTCTGTTTCCTTTGACTTTTTTAGTAGGCTGAAACAGGCTCTTCACACTATTATGCCTAGCAGGGAAGGACTCTTGGGTTGGGGGTGGTGCTGGAAAGAAGACCAAAGAGTTGGAACTAAAAGACGAGATTGGAAAACCACGAGATCTAGCATTGACTCTCCTGTAGGAGTCAGCTTTTTGTTTTCTGCCTTAAGCATTTCCATAAGAATAGCTGGATTTTGAAGTGTGTGATACAGACAGCATTTGAGAATGATACCCTCGTGGCTGACGTTTGCCACTGTTCAGTCTTAAGATTTGAGAGTGATCTTCTTCTAACTTTCTGCCAAGTGTGGGGTCTATGCCTGGCTTGGGTATGGGGGCAGGTAGAGGATTATTCTCTCCTACAAAATAGTTTAAGCCTTTTTATAGCAGATAGTTGTTAGCTAGGTGAATTTGGCAAAGTTGTCCAAAGTGAGTACTAAGCTGATGGCAAGAATAAGGGACTTGAAAGCCTCTCGGTGTATACAGGCTTCTGCAGTGTATCGAGTGATGTGCTTGAGTGAGTGTGTGTAATGAGATGCCCTGGTTAACTCTGCCACTCTTGTTCCCTAAGCTGTAGAGCTGCAAGCCTGAGCACTGAGGCAGGACTGTGCGCTGGCCCTTGTGTCCATGTTGGTACTGGCAGACTTCAGTGGGATTTGGCTAGCCCTTCGCCAGTGGGCAGGAATGGTGGCTTAACCTTTAAGATACGGCTTCTCCTCTTTGCCCCCGTTACCTGCTTAGCAATGTGCTCTTCTCTCTTGGTTGAGTATCTCTCCTCATTTGTTCACTGTGTGTGTATACATGTGGATGCATCATGTATATGAACAGGGAGATGCTTGTAAACTTCACCATGAGAGCAGATTGTCTATCCTTTAACTCTTGAAAAAGAAGGAAGGAGAACCTGTTGTGATAAAATAGCATTATTGCTCTCTGCTGTTGTAAAAACCCTCAAAAGTGACTGACTCTTTTAAAGATGTCCATCATATCACTTAGAATAAGCTGTTATGTACTCATTCATACTTGAATTAAATTTGTTCGCTTTCTTCTAATACATCATGCATACCATACTTTATAATGATGGACGTTCTTGCTTTCTTTACATATTCTTTCAGGAGCTGATTTCTCCAATTCCCTTGTTCCAGAGCCATAATGCTGGCAGCCTGCACCCAAAAATTACTTTGGTGGTTGTTGATCGTTAATCGAGTAATTTATCTTGCTTTTTGAGCCACAGCTGCCCAGACCTCCTCTACTACAAGTCTGTGGCAATGGAAGAGTTGCTTATGTGGGAGCAGTTGATTGATGAAGCTGCATATACCAGCCTCTGTGCTGCTTATCCGAGGGCAGCAGGAACCTCTGGGCACCAGGTTGTTCCCTTCAAAACCGCCTGCCCAGTGGACCAGCAGGAATATCTCTGGTGTGCATTCTGTAGAAGAGCTGATAAGAAGGTGAAAGGCAGGGAAAATAAAAGGGAGGACAGATAGGCAAAATGTAACTAGTTGTGTAGAAGTGGAACAGGAAAGGTGGGAAGTAAAAATACAGAGAGTAAGGCAAGTTCTGTGTAAGTGAAGGACCTGTACTGTGGGAGCACTAGTGCAAATACTGGTGCTGGAAATGAGACACTAAAGAAAATGCATCACTCCTGGTGAGGAGAGGGGAAGGAAGGAAGCAGATGGTGTAAAGGAAGGGTCATGAACCCTAGAAATATGGTTGCGAGGAACTATTCTGCTATTTCTCACATCATTTTCTGATCCTGGTTTGTTCACTTGCAAGCCAGTCCTTGTGCTTCAGTTATGCAAATATCTAAGGAATAATAATTAAAAACAAAGGTACCTGCTGAGCATGGATACAGGAGGGGAATGTGTTCAGTGGAGTTGATGTGTTTGAGACTATCAGAAAAATCAATGTTTGGTAGGTTTTAATATAGGTAATTACAAAGCTTGATGTAGAATAGTGCTAGTTGTTTTATAATCAAGGTAACTTTATTTAAGCCTTGTTTTGGTGTTGTAAAAATCCTCAAGAAGGGTCAGAAATCTTGCAAGAGCACAGCAGACTAGGAAGCTTGGAGGGCCTCAAACTTAAATGCTAGGATTATGTATGCCCCTGAAACTTCTTTCTCACCTTTCAATAAAACTTGTGATGCATTATGTTCTTGGAAAGATTGTGGGCAGCCATAAATGTGATGGGAACTTGGAGAAGTCCTAAATAAGCTTAATGAGTCTGGTTTTATTTTTTTTATTCTCCCTAGAAATTCTACGAAGAATTTCTTCCTAGTATTTTGCCCGATTGCATGGAGACTTACAATTCCACTACTCCGTTCTCATTCCCCAAGTAACTTCTGAGGTCTATACTCTCCTAGCCAAAATCCTCTTCAAATGGGGTGAACCAGCACATTTTTCTAGGCTAGGACTATGCCAGTTACATCAGTTACTGCTGAATGGTGATAACCACCAACTGGACCACATCTTTGTACCTTGCAGCTAAAGAAAATGGTCATCTTCAGTAGTGGTAGAGATTTTACAACAATTTCTGATGGTGTGCTTCTAATGGAGTGATAACGTTTGTCGTCTATGTCCAGAAAACTTGATTATGTGGTCCCAAATCCTCTACAGAAATCAAATACTTGCATGTTTATGCTTGTTTTACCCATTCTCTTGCTGTTGCTCTTAGTGACTAAGTACTTCATCAAACTAATTTAGGTAAATAGTACTTGCCAGTGGCAGTGAAAACGTTTGTGCTTCTGAACTTTAGGTTGCCACAAGAAGGAATTTGAGTCTTTGGGCTCAGTGTCCCTGTGCAGCTTCCAACTTAGTGTGTCAGCTGATGTCTTGACACACTTAAGCTGGCAGGGAAAATTCTACTTGATGCTGCATGATGGCATAATCTTCTATTTTTTTTTGCCATCTCCTGGAGGAGACACCCCTTCCCACCTCAATTAAAATGGCTTGCTTTCCCTGTTTGCCCTATTGTGCTCTTTACTTAGTTACTGTTGACCATGTGCCTTCTCAGTACCATCTTTCCTCTTCTGCTTCCAGTTCCTGTGTAGAAGGAAGAATGTCATCTGTCTCCAGTTGCAAAGAAAAGCATGGTTCCCTTGCTGAGGGATGGAGCTGCTTATAGTGACAACCGTCTTTGGGCATCTGAGCCTCTGGTAGTCACCTGCTTGAGTTATGGCAGAGGCATGAATGATTCTGCTTATTTGCCAGGGAAGAGTGGCCCAGTTCCTCAGCGGTGCTGAGCAGGAGCTGTGCTTTCTGCTCTCTTCGGAGAACCCAGATAACATCTGTTACCAGTGTAAACATAAGCCAATTCTTTGGGCTGACAAGGGGAAAAGGAAGTACTTGCCTACATATTTTCTTTTAAACTAATAGTCAGTTTAAGTTAAACTTAAGTTGATGGAATAATCTTTCTTAAGACCTGAGTAACATGACTACAGTATGTCTAGGTAGGCATGGAGAAGATAGTCTTTCTTTCTGGTATCTCTTTATTTTAACAAATAAAAAGCAACTTCCTGTCTCCTTTCTTCTGTCCCCATCTTAATCCCCTCCTTCCCCTTTAGGTGTTTGGAGTTTTTGGAAGAGCAGTGGAAGCAAATAAATCCACTATTCCTGACAGAGTGCTGCGGACTGACTCATGGGAAAAGAAACCATCCAAATGTGAATGCCACAGGCAGTGGCATGAAGTGGCTTGCTGAGGCACTGCTAGTGATGTAGGTTTCAGAAAATAAGCCATCTTCCTCTTGCTTTGCAATTCAACAGTACTGTAACTTCTGTTGTGTTTATGGAGTACTGAATGAGCACTGCAATAAAGCTTGCATCCTTTCTTCTGCCTTCCTCCCCTGCCCCCTCCTTAATTTGTGACTTGGTGGGAGACCTAAATAGGTGTATAATCTTGGGATGGGGGGGGGGAGAATGGTTAAAACCAAAACCAACAACTAAATTGATCTACTACTCTAACACTGTCAGTCACAGTGCCCTTCAGCTTCAGTTGGCCTTACAGTACTCCAGTTACTGCTTCTGTAACAGTCCACAGTAGCATTACATTCCTGACTGGCAAATGCAGTGTAGTTCTCCCTTTCTTCTGCTGAACTGCATGCTGTGAGGTTACTTATTTCTCTCATGTCTCCTTCAGCAGTCCTTTAGAAAAGAATCGAGAAGAATGTATTGTGGAGCAAGCTTCTTTTTCTGATGCTGCAGAAAAATGAAGACCAGAACTGGAGCGATTCCTGAAACCCCAGACAAAAAAAAGTGCACTATGTGTTCATAACAACTCCTTTGGGTGACTGACTTGAACCTTGCACCTCAAATTGGACTTTTATGGTAGTGATGATTTATAGAGTTGCCTCTGGCACCTGTGTTCTCCAAGGCCAGCAGAAGTGTTGATGCAGTACTGCTTTGGGGCAGCAGAGTGTGTGTGGCAAACAGGTTAGGTCGCTGCTGGTTCAGGTAACTTGTAAATGTGGTACTCTTCTACTCCAGCCTTTTGAGCTGCTGGGAATGCCAGTCCAGACCTTAACTCAAGTTATTTATTAGATGCTACAGGTCAACTTCTGCCTCCAAGCTTTCCTGCTTCCTATGACATACGTTGTTTGTCTCAGGTAGGATTCCTGCCCAGCTCCTCTGCCCCAGCTCCTGGTTGACAAGGAAGAGTCCTGAAACTGCAGTCCTGAATGTTTAGGGTTCTGGTGAGCAGCTGGCAAGGATAGCCCCTCCTTTCTTAAGGGCATGTACTACATAAGGATAAGTTGATACGTATCAGTTATTCCATGAAGAACACTTGTGCTCCTTTTTTTGTGTTCTAGAGTGCTGCAATAAATGGAACGAAGCTTTTTCCTCTTTTTGTTCCGAGAGATAGGTTACCTCAGGCAACCTTATGTTTACTGTGGAACACTGGACAGGTAGGAGCTCACTTGCGTGTCTGTAGCAGGTAGCCTGCAGTGTGAGCAGGCCAGAGAACACACTCGAGGGGTTGAATGTTGTACAGGCCTGCTCAAGGCACCAGACCTTTATTCTTTTTGGGTTGTTTTTGGTGGGTTTTTGTTTTTTGTCCACCCCCCCCCCCGGAGAGAGACTGTTAATATTTTCCATGTAGGTGTTGAGCCTGGCGATCTGGGTACATCTCTTCCATGCAAGTGAGTTTTTCAGTAGGTAAAATGCTACCAGTATGAGTTAACATACCCTTGCTTGAAGAAGGTGAAGAAAAACGTTGTTTCTAAGAACCTCAAAACTACTTTGAAGTCTATGAAAAAAGTTAAGTATGTGCTTAATTTGCTAACAAATGATAGCAGTGGACACTCCTGTGTGATACCTGGGCATCTGCATCCTCAGATTAACCCTTAAAGTGTTGGCCATTGGGACTGACTCCTTAACCGTAAGAGAAAAGGGAAGCTAACTGAGAAACTTCCCATCTGCTGAGAAGAGAAATAGACTGAGCAGAAAACAAATAGTTGCTTTAGGGCTGGAGCAATTTGATTCTGGCATATTTAAAGACCCATCTTATTAGAAAAGCACTGTGGAGAAAGTTTTCCTTTAAAACAATCATACAAATTTCTCCTAAAAATCCCACCCTAAATCTGCTTCACATTATCTAATATCTCTTAAGGGAATTGCTTGAGATTTTTTTTTTTTTCCCTTAAAGGACAGGCTGCCTGTTGGAGAGACATATGCATTGTTTCACCAAAGCTGTAGCCCTCTATCTTCAGACAAGAGGGAAGCACATTGTTTTGTGTCTTTGATATGATCCAGCCAGAAAACAGCCTTAGGGAAAAAAATTCACAGTCCTTGGCAGCAGTGCTGTCTTTCTGTCTTTTCTTCTGTCAGTGCCACAATGTATGCTGTTCTAATAACTTGAGATTAAACTCGCATGGGGCGTCTCAGAAGTCCTTCTTGAGACTTGAGGTCATAACTTGCTGAAAATTCAGAGGGACGAGTCTCATTTTCGTAATGAAAAAAAGTTCCAGGGTTATTTTAGAATTAGGTCTAATAAGAAACTGGTACAAGAAGCTACTTTAGTACAGTAATTTAGTGACAGCAAATTTGTAGCGGCTACTGAAAACTTTACACCTTCCTGCTCAAGCAAGCTGAACCCTGCAAAATTCAGATGTTGATTACAAAGGTGGTGGTTCAGGTCTCTGTAGACTGCTTATTTCAAATGCACGGTTTGGCTGTACCTTCCAGTGGAGAATGCTCAAGAAACTTTACGTATTGTTTATTTTGGTTAGAATGAGCCCATAGTACTTTAGCAAGTATCCTAATTGGGAAATGTCACAATTTATTCAAGGGCAGCCGCATCTTCTACTTACACACTTTTCAGAGGGATTGAACGTGCTTGTAGTAGTCATACTATGAACTGTGTACCTCTTGTATCAAATAGACGTGGTTTTAACAAGTATTTTTGTGATTTATGCATATTACTGCATAGTTTTGCAAGGTCATTGATTAACCTACAGGGAAGATGGTGGGAAGTGAACTAAAGTTCAATTCTAACATTTTTCAGTAACAGAACAGGACAATAGAAGAGGGAAAATATTGGTTATCAGTATTTCTTTAGCTTGCCCATTATTCTCATTTTGTCTATAGTAGTTTTTCTTCTTTCCACTGTGTCTGAGTAAAATCTCTTCTTCCCCTTTCCTTAAATATTTATAGTTTTGGTATAAACATTATAATGTAGTTGCATTTGAAAATTTAGCTGAATGTAGTAAAAGATGCAACACTCAAAAGTGTTACTCAAAAGTGCTTGAAACTAAGAATAGTATATTATACTTGTATCTGATGGTGTCATGATCTGAAGCATTTATAATTTCGTGTTGGATTAAACTAATAGACTATTTAACTTCTGCATTTGCGGGTGGGGATAAATGTGAATTCTTCTATGGAAGAATTTAAAATACATCTGTGGTTTGAGGCTTATGAGCATGATAAATTTAGCACGCTCCTGTAATCAGTCCATTTTGTGCCATGTCTCCGTAGTCTCTCATTATTGGCTATAACTCTAGCAGAATGAATATCTGTTTTCTCATGTGGGTTTGTGGTGGTGGTGGTGGGGAACCCTTACTATCTTTTTTGATTCTGAACTACTCTTGAAAAACAGCCAGCTCGTACGAATAACATGATTGTGAATTTCTCCTTAAGGCTGAAGTTGGGGTTTGCTGTAAGCTATTTTTAAAATACATCTGCCTTAATGAGAAGTGCACACACTTACATCAGCACCATTGCTGCCTTCAGTAATGCACAAAGTAAGGCAGAGGGGGGGAGTGTGTGCCTTTTCAACCTTAACTATAGTTTTTATTATGGTCTATCTGAGAACTTACAATGTTTTTGTTTACTCTTTTTGAAACAAAATGAAAATGCTACAGGGATGCTAAACAGGAAACCACCCAAATACTAGAATATGTTATCTGGGTGTTTGTATTAATCATAGATGAATTAATAGGGAAATGTGAGCTTCAGCGTAGTGCCAAAGCACTTCTGCAAATGAAGTGGAAGGCGGAATGCCTGAAGCTGATGCTTGTAAGACTTCTAAGGCTGGTAGACCTTATGGTCAGAAAAAAGATCCAGTGATTTTTTTTTTTTTTTTTTTTTTTTTTTTGTGCCTGCATTACCTTTACCGGTGGGTGGGAGAGGAATGGACCCTCTTCCTTACTCTTTTGTAATAATCTTGAGTAGTAAAGATCTGGGTCCTGATCTTCAGACTAAACTGGTTCTTTGCTTTTGTATTCTCTTCCCTTGCTGTGCCCATTCAGTGTAGGAAGCAGAAGAATCTTATGTCCAGCACTCTCTAAACCCATTAAATAGCTTTGGGTGGGTATAGGTAAATGATACCTCCCAAGGCATAAATAGGAGATAGGAGCATCCTATCTCCGTGGCAGAGGTAGGAGCCAGTGTGCAGCTCTTCAGTGTCCCTTCCTTTCCCACCTGTCTGGTTGTCTGCCAGCAAGTCTCTTTATTATCCCCTTCCCTCCACTTTGAGCACTTCAATCCTGCTTGCCTAAATGAGTGCCTGTTTCCTGACATGATTTGGTAGAATTGGGTGTGATTGGGGGTTCAGGAATGGAGCGGCAGGGTATGCTTTGCCTCAAAACCTTCTATCCCTGATCTTAGGGATCCTTTACATGCTTGGATGCAAATGGATGGTGCTGGGAACAGCGCTTCCTGGCATCCTAGCAACTGTGCTACCAAAATCCATCCGGTTCTCCCTCCCGTGCCTAGGGTGCTCCCAAAAACTCCTGAAACCAAACGGGTGTGGGTATCAAAAGGCACATGGCAGACAGAAATACCTGAAAGCCAGATGTCAGGGGTAGTTTTGCTTTTGTCACTTGCTTGAATGGGACTTTGTCTTCACTTAGATTACATGCGATATGCATGAAGAGCTTGAAGAGCTTTCAGAATAAAATGTAACCCTGTGATCATCTGTACCTCAGACAGGTGCAAACTCGTCTTAAACCTGTGGAATAGCCTTGCTTCTCCAGCTGATCTTAAATTTATGTTGTTTTCTGACAGCGCTGTGACTTTACTTTGATTTTATTTTTTTTTTTTTTAGCTCTAGCAGCCAGCTGGTGTCTTAAGTGCATGCATGTGATGCTAGGATCTATCAAGATTTGTGGGGTGCAGTGCTAGAGCAATGTAGGAAATGATTGCCGGGTTAATGCTCCTTAGTGGTGTGTTGGGGTTTTTTTTTTATTTGTTTGGTTTGGTTTGTTTTGTCCTAAGATTGCTTGAAAGAGGAAGGCCTGTTTAGTGGCTTGAGAAGTAGACTTGTGAGACTCCAAAGTAAAGAAAAATAAAATGTATTTCTGTTCCGGGGAATTTGGGTCATTTAATACTCCAGAATTGCTGCGTCCCTTAAGGTACTTTTAAACATTAAAGTTGACTTGTAAAAGGCGTTACTACTTAGTTCTACAAATATTTAATTATGTGTATTATGGATTGCATAAATACAGCAGGAAATATAAGGGGGAAAAATCTGTGGTGTACAGTCATTGTTTTACTAGACTTCAAATTTTTTCTCATTACTTCATGAAATTCTTCTCTAATTCAATCTTTGTCTTTTGTCTTTGCTGCCTTGCAGGGTTGGTACAGTAGGCCTCACTAAACTTAGCTGCAACTAAGAATTTCTCCTACATCAACTGAGTTAAGGCTGATGCTCTTGTGGAATGTGGATTAAAAGTGCGTGCTAAGTTCCAAATTTCCATTTGAGAAGCGGAGAAAGTAAATGTACCACAACCACCAGCATCAGGACAGCAAACCAAGGGACAAAGAATTTGATCCACAGTGTTGATATATGTTAACTGGTTCACGTGTTGCTTAAAAGACGTTTGCTGGGGGGCGAGAAGTGGACGTCAGCTGTGCGAAGTCATTTTGTTTACAAAAATGAGGGCTGCTTTGGAAACAGCAGACATTGCCATTGTGGCACTGTACTTCGTGCTTGTAATGTGCATAGGTTTTTTTGCCATGTGGAAATACAATCGGAGCACCGTAAGTGGCTACTTTTTGGCAGGGCGTTCTATGACCTGGGTAGCTATTGGTGCATCTTTATTTGTGAGCAATATTGGAAGTGAACATTTCATTGGGCTCGCAGGATCTGGAGCGGCGAGTGGATTTGCAGTAGGTGCATGGGAATTCAACGCCTTAATGCTTTTGCAGCTTTTAGGATGGGTCTTCGTCCCAGTCTACATCCGGTCGGGAGTATACACCATGCCTGAATACTTGTCCAAGCGTTTTGGAGGGCATAGAATTCAAATATATTTTGCAGCATTGTCTCTAATTCTTTATATCTTCACCAAACTCTCAGTTGACTTGTATTCAGGGGCACTTTTTATTCAAGAATCGCTAGGTTGGAACCTCTATTTGTCAGTTATCCTCCTTATTGGAATGACTGCACTGTTGACTGTGACTGGAGGTCTTGTGGCTGTCATCTACACAGACACCCTTCAAGCTCTGCTTATGATTATTGGTGCCCTCACACTTATGATCATAAGTATTACGGAGGTTGGTGGGTTTGAAGAAGTTAAAAGAAGGTACATGTTAGCGTCACCAAATATTACGTCTATCTTGTTAACCTACAACATTTCCAATACCGATTCCTGCAATGTCGACCCAAAGCCTGATGCTCTTAAAATGTTGCGCGAGCCAACAGATGAAGATATTCCCTGGCCTGGATTTCTGTTGGGACAGACCCCAGCTTCTGTCTGGTACTGGTGTGCCGACCAAGTCATAGTTCAGAGAGTTTTAGCTGCAAAAAACATTGCTCATGCCAAAGGATCCACTCTGATGGCAGGCTTCTTAAAGTTGCTGCCCATGTTTATTATAGTTGTCCCAGGGATGATTTCACGAATACTGTTTGCAGATGATATCGCCTGCATTAATCCGGAACACTGTTTTCAAGTCTGCGGGAGCAGAGCTGGATGCTCTAACATTGCCTACCCACGTTTGGTGATGAAACTTGTGCCGGTTGGTCTGCGGGGACTGATGATGGCTGTGATGATCGCTGCACTGATGAGTGACTTGGACTCGATATTCAACAGTGCCAGCACCATATTCACACTTGATGTCTACAAACTCATTCGGAAGAGTGCGACGTCTAGAGAACTGATGATTGTAGGAAGAGTCTTTGTTGCGTTCATGGTAGTTATAAGCATTGCCTGGGTCCCGATCATTGTAGAAATGCAAGGTGGTCAGATGTACCTTTATATTCAAGAGGTAGCGGACTATTTGACCCCACCGGTGGCTGCTCTGTTTCTTATGGGTATCTTTTGGAAGCGTTGCAATGAGCAGGGGGCTTTCTATGGCGGAATGGCCGGGTTTGTTCTTGGAGCGATACGGTTGATACTGGCATTTATCTATCGTGCTCCGGAGTGTAACCAGCCGGATACTAGGCCAAGCTTTATCAAAAACATCCATTACATGTATGTTGCGACAGCTCTGTTCTGGATCACTGGGATTGTGACCTTTGTAGTGAGCCTCCTCACGCCTCCGCCTACGAAGGAGCAGGTTCGGACGACCACTTTCTGGGCCGTGAAAAACAGGAATGTAAAAGAGAATGCCGCAAAGGGGGAGCTGTACAAAGTGCAAGAAAAGAGCATCCTCAAGTGCAATGAAAATGCTAACCATATCATTCCAAACGGCAAATCGGAAGAAAATATTAAAAATATTAAGCCGGAGGATATCAATCTTCTGGTTACTTGCAGAGATGACAGCAACCCAGTGATTTCTGTGAGTCACTCTGAAGTCGAGACACCAGTTGATTGTTATTCGAACGGACAAGCGGCTTTGATGGGGGAGAAAAAGCATGAGGAAGAGACTGACGATAGAGAGAGACATTTGAAATTCATAGATTGGTTCTGTGGCTTTAAAAGTAAAAACATGAACAAGAGAGCTGTTCGGGAGATGGAGGAAGAGACTGTTTGTTTACAAATGCTGGAAGAGACTCCAAAAGTTAAACTATTACTAAATACTGGACTGGTCTGTGTCTGTTCGCTTGGAATATTCATGTTTGTCTATTTCTCTTTGTGAGTGAATAGTGAACTTTTAAGGGTATGGCTAAACATACAGAAGTTGATACAGGTCTCTGGAGATTTTGTTTGTTGTTTTTTTGTTGTTTTGTTTTCTTTTCTAATAACATAACTGCAACCCAGGCATTGTTTACGCTATAATTGTAAGATCGACTCAACTTTAGCCTATTTAGAGACCATTTGAGATGTGTCCTATCTCTGCTGAAGGCAGAAAGTATTGTGTGGTGTCTTTTTTCCCTTCTGTCTTTTATTTTTTCTTTCTCCATTTGCAGTACTAACCTTTTGTTTTTCCATGTATACATGTATAAATATACCAAAGGCAGGCAGGTGGCTGTGTTTGAAGGCAGGCAGTTACAGACCTCAGTCAGCATTAGGGTGCAGATAACAAGTAATCATTTACAGATGTGTAAAATCTAAATTATTAAAGCTGTGTCAAAAGATTTTTACATGGAAGGCTGCAATGCACATCATTGTGTAGTCATTCTTTGTAACATAGCTATATTACCTTGGCCAACTTAGCACGTTTTAATTTAAGAAGCTCACTGCTTCTAGTTTTCTTTTTTTTTTCGGTTTCTCATTTTTCTTATGGCAACAACAGGAGATATTTTGTCTCATCTTGTAGCACTTAAAACATGATAGCTGTTAGCAGCTTCCTATCTTTTTTCTCTAAGAAAATTTTTGTCTTTTGATTCTATCCACTGTAAATTCCATTACTGAAAAGTTGCTGTATTTAAAAAAAGAAAAGAAAAAAGAAACCAACCTGGAGATGACAAACTAACAATGGAGGAGAGGGGAAAAGGAAAATGAAATACTCTTTATTTGGGTTTTGTAGCATATTGAAATAGAAGAGTATATATTCAGCCTCTTCAGTCCCCAAACCTTTAGGACATAATTAGGGTTAGCCTCTTTTTAGAGAAAAATCTGTACATAGCTTCTACCACATGGGAAAAAGAAAAGTGTGAGACTGCATGTCTTCAGTTTGGTAAGCACACTGAAAAATAACTCTTTTTCCTCTGCTGTGTATGTATAGAAGGAAATACTTTGCAGCCCTATCACTGCTGCATACTGAGTCTGTAAGGGGAGAAAAACAAGTGTGGAGACAAGAGGAAGGGGAAGTGTGGGAAAGAGGTGGAAGTGGTCCTTATTTTCCAGAGTCCTTTTGCCTCATGCCTTCTCCCACTTCCCCTTTCACCCTGTCAAACCTTTTTTTTTAAGGAATGACTCCTGAGGGATTCTGTACCAGGAGATAAGGAGCACGTGCAGTCATAATCTGTGTCGGCAATTGAGGTCTGCCCTTACGATTCCTCAAAAAAAAAAAAAAAAAAAAAGTGAAACTTTTCCTAGGCAGTCACAGTTGAGCAGTAGGTCTCGAAATGCTGAGGTTCTTTTCTCCTGAAGGATGGGGATGGATGCCCAAGGCAGGGATGAACAGTTCCCAGGTGTGGAGGACGTGTGTGCAGCAAGTCGGTGGAGCTCAGCAGACTGAAAGGTTGCAGAGCTTGGCCCGCTTCCCCCTTGGTAAAGCAGGAGAACGTGTTGCCATCCTAGGTGCTCTCGCCCTTACACTAATCCAAGTCAGGACCTGTTTTTGGGCGCAGAGGCCAGCTGACAGTGTGTGGCTGCACTTGTAGTATTAAACTCCCTTACCCTCCAGGGCAGTGGTCGTATCCAGGCTTCCCATGAAAATAATTCCTCCGGTGGTCTTTGCTCCTGAGCTCATCTAGGGAATTGTTTGGGAGAGCACAGACTGGCTGGACCAAAAATGGTCTAAGGGACCATGCTGACAATTCAACAGCATCAATTCAAGGGTCCAGAAATATTTCCTTGGCACAGTATAATTTAATAATATAAACAAGAACCAATACCTATGGGTGAAATAGATCTGTAGAAATGAAATTTGGGTTAATCCTGCCATTGGCTGCTGGAGGAAGTTTGCTTTCCAGTACAGTGGTGCCATAAGCTGCAGGCTGTCCAAATAGCTTTGTCGTATGGTGTACAATACATACTTTCAGATAAAATTATTAACTTTGATTTTTGTTGGTTTTTTGTTTTGTTTTTATTTTTAAATCAATTAATCCCATTAATTCCAAGACTTTTAAACAGAGGCCAAGATGTCCCACCTTTCTTCACTTTGTTTAGTTGTTGGTGCTGGAAAGTAGACTACTCTAACTGGAAATACAGTAATAAGTGTAGGAGCGGTGTTGCAATATATGTAGAAGAGGAGAGTTACTATACCTGAGTCTTGATATTAATACCAGTGCAACAAGACATGTTTTCTTACGCTTTGTGTGGCTGGCTTCGTTCAGAAAAATATTTTAAATCCTTTTTAATGGTAAAATTGTAGTATGTGAAATCTGTTAATGGCATCTCAAGTCAATTGATTAGTGGGCTGAGTTGGTAAAGTCGGTACTATAAGAAAGATGTAAAACAGTTAATTGTTTCTATGCAGGATAAAGTAATCTAGGGCAAAATTTGATCTTAGTGGGATGAAAAATAACTTGTGGAGGGTAAAGATAAGTCTCAGTCCAACAGTATCTTCTTGAAAAGGCTGGGATCTGGCTAATATGCCTCATTTGACACAGGGAAAGAGAGACTTATGTACCAGGCACTGTCCCTTAGTAACTTGGCATGTCTTTCTATCAGTGACTGGTACTTGGATTTTCCAGACCGGTCCTCTTTGCTCACAATATTAACAAATACATTGCCACCTAACCTGTGAAGCCAGGTTAGCTCAGGGACCCTTTTGCTTGGCTGCCATTGCTTCATCTGTGCTTGCTTTTTTCCCAGGGTGCCTTACGTGGTTATGAAGCTGAAGGCATGGCTTTTATTGCCACCTGAAGAGTGGTTTGCTTATAATGGCTTTTCCCAGCTTGTTTTTTCCTCCTCTCTTCCTCCCCCAAGTCATTTGCTATTTAAAGAGAACACTGTTTAAAGAGTTAAAACACAGGATGCCTTTATCCTGCGCAGTATAACTACAGTCAGATCCATGGTGAAATTACCTTTTGACTGTGGTAGGGAGTCATAATCCTTTGCAAATGTATGGTGCAGCCTTTGACTGTTGAATCTGAGATACTTCATCTCCCAGTTAATGTATTCTCACTTTCGCTAAACTAACAAGTTGCCTCATTAATCACAGTGGTAACTGGCAGTCAGTCAGGATCTTAATAAAGTAATACTTTGCATCCCCCCATCTTTAGACCTGTTATGGTGAAGAAGCTTTTAAGCAAATTATTTCTCCAGTGCTTTTTCTTAAGTTGTTCAAAAAATGTGTTTCTATGCTACTCTCTGCCTAATGCCGGCCTCTTCAGTCGTATTCTGTTTTCATGTCTTAGAGGTCACAGAACTTGCTAATGTTCTTCGCTGCATAAACCACTGAATAAAAGGCCTTTATTAGGAAGAAAAACAAAATTATAAGGCTTCAAGCAAACTGACTATTGCTGAGCAAGTACCTTGCCCTGTGTTATGGACCTTAGTATAAGAAGTTGCTTGAGGGTTTTTATAGCGTAAACATGCCTTTGCTAATCTGATCATGATCTACGTGGAAGAGGTGTTAACCCAGGTTAATACGTTTTGGTTTAAACACCAACTTTTTGGTCTGGTAAAACTACAAAAGTGTCTCCCATAATGGACAATCAGTTCCATAAATTTTAATGCCTGGCCACCTCCTCAGTGGGACCGGCTAGTCATGCAGGGGTAGATCCAGGAAGACACATGCTTCTGTCTTGCAGTGATTGGTTTATTTATTGCCTTGAGCTTAGAACGACAGTCTTGAAAAACTTATTTTGGAATGACACCTTTTTTGTTGTTATTTCCCTTAACTTATTTTTCTGTTACGATATTTGAATTTTCTCCCAGAAATTGGTTAGAAGCCTTTTTTATTTAAAAAAGAAAATAAAAGTAAAAAAGGTAGAGGCTTCTTGAGAGTTTAATAGTACATTCCGGGAGACTATTCTTATTTAACTTTTTTTTTTTTTTAAATGAATGATTTGATGGTATTCTCTGCCAAAGTTTGGAGGTGTTTTTGTTGTTTTTGTTATTTTTCCTGTTAGCTGTTACTAATACCTGCAAGGAAACGGTGAGAGATTGCAAGAAATGAAAATGGCCTTCAATATACTGCTTGTGTATTTTCTACTTCTCCACTCTGTGTTCCCCTCTCCATCCTAATCCCAGAAAGGCCAGCATGAGACTTCTGATGCAAGTCATGAGAGTACTGTAACTGAGTGGTGAAAACGATTTCCCACAAGGTTACAGTGAAGCAGGCAGAGCCATCAAAGGATCTCTGTGCGAACAGTTAAAGCAGAAGATGCTTACAACTTTAAAACGTACAGCTTTATTTTTTTTATATATATATTTTTTTAAATCCTAAGATAAAGGAGATGTTGGGAGATGTTCCCTTTCAGAGAACAGGTTACATGGAAGAAGTTAGAGTTGCTAAGCTCTAGCTTTCTTGAGGAAATCTTTGGATTTAGCATGTATAGCGAAGCAAAAATACTCATCTGTTAATTTGGTATTCTGTATGTTCTGTGCCCTTAAATGTAATTGTTTTGAAAATAAAACTAACCTTGTTATGTGATGTTAAAAAGCAGACTTGTGTGCAATGTTTTAAATTTTTTTTTAAGAAAATGTTTGTATATAATTAAATGGTTTAATGTGCTTTAATTGGCCTAAGGTAAAGAGTAGTCCTAGAATGTAAACATTATATAATTAGGATTTCTGATTTCACTGTGAGATCTCTGAACTCTCTTGTTTTGCAAAGTGGTTTGTTTTGTTTACAAAACACTTTCTATTATTTCTTTTATGGTGTTGGTTTAAAGGCATTTGCTTCACTTCTGTTCTAATATTGAATTCATGGTATAGTGACATCTGGTGATACTTAGCATTATCAGTTTCACTGTGTAAAGTCAGACACTTTGAGCAAAAATGGTAATGATATGACAATTCTCTGTGTCTATGAATACACGTTTTTAAATGAGGTGGTTATAAAAATAGTTGCTGTGCAAAATGTTAGTAGTCTTCTTCAAGAAGAAAGCAAATTTTCTAATATCACTAGAGCAGTCTCTTCATTCATCTTCTTATTTTTATAGCACAGTGTCAAAGTGATGCTGCTTTACCTTGTATCTCTGATATAATGTTTTTTTAGATATCTGTGAAGTATTTTTGTTTTTTGTTGCTGTTGTATTTTTCTGCAGATTTTATATAAAATACCAGTTAATGAACTGCCTTTTTGGTTTTTTTTTTTTTTAACTATTCAACTAAAATACATTTCAGACCAAAACCAAATTATATCATATAGCATTTGAAACCTGCCTTTTTCCTTGTCCCTTGTTTTTTTTGAAAAAGCCAAATGGGCATGTAGATAAGATCACTATAATGGATCCAGGTCTCTTTTGGTAAAGTGTTATTTAAAGGTCTGTTAAGATCTTAAAAGACGATATACTGAAAAAAATAATTGTAGTAGGAATATAGATTTAGAAGTGTTAATGAGATTAATACAGCTTAATTATATTGTAAGTTGCTACTGTCCATAATGACAAGCTTTTTGTCATAGAAACGATGTATGATAAATTAATTTTGGTCTAGTGTATAGAATTATTATATTGCTATAAATCTTTGAAGTAAATCTGATGCAAAATTTTCATAGTTAGCATTGCTGGCCCTGTGTATACTGTTCTTTGTATACTGTATGCATATTATTTTGCCTACTGCATTAGTCTTCAAACTAAAACTCTTATTAGAGAGTATTTGGATACTTCAGGCTGTGTTTCTTGCAGTTTACATTCCTTTACCATGGCATTTTGTCCTGTCTAAAAGTATTGTATGGAAATGTTTAAAACTTCTGTACAAAGTTTCAATAAAAATAGAGGAAAAAAACCCCAAAACAGAATAGATATTTGTGAAGCTATTTTGGAGAACTTGTCCATAATTATGTCATATTCTTGTAGTAAGCGTTGCATCCCTATATATGTAAACATACTTATCGTCTTGCCCCCATTATTAAAAGGCAGACCTCTTGAAGCAGGGCATGGGCATTTAGTTAGAGAAGTAAAAAAAAAAAAAAAAAAAAAAAAAATCCCAAACCAAACTAGATTCTTTAAAACTGCAAGAAGAACTTAAGGATCCAAAACTTGGTTGCAGAGTTTGGCTGCAAAACTTAACGCTGATTCGTGTTGTGGGGAGGTGGGGCTGGGGCTGGGCTGGGCTGATCTTTCCATGACCTGAAGCTCAGGATGCTGGCAGGGCAAGGCTAGCCCCCTGAAGCACCCTGCAGAGGAGCAGCTTGTGTGCAAAGCAAAATATGGGTGAACCCTCATTTAGCAGAGCAGCCTTGTTGGATATTGTGCAAAATTTCAGGGTTTGTGTGTGGCTTTTTTTTTTTTCTTGTTTTTTCTTTTTTCTTCAAATGCCCTGTTCAGCTGCTGCTTGAGTGGGACAGGCACCTTCTTACTTGATTCTGGAGTGTCCTTAAATACCTCCAGTTGTGCTTCGGTATCCCTCTGGGACTGCCCCAGTGTGGATGCCTCTGTGTCTGTCTTGTGTTTATTTCTGACTGCAATCTAGAAATCAGTCCTGGTGCCCATGTCCTCCAAGGAGCCTGTGCCAGCAGTCACGCTCCGAGAATGATCTGTGTGATGCTGTCTTCTCCCTTGTAGGAAGCAGTTACAGCTTGTGGTCGTCAGTGCTTAGATAGTTGCCGCTGGGGAGGGAAGGATACCTTCTCATGATTTTTATTTGAAAAAGATTAAAACACCAACACAGTTCTGGAAGCAGAGACCAAACGTGAGTCTTCCACTTCCTTCTCCCCCTCATCCCTCCTCATAAGGACGTATTTGAATTAATAGCCATGGAAAGTGTCGTGTGAATCATGACTTCTCGTCACCAGTGGTGACAGTTCAGTGAGGAAGGGGGCAGGCCTGGTGGTTAATCACCTGTGCACTGGGGATGAAGATGTCCTTTTAGAGATGGGATGTTGGCAAAAATTGTGAGAAGAACACTAAAGCCTGATTTTCAGCTGCAGGGGGAATGCTGTATTCATCAGAATTATTCTAATAATTCATCAGAATTATTCTCTTCTTTTGCTGCTGTGTTTTAAAAGAAAAGTGGAAACTGTTTCTTGGTTGAAGGAATGGGTACAAAACCTACTTGGAGAAGAAGCTTTGGATTTGGGATGACAAATAAGCAGAGCTTCCAGCCTGCAGATTTGGTTTGGATTTGTGATTTCCAGGAGGGAGTGGGAGTCCTGTGTTTTTATTAGTTAGCTGTTAATGAATTGGTTATTGAATTAGTTTATTAGGTGATTCTCTGTTTAGTGAGCAGCTTTCCATTTCATTGTTTTTTTTAAAAGAGGCTCAAGAAGCCTCTTTGTCACCAGCTGGTTCCATTTGTATTGGTTAGCAAAGACTCTGTCAATCCCCAATTTACTGATGTCTGAGACTTTAATGCTTCTTTGTGTGTGGAGTCCTGGCCCAGGCAAGCTGTGGGCCGGTTCAATAAATGCTGCAGCAGCATTTATTTTGAGGGTTCACTGGAAAAACCCAAGGAGATGGTGGTAATGAGTACTCTTTGCCTGTTGGCTCTGAAGTGAACTCTCCTTGGATGTGGCTGTCCCAGTTTGCCCTGTGCTTGTTCTCATGCCAGGAAAGTGAACCAGCCAGGAGGTTTCAGCTCTGTGATTTCTTCCTGCCTGTCTAGCAAGCATGTTTAAGCAGGTTGTACTTAGTGATTTTTCTTTTTCAGTGGGTTTTTTTTTTTTTTTTTTGGTTGTTCATAGCCTGATAGGAATAAGGTGACAATTTGACTTCATGGTTGTGATGCTGATAACCCTTAAATTTGTCAGCAACTGTTTTTAATGTTTATCTGAACCATGAAACTAGTTTTGTAAGTTAGCTGTGATTATTCCAGTATATATGCTGTAGAGTACAGGAGAATTTGAGCAAGAAATTGCCAAGGTTCACCTTCACTTGTGCACACCAGTTGGTCAAAACTTCCACCTTAAACGCAATTCTGGTTCAGAGCCAAAGATATGTTCTGTTCCACAAAAGTGAGGACTTAAAAAATATGGCTGTGGTCCTCACTCTTCAGAGAGTTTTTTACTAACCATGTTCAGTTTTTTTTCTTAGTCCTGACTTTTCTTTGTTCTTCTACGGCAGCAAGGATGTGTGTGATGGGTATGAGAGCTATGTGTTAGGAACCAGATCTCTAGTCCTTAAAAGGTTTCTCTCATAGAAGGGAGCTCTTCAGTGGCTTAGACTAGTCTGGATGGTGCTAGTGGTACACCCTAGGTCTGGAGTGTTGGGGACTTGGTTGGAATACGTCCTGACACCCGACTGCCACAATGGATGCTTTGGATGGATGCAGATATTTTTCCCAAGACTGGGCTGTTGCTGGCACTCTGAGGCTGGATGCCTCCAACCCAGAATAAGTAAAAATTAACTGTATTTGGCCTTCGCAACTGCGACTCTCAACCAAACTAGTGTTTGTCTTCTGGAAGTCATGCAGTGCCCGTTTCCTTTGCTGCTGCGCAGATTTCCCCCAATTACAGTCGTGTGAAAGCTGATTTGAAAAATGGTGAATGTGCCCAGAGCAATTCCACTGGAAGAACCTCTGCAGGTTCAGAGCTGCCTGTGGTGTGCCATGAGTGAGCTATTGCCTGTGGGGAAAAGTAGCAGGCTCAGTATCGCATGGCAGGGAGGTGGCTTGGGTTGTGAACTCTGGTCATGTGTACTGTTTCCAACACCGAAACCCTTCTCCTTCTTAATACCACTGACTTTGTCCCTGGAGCATCCAAGGAAGCAAATGGTAACAGCAGCAGCATCACGGTGGTTTGATCCGTGTCCCCTCCCGAACTTGCACAGAAGCTGGTGAGTGGAGGTGCCAGGCAGCTGAAGGAGCAATTAGCTCTGCGTTCAAGGCAGCCTCTTCCTGTCGAACACCTGGGGCAAGAGGATGATGGGCTTCAGCTTACCTTGGAATAGCAGCCATCGCTTTTGGACCCTTTCTGTCAGCATCTGTAAGTCTTCCAAGCTGGTGTTAAATATGTGGGTGAATAGAAAAGCTTAAAATAAGTTGATGAGAGAAAATACTACGGGAGCCATACACGCAGTGTACGGAGATGGAAAGAAGGGTGAGTTAGAGGGCAGAGATTGAAAGAAAGAGCTTATTTGAGAATAGAGATCTTATCCAGAATTAAGATTCTTACTTAAAATTAGTCTTGTCTTGAGAAATTTGATAGTATAGGTGACATTCTTGAGAAGTAAGCTTCCAAACTTAAGTTCCAACTTAATTCTGGTGCTGGGTTGTATGCGTTATTTTTCATCCTCAGCCGGTTTTCATAGGAGTTATGTCATATTAAACATCTTACCAGGTAAAATTGCACCACAAGACCTCTTACCCGGAGGGGGGGCATAACCGGCTTTCTCAAGAAAGCAGTAAACTGTAACAGTCAGCTGTAACCTTGGAAGATGGGGAGGAAGAAAGAGCAAAACTTCTGCTCTCTGTGGTGGTTAAAATCCTGAATACATCTAAAAATAGTCGTGCACAGGATTTCTTTTTTAAACTTGTCTAAGGATGACTTGATGCAAATCTTGATTAGACTAGGCTGCGCAGTTAAGTCTGGCTTTACATTTTGCTTATCTCAGGGTCTTCTGAAGGTGGGTCCGTGAGGTTGGGCAATTGCAGTCCAAACGCTTGAGGAATCAAAGGGAAAGTTTGAGAAGTCAGAAAAAGTTCCAGGGTATCTTAAAACTGGCAGCTCATTGCTTTGGGGAGAGGAATTGATGATGTGAATTGGCAAACTGCAACCATGTACCCCCTTGCAATGTGCTCAGGAAGAGGTTTACCAGTGAGAAGTATGGAGATGGTGAAGGAAGCACTGGCTTCTTGACTGTGGTTCCAGCTTCTGTATCACAAGATTGAAGAAGATTTCTTTTCCTCTCACCTTGTCCTTTTTCCTGCTCCTACTATTATCTTTTTGTTCTCTTCATTGGAATGTTTTCTGCTTTTCATCTTAAACCCAACAACTGTGGAAACAACAGGAATTGTATGTACGTGTGTGTGTGCATGCATTTCAAAGGCCAGGGAGAAAAGGTGTTTGGAAATAACTCCCTCCATGGTTTTTTATGGTGTGTGTGGGGTTTTTTTTCCCCCTTTCCACTCTTGATTATTTAAGCTTAAGGAATATATAAAATAAACTTGATAAAACGTATTCACATCTAAAAGTCATGAGAGGAACAAAACTTACTTGTAGTTTCTGGTAAGCTTGGTCTTAGCAAGTTTCTGATAAGTAGACTTTAGCTGACCAGGAGTGTTACATTGAAGTCCATATTATAATTTATTGTGGTTGAGAAGAAGAGGGTAAGTTTCTAAATGGAGTTTTAAGGAAGGTGTTTAATTGATTCTGTAGTTGTGGCCAATTGTGACGTTAACTGTTTCTAGTAATAAACCCTTGAAATGGCCCTGAATCATGGAAGATTTGGTTGCTGTTTACTTCAGACTTACAAGACACCTTCTAGAGTTCTTTTTAGAAATTATCAAGAGTATCAACTCTCTAAAATTAATTAAATTCAGGTAAGTTCAGTGTTGAGACTGATGTGTTAATTTAACTGTGACTTGGTATTTATAGGGTACTTGTATTGCTTGGGTTTTAGTTCAGTTTCTTTAATAATTTCCTTTGATCTTAAATGTTGAGTTAAAAAAAGAAAGATATATTGTGGAATTTAGATTCTTTGAAGAAGAAAGGTGAATTTTGGAACAAAAGAGATACTAGCATCACTTTGACTTTAAAAGTTGCTGCTTCCTCTGCATCCAAGTCCCCAGGCTTCATGTTCGCATCAGGTGAAGTTGCTAGTTCCTTGGCTTATACACCGTTAAAATGCTAATTAAAAATCTGTTTTGAGGATGGGGTGTTATTTTTAATTCAGACTGAGTCAATTTTGATCACTCCCCCAAACTTATTTTTGGTGACTTGCCTGCTCTAACTTTCTCGCTATTTGCCAAATCCGTTTCTAGAATAGTATCACGCCTTTTTGTTCAATCAGTGTTTGATGGAAGTACGAAATGGTTATCACATTCAGGAGCACCTGGGTTTCTCCCGTTTGTTCCTTATTCTATATCGGGAAAATTGTACTGTCGTAGTTACAGAAACCTCTGCCCCTACCTAGTGCTGCCCTATGTCGATTTTTCCCTAGACTGATCCCTCCTCACCCCTGCCAGGGTCTGAACTTCCAGGCAGGTGTCCAGAGTCCGCACACTTTTATTGCTCACTTTCCGGACATCCTGATTGTGCTCATTGGTTACATGCAGGCCGTTTTTAGCAGGGGTGCAGCACAGCTTCCACATCTGCTGTTTGCTTGATCTACTGCATTTATCTTTATTTTGATCTCTTCTGAATAGTACATATCCTTCAGTGGTTGTACCCTACTTAGGACTGCTGTTCTGTGTTGTTTATGCTTTTATAGTAATTGCGGCTTTGCATCTTGCACCCGGAGTTCAAGTTTGTTCCCTAGGCAGATAAAGAACAACCCTGCCGCTAGCTGTGTGTATGCCTGGCTATGGTTTTTACTAATGTTAGCACTATTTTTTTCTTTGCTGTCCATTCTTAATCTGCTGATTACTTTTTCATCTGTTTGCTGTGTCTTCTTGTGTACTAAAACAGGGTGTGACAATTAAATGACTCTTTCCAGCTTCCCCTTGTTTCTCGTTGCAAAGCTCTTCTTTCTTATGCCAGTGTTGATCTTGGCTAGTTCACAAATGTATGTGTGGTTTTTTTATCATTTTCACTAATAAGTTTCTAGTGTTTTATTATGTAGTAAATGACAGTAAGGAGTTGTTTTTTTTCCCCCTGGTTTTGCCGCGTTTGAATTGCAGCTTTCTTCTAAACATAGATTTTGCATTCTTTGATTTCCACCTCGGTAAATAATCTCAGAACAACCTTTTGTAACTGTTTAACAACCAGAGAGAGACATAATTTTATCCTACTGTTACTACACTGAAGGGATAATCAAGCAAATTATGATGGATTTCTTTCTGTTTATAATTTAAGGAGATGTGCCCACTGACTTTAAATGCTTCTTGTTGAACTAAGTGGAAGCATAAGAACTTGAGCACAGTCCTAGCCCTAAAACTAAGTATTTGGTGTCTGCTTCCTTTTGTCTCTCTAAAGACTCTTTTTGGAGGAGCTTTGGTGGCTTCAGAAGGCTTCTTTTTTAGCCAGTTCTGTTTTTTTATCCCTTTGTCTTTTTGTCCTCTCTTGAGCTCCCTCTGGCCAGCTAACGAGATGGAAAATTGAGCAGTGGCGCGGAGTCCTTTCCCATGGCTTCTAGTTGCAGCCACAGCGTTGTCCTTCCCTTTAGGATTGGGCGGGTGGCTCCTTGGTTTTTGGGAGACATCAGCATTACAAAAGCTTTATTTCAAGCCCTTGCCACGTTTCTGGTCTGTCTCCATGCTGTTCTTTGCAGCCTCATGGCTGATGAGCTCATGTCTGTTTGGCCTCTGATAGAACAGAAGAGACTTTACTGTCAGAGTATTCCCCATTTTTTTTTCTGTTCGCCTATTTTTAATACACTTGCTGGTTGCCGTGTGAATTCTGTATGACTGGTAAAAAACATGCTATAGTTTTTACTCACACTGGTGCTATATAACTTTCCCTCAAAAAGAGGTGGTTGGTGCTGTGTTGCAGTACTTGCTGGTTGCTACCGTGCATTCGTGGCTTTGATCCTGGGTGGTAATTGATGGTGCACCCCCGTCCATTTCCATTTGCGCAGTCTGGTGAGGTGCTGAAGAAGGCTGTGCGTTAAACAGCTTTCTGCTCGCTTCGGTGATGATTATGGTAAGCTGAAAGACTGGCGAGGAGAAGGGGAGAAGACAGAGGTATGGAGGAAGTGCTTAGGGCATGGCGTTCAGCTGTGGTTTGCGTGGCAGCTGGGGCTATGTATAACTTAATGGGAACAGTGGAGTTTTAAATAAACTGAACTGGACTCTTTGTGGAAAGGTGCCTGGTGGTCTCGATGCGTGTGGTTCCTGCGGCATCGGCAGCAGCTGCGCGGGGTCTCCCTGGCGGTGCAGCCGCCTGGTAAATGTGGCTACAGCGATCCTCATCCGTGGAGAAAGCCAACGGTACACAGAAAGTATGGTTTGTAATGTACCTCTGTTGTGATTGTTTTGCCTGGCAGATACAGGGTTGACATGCTAGTTAACATGTTTCTTCTGGGCAGCTATAAGTTTAAAAAATGGGGGGGTAGAGGAGTGGAGAATTTTGATCTGTAGACAACAGTCCTTCAGTTACTTCTTGCAGGGGCAGTTTTCCGAGGAAAAGCCCTTGGACAGTCTGCAGTGACCTCCCTCGTCTTCCTTCCACGGCTTGGTCGGGTCCGTAGGGCTGTACCTTTCTGAGAACAAGGTAACTACTCGTGGCCGAATGGTAGTGAACCAAGTTCACCAAGTTCACCAAGTTCACTAAGGGTGAAGCCAGTTGAAAGGGCTCTGGCTTGACTATGCACGCAGGAGGGGGAACCAGAGCTAGAATTACATACCAGGGCTTACACGCTCTTGCTAATGCTTCCTGCTCTCCGGCATGGTTATCCTGGCACGGGCTTCCATTTTCTCCTTTTCTCTCCCCCATCTTTGCTTCCCCACATCTGTGGTACTGGAATTAGTGCTGGCTGTTCAGGAAAAAATGTTGTGGCTCCTGGGTTGGGAGCCAGGCAATACCATTTCCTATGTCCTCAACTGGTCTGGCTCCGAGGCAAACCAAGGAACCTGTGTCTGTGGATATTATGGTTAGCAAAGGCTAGCCTATATATAGTTTGGTTGATGGCTTTAGGCAAGCTATGATAAACCATGATCTTTTTTGGAGAGGAAAAATGAGAGGGATTACAGTGACAAGCTTTCAAAACCAACAATTAGTTTATGTTTTCAAAGTATGTCCACAAGTGGGGAGGTTGCAAAAACGCGTAATATTTTACAGTCCTTAATGTAGAAATCTGTGGCTTTCTTTTCTTGTTCTTTTTGTTTTGTTTTGTTTTTAAATACATGGGACTTGATCTTAGGCTTCATTGTGTTTAGAAACTGCACATTGTGTTGGACATGCAGCCACTCAGGGAATGTGCTGATCTGTTGGCATGTATGGAAGAGACAAAAAGTTTGTGTGTCATTTGAGGGTATGAGGGATGTAGAGGAGTAAGCTTACCCAATAACGTTAACTTTAATGTGCATGGTTGTTAAGAAGGGTACGTCGGACAACTCCACCGCTGGACATACAGCTGCTTGTCTAAAGGTCGCAATCAATTAAGATCTCTTTTGAACAGGGCTCTGTTTATGGATCAGCATTTCTTATGCAAGTGGGAGACAAGTAGCAACAGTAAACTTAACAGTATTTTAAGTCATTGACCTGACAGATTTCTCCTGCGATAATTGTCTGAGCACCGTGGAGGCTTCTGCAACCTAGCCATGTGCAGCAGGCACAGTGGGAGAAGGCTTGAATGGCAGATCCTATTGCTTTCCAAGAGTGTGTTTTCAAGCCTGGGGTTGGAAGCACTACAGGTGCGCTGCAGTGTGCAAAATATTAAAGCTGTTAGGTTAGCTGCCCTTTCTCTCCTAAACTTGCTCATTTCCCTTACTAATGAGGGTAAGTAAAATCCTAATGGTCGGTGCCAGATTCTTGTTTAAAAGGCAAAACCTTCTAGATAGTAATGTGTACCTTGGTGCCTGCTTCACAAACCCAGTTGTTGTTTTTCTCTTCTTTCTTGAAGCCAGATTTCTGGTATGGTTCTTACAGCATTAAACTATGGATATCACTAGCAGCTCTGTTACCCTAGTTTTTGGCTCGTCTGTGTGAAGCTGCTGCTTCACAACAAATGAGGGTGTCTCACCAGCATGTCTCCTGATTTAGGTGGGTTTGAGTGCTGACATCCTGCATTGATGGAAGTGGCATAAAAACTGTCTAGAGTTTGGGCCAGCTTCTCTTGCCTTTGTGCCATGTAAGTCAAGCTAAAACAGCCATAAGGAGCTTGGGTAGAAATTCTTCATGGGGAAAGTCTTAAGAAAAGAGCCTCTGCTCCCCTCTCTCCCCCTGTGTTTTGGCATGTGTGGAGCGTGGAGGACAGGGTCAAATAAAGCGGAGCTGCTACCTTTCTCTGGCTGTTACTGATGTTTCTCCAATAGCAGAAGTTTGAAAGAACACTTTTCACTATGGCAAAACAACACGTGGGTGTGATGCAGAATAAGAGATTTTGTTCTATGCTCTCTCCTAGTTGCTGGCATTATTGTGAAGACACTGCCTGATCCCTTACTTGGCTTTTCTTGATTCTGTTCCTCACCTTCAGTCCTGTCAGCTCAGCCAACAGATTTCATAGTCACCCTTCCCGCTCCTTGAGTACTGCTCAAAGTACTGAGGGAGTAACGTGCCATAGCTGCTGCTTCCCAGTTCTTCTCTGGTAGTATTTGCTTGTCCTTCTCCGTGGGTTTGTGGAGAGAGAGAGGACTGCATGTGACTGCTTGGTGGTAGTTGTCAGGCATATTAGAGAAAGAAAAGTAATGCAAAATATGAGCATATAAAGAATCCAGTCTTGGAAGAAAATCTTTGTGTTGATGGGATATTTGAATCTAGTATGCAGAAGTATTTGAGAGACAAGAGATAGATTTAAAGGGGGGAATGAAAGCATTAACATGGTCAGCATCATCAGCTGTAGCATCGACATGTGAGTGCCTACATGATTTTACAGAATTAGTTTTATGCTATTTTTCTAGCAAAGGGCTGTATAGTTGTGGTCTGCCTGTCTGTCTGTAAGTCTCTCCTTCGTAAGTTTTTCACACGCTGGTTTTGTTCTAGGTGAGCTCAAACAAGTTCTGGAAATCTCAGAAATTCAGATTCTTGTAACATTTGTGGGAGTGTCTTGCTTTGTGGCAAAAGGCCAAAAAGAGTTGTAAGGAGACCCAATTAGTTCTGCAAATGTTTTGGGGAAGGAGGTCCTAAGCATGAAAGGTGCTGACTTGAAAATCTAATGAGTGATAATGGAGGCAGCCATCCTAAGTCAACTGAAAAATAGCGTTTTGAGCTAAAATATTATTTAAATGAATATAGTATAATCCATAAGATCCCTTAATCCCTTCATCCTAACTTTTCATACTGTGACATGAGATACCTTTAGTATTTGTCTGTTGTGAGAAACAATAGTTTTAATGCATTGAAGAGTTTTGGCAAGGTAGCAACATTTCTTCACGTGTGAACATACGTACCTGGTCCCCGCAATTATTTTACAACACAATCTAAACATATGTTGAAAAAAAGTCCAGGCGTTTTTGCTGACCTTATAACTGTTTAGCCTCTTTGCGTTGAAAATAAATTTCCCGAACAGTTTATGCAGCTGGAGAGAGGGGGATAAAATTTCTGATTGATGGTGAGGAGCAGTAGGTGTGATCCCGTGATTGACTCTTGGCTGCCACAGGGCAGATAGCCCATGGAAGCAAGAAATGTTTCAGGCCATCTGTACTTCAGGTCTTTCAAAGAGCAGTCAACATTGCAAAATGTCATACGTTGAACGTCTCTTCTCTGCATTTGGAGGCTCTTTCGTATCACCTTGTATCCTCAGGAAAATGAAAGAGAAATTTCACACGCTGGAGCATGGGCATGTTGTGAGATTCTGGTACCACCTTTTTCCACCAATTTCCATTAAAGGATCTGGACATTAAACAATCCTTTTTCTTAGTCAAGGTGTACATCTCTACCTTAGACTTAGGAAACTAACTTTCAGTCATCTTATAAATAAGGTGATTGAAGGCTTACACAAGTCTTATTCTGGCTGAGAAGAGACAGTGAAATTATTATGGTGGTCTGATTTAACAAAGTAGAATCTGAACAAAGCTGAAAAGCAGCTCTTTCATTACTTTTCCATTTACAGCTGTTGCCATCTCACTGGACAGGTAGACTTGGGAATATATCTTCATGTGAAATGTTGCAAGGAACGCAGAAGAAAGCTATACAGTTTGGTTGGTGTTCAGCTGGACATCCATTTAGTTTCCTTTCTCTGTAGGAGATCTGTTTCTTAAAATACTTCTTGTTGCTGAGAGTGTGTAAGTTTGCCGTTGTTTTCAAAACATTTTAATTTGTACTTTATTAACATTTTCATAGATATTGTTGAGTGTCATTACTGAAATGATTCAGCACTCTGAAGAGCTCTGATATGCAGTGAGCAAGAAAACGTTGCATCTGTTTTACCTACTGTTTTTTGGCTGCCTGTCCCTCAAACTTGTTTTTCTAAGGAGTGAAATCTCTGCATGTTAGACTAGTTACTGCACGTCAGTTCCTTAACTCTTAAAAAGGCTTGGACGTCGGCTGTGCAAAAGTAATGAGATGTGCAGTGATGTAGCCAAGGGTCCAAAGATCTGTTACGCACACGCAGTTGAAATGACCGTATAAAATGAATGTGGTACTAATTTGTTGTCTCTGTAGCGAGCCATGGATTAGTGTTACCCCCACACTGTTCACTTTAAATACTGTGGCGAACAATACTAATGAGCATTGATGGTCCAGGGACCTTAAAACTGTTGCCGATTCATAATTGCTCTTTGCCAGGTATATTTACTTACACCTGTGTAAGGGTCAGCCAAAGTGATACCAGGTGAGTTAAATCCATTAACTGATTCCTTTTTCATGTTGCTGTTGGGGCCTGACTTTGAAATCAGTGGAAACTCTTCTGTTGCTGTAATTCACAGAGGAACTGGCTGTTCTTAAAAATTTTCTTCCTTAAGAGGTCTGCTTCTGCTTCCACTTTGCCCTCCTGGGTTACGGAACGATCTTGTCCAGTGCTGAGCTGTGCGAGTACAGGTGTCCCTTCTAATTGCGTAATAAGAGTAACCAGATTTGTGTACATTTCCCGCTTTCTCTTTTTTTTTTTTCCTTATAAAGCCTGAGACTGCAGCTGTGCTGAAGCGCACTGTCGAGACTCTTATGGAGAAAGGAGCCATTGTGAGGAACCTAGAAAACCTGGGAGAAAGGTCTCTACCTTATAAAATCTCCAAGCACAAGGAGCGCCACAGAAGAGGAGGGTATGCATGATGCGTTTTTCCTTACCATCCTTTAAGTGCTCCTTTATAAACATACATATGTAACTCTCATTGTTTGGTCTTCCTGTGCTTTTTGGGATACACCTGTAATGCCTGTGATCTCAGTAAGGTGGTGTGCGGCAGTGCGTGCATGCCTGCGTTCCGCTTCAAGCGTTTTGTGTTTCTTATTCTGTGTAGTGTCGGCTTTTTGTTGGTGTTTAGTCGTTGTGTTACGAGTAGCCTGAGTCCAGGCCTGCGGAACTACTTTCCCCAACGTACGCAATCTTATTTTCTTATGTCATTTTTACATAACTATTTTCCAAACCAGTCAGGCTGTTTACTGATAAAAGTTGTACTTAATCTGCTGGTTGCTAATTGGCAGGATTGATTCTTTTTCTCTAATGCATCTGAACTAAATGTTAATTACCACGTGTACCCTGTAAGACTCGCTTGTGTTTCTGATACAGTTGTTGTTACGGGTGTTAAAGGTGACGGCGTGGTTTACGGGAAGTACGATAAATGTAAGTGAAGCTGTGAATTGGCATCTCGGATGTCGGGCTTCCCCCGCGGTGCAGGAGGAAGGGGCTGTGGATCGCACCACCTGCTCGCTGACGCCGGTGCGCTGTTGCTCCTTGAGGCTACCTCCGAAATGGATGCTGGCTCTCGCAAGGACTGAGAAATGTTGCTAAGCAACCCGCACTGCGCTGGGGCTGCCTGCGGTAATCAAAATAACAATTAGCGGCACTGCTCCTCCTAATCCCTGTCATGCAACCGCGCGTAAGCGGATGGTTGGCCGACACCTGCCGTCCTCCTTGAGGGGTGTTTGGCACTGGGGAAGGCGAGGTGGCTCCGGAGGTGCACCTTTACGAAGCCCTTCTTGGATCGTCTTCCCGGGGTGACTCACGGTTTCACTCCCTCTTCTGAGGACCTCTTCATTCTCCTGCGAAGTGGGAGTGGTGACAGCTGCCAGTTAAAGCAGACTGACAGAAAGGGTAGAGGAGGAAACCTCCACCACGTGCCTGTTACTTAACCGAAAGCAATGGCGTTGTGGCCGTGACTGTCTTGTGCTCCTGCTCCATGGTGTCCTTCAAAACATGGCTTGATCCTGGCAATTTTGCATTTTAGGATGAAGTCTTGTTGCCTATACACGGGAGCTAATCAAAGCCTTGTCTCAAGACAGAATTACTAATTACCTCATCCTTCTGTTGGAGTAGAAGCATTTTATAAACATTAAAGTCTTTTCCGAGGGCTTCAGCAGAACAAGGAGCTGGTGTTACTCTCCTTGTACAGGTGGGGAGCTAAGGCAGAGGGACTAAGTTCCACTAATTTTGGATGCTGCAGTTGAGACACTTAGCTTCTAGATTTTTTTTTTCTAGAGTACTTAGCATTCTCTAACACTTCACCACTTTGGATGACAGTTTCTGCTTGGCTTGGGTGGCAGTACTTTTGCAGATCAGGTCTTGGGTTCTTCAACAGGGAAACCAGGACAGGAGAAGACAGTAACCAGCATCACAAGAACTATGTGGCAGAGATGAATAGAAGCCATTTATCCAGGGGATCTTTCAGACTTATAAACTAGCTTAACTCATTTACTGTAGCAGATTACCTACTTAATAAGCAGGACGAGGGGATCTGTAGACCATAACCCTCTTCTTTGCAGAGTCCTCAGAGCAGACATATTTTGTGTTCTGAATGAGGCAAGGTTTTAGTAGCAAATAATTGCAATCATGTCTTGAAACGCGGGCAGGAAGCCATCAGGTTAATGTCACCATCACTGTTCTTCCTCCACCTCCCAGTTCAAGTGTCTCTAAATATTTAGCAGTCATTCTGCTTGCCCTGGATTTGGATCCTCTGTATTTGAATATGACAGTTCCCTCCCCTAAATTGCTTGTCTTCTTGAAAGGAAGAAGTGATTGAGAGAGGGTACTACAGGAAATAGTTGGTTTGTGTGCTTTTAATTGGAGAACTCAAATTCAGGATGCATGAGATATTACAAGGGGAAGCAGCAGGCACTTTCAGTACCTGGGAATGTGGGAGAATTGTATAAAATGTAGATTTTTCTGGGGAGATTACAGTTCAGTGTACGGGTATGGTGGATTCCTGGTATACCATCCATTATTTTGTATGGTCTGGAGAAGTTACTCAGGATATTAAACATAATCTAGGAATAGGATGTGAAAAGTCAGTTCTTGATCCACCTTATAAAATCAGTCAGTTCTACTTTACAGCATCTGTTAAAAGGAATCTTTTTTTTTTTTTTTAACAGGACAAAGTTAAAAAGAAAAAAAAGGCTTTTCAAGATACCTCACTAAGCTGAAAATACACCTGTACTTACTAAGAAATCCTAAGGTCTTTTCTCCTTCACAGCCAATTTTTCATTCTGTCTATGTTCCCTTTCTTAGCAAGTTGGTGTAGAGTGGTGTAATAAGCAGTACAGAGTGTGTCAGCTTTTCCTTAGTCTGGGCTTTTTCTGAATTAACTGAAAGGGCTTCTGTGAGAGTGCAAATGATACTATGTGTTGGGGGGGGGAGAGTGTTGAATCTTTCAAAGCTTTTAATTTTGGGGGTGTTTTGCTTTTTAATTTTTTTTTTTTTTTTTTTTAGTTTTGTGATTCTTAGCAGAGCTTCAGCTAGTTTATTTTCCAATACTATGTAGATGGTTGGAGACTTAGGATGTATGCTGAATCTGTTACTTCCTTGGACCTCCTGGCTGGTGAATTATGTGAAAATTAGTGGAGCACGATACTCGTAGCAACAAATAGTATGAAAATTAGTGCAATACAATAGTCGTAGCATGGGTCACAGCTTAATAGCGCGTCTCTTAGAGACAGCTCTTGTCCTAGTGACTGCTGCACGAACTGTCTTCCTGTCACTCAGAATGGCATGGAATCCCCCCACCTGCATGCGGTGTTTGCCTGCAAAACAAAACAAAACAAAGCAATCTTCCTCACCAGCGTAGTGAGCCTAGCTTTGCTCCCTTATAAAACTCCCAGTGCTATCCAGGCTGTGTCTCTTAACCTCAAATCAAGGGCTGTCAGTAGGGCAGAACCAGCTATTCGTAGGTCAACTGAGACGTGCTCTGTGGCATGCCTAGTAGTCATCCTTCTGCCAGAGTTTTGCTGTATGTTTTCTTCATTTAGTTAATACCATTTTTAACTGCAATTCAAGTTTTTATATACCGCGTATCATAAAACTGGGGGATTGACAGCAAAAGGACGCAGAAGTGTGATGTGCACGGCAAAGCTACTGCTGACTTAGCCAGGTTTTGGTAGTGTCTTTAGTGAACAGTAAAGGATTAAACTGGAAAATACATATTCATAGGTCAACAGGGAGTATAGGTGTCTCCTTAATACAGCGCTTTTTCCTCTCTGAGTTCTGTAGTGCTTCGGCATCATCTGTCTCGGATATACTGCATTACAGGCACATTACAAATTTAAGAATATCCAGAAGACATTACAGAGGATGAGAATTTTACTGCCAATTGATCTGTAAAGCTGAGATTTTTCAAAGGCTGCCATAGGGGATTGTGGCCCACAGCTGTCACTGGAATGAGCAGTTTTATTCTTCCAGGCAGCTTTGAAGACCTCTGATCATACATATAATTGACTTGTTTCTTCTCAGGAAATTATATTCACTGAGCAGGTGGTGCATGTGCATTGAGGGTATATTGAAACAAATTTAGGTCTTTCTCTTAAATGCATCTCTTTTGGCAGAGAACACCCTCCTTTTTTTAGAGACCTAATATTGACAGCTTTTGCATTTAAGTAATTATGAAAATAGTATGTTTCAGGAACTGTGTGGATGTCTGAAGAATCAAACTTTTAAATTACTGGTTTACTGATATTTTAAACTGAAGTTGAATTACTACTAATTCACATTTATGGTATTAATTGCCGTAGTAGAACATTAATATTTTGTTTTTAAAGTATTTAAGAGCGTGATTCAAGTAACATCTCACAAAATTGTTACAAATACTATTCACCTGCTGGATGAATAAAATGTGGCAAGGACACATTGGTTCCAGTGCAGGTTAGGTATGTAAATTTTGTTGAGGCATTGAGCCCGAGTGACTTGTCCATGGCCACTGTGTCTCTGAAAAAACAGTGGAAGAATGTAAATAAGGATTCCCAACTTTATCTCCTAATGGCCAATAGATTTGTGCCAAATATTTTTCTACTAGCCACTACTTGTTTATAATTTTTAATGAGTTGTATCTAAATTGCTTTTAACATGGTGCATTTTTTTAAATATTTTATTACATGTGTCAGGAGGTGCTTATTTCTGGAACAAACAAAAGAGAACTGATTTAAATAAGGTGTGTACTAGTATTTGAATTCAAGGAATGTTAAACTCTGGATTTGTTGGCTGTTTAAGATGATACAGAAGCACTGAATCCCTCAAAGCAGCTTTCAAATAAAGGGTCCAGACTGGGGCTGGGTGATGACATTGCAGAGCCATTGCTGCATATTTGGTCAGTGCTAAACTGGAGAATATTGCAACTGCTTGTAAAATGATAGATCTCAGTAGCACAGTCTGTGGGTTTGCACTTTGTGGCATACCTGTTTTCTTTGGCCTTGCCAGGCTATGCCTTAATCATATGCTTGTGACACTTCATGCTTCAGGGCATCAGATAAAGGAGGTGGTTTGGGGGACGTGGTTGGTATGTAGGATATTTTTACTTTAGGGGAGATGGTACAAGGGCGGCTGCAAAACAGCTCTTTAAAAAAATAAGATTCAGACACTCCTGTGGGAAGGTAATGGCTCAAACTTTTTGCAGACCATGAAGCTATTAACCTGGAAGGAGCTACGACAGGGGCTTTAGGGAGACAAAAGTGGCCAGGTGTAACTGGGTTTTGAATACTGGATATCTTGCCATCCCCTAGAGATTTGTCGTTAGTGATTTTATTTCCCCCCTAAATGTTGCTTCCATTCTTATTTTTATCTTTGTTGTAGAAAAGATTATATACATCAGCCTGGTCAGTGCTCAGATTTAGTACGGTTTTGTAAATTGGTAGAGCACGGTGGCCTTTCCCTTCTGCTTTGTTGTATGTATGTGTGCACTTTTCCCTATTAAATCTACCTGTAATACAGTAATGTTTTTAGACCTTTCTCCCCACATTTTTATTATTTCATTTACTTTATTTGTGAGTTCTCCAGCTCAACTGTGCACAATTCTGATTATTCATGACAATTTCCATGTTCTATTTGCCAGTTTTTCATTGCCTTGTTGTTTTTTCCCCTTTCAAATTTGATTTTGAAAAGATGGCAATTTTCTTTTGTTATTTGCTTGCTTCTCTCTTAATCTTTTTGTTTTGCTGTTCACTCCCATTTATCTCATCAGCCCACTTGTTCTCTGAAATAGCAAACTCCTCAGGTCTTACTTTTGTTCTTGCTGAGTTGTATTTTGGGAGCTTATCTTAACATGTGCATGGGGAATTTTCTGCAAGAGGTGTGCAGGGACCCTGGTGATTGCCAGGGTCCGCTGAGGAGCACAGGGTATATACCGATAGCATCCAATGGGATCAGGAGTCAGAAAATCCAGGTTGCAGTGTTAAGTTGTGCTGTGGACTTGTTTGTGTGATGGGGGAAAATGGCAAGGCAAGGAGGTCCTTTCCCAAGGACGCAGCATGATGAACTCCGCTTGGCTTCCAGACCCTGCAGTGCTGCGATTACTCCCCAGGAGCTGGGAGCACCAAGCTTCAGTGCCGGCTTCCCCTCCGCTACGGCGGGGAAGGCTTGGAGACTGTCCTGGCCTTCCCACAAATCACTCCCACCTCCTCTGGGTGGTTTAGGGTCTGAAGCGGTTGGCCCTCCTGCAGGAGCACCTTGTGTTTTGCCTTCATTATGCGGCGCGTGACGTAACGTTGCTTGGCCAAAGTGCGTGCTCAGGAAGGGGGCACGAGTCTTGCGTTTCTTGGTGACTCGGTGGCCCAATGCACAAGAAATAGATAGTTATCAAGAGGAGTAATTCAGTAATTGAGCATCATGTTGTTTAAGAGATTTGAATATTTTGGAAACATATCTATGTAAATTACGTTACATGTTAAAACTTTTCCTCTTG
Source organism: Mycteria americana (assembly GCF_035582795.1). NCBI lineage: Eukaryota > Metazoa > Chordata > Aves > Ciconiiformes > Ciconiidae > Mycteria > Mycteria americana. Next base: position 119,930,943 of record NC_134365.1, read on the forward strand.
CCTTAAAGTATCTGAGCTTAGGAACTGTGCTTACACAACTTGTTTTTAAACAAGCAGCTTGTGGCAAAATAGTATTCCATGTGGACAAGAGATGCTGAAGTGTCTTCCAGTAACCCACGCTGTCTGGATACAATTTTATTTACTTTATTTGTAAGAATAAAATAATAGTTACCTGTCAGAACTGTTCTCTGGAGTGTTTACAAGTTTCAACAACCCTTCTCTTCTCTGCACCCCCTAGTAAAATACAAACTATTGTACTAATATACAAACATAGTTAAAGGACTTAATCCTGCAGATAAATGTACTGATGTGTTTAGCTTCACTCAGGTAGACTTTCTTGATGATTTTCATGGCTATTGAAGACCAAAGAGGAGGAAACAAAAGCAGATGAAAGAGGTTGCAAGCTTTCCTTTCTTAATACCACCAAACTAAATTTATAGCTAATGCACAACCTGTGTTGTTTGTGTCTGGTCAGATTTTAGAACATCTTGATCTATTTCAGCAAAAAGGAGTTCTGGGTCTGTAATGCACTTGGATGAGAACAAAACCAGTTTGAACATTTGAGTATTATGCACATTTGTAGTATTTTCTGCTAAATTGATTGTCTTCTTCCACTAGATGGGGCTTTCTTCATTGATGAGTTGAACCATTACTTTTCCTTAAAATGCTTTTGTCCACATACACATGCATGTAAGTGTGCGTGTGCCTCAGGTATCAGAGCCCTGAAATGTTTGGTTTTTTTTTTTTTCTTTCCCCTTGCCTTATCTGTGGAAGTGCAATTTGCAATTTTGGTGCTTTTCAGAAGAAATGGCACGGTGCAGTAGTTGGTGATGTTGAGGTGCCAGTATGATTTTCTGATGCACTAAATTCTGTAGCATCCTTCTTGCAAGCACATTGATTAAATGTGATTGCTGCTTTTAAATAGTGGGCTTGGTGGGATGGGAATCAGTCACCATTTTGGTGGTTTTTAAGCTGTGAATTATATAGAAGGCAGAGAAGTAACACAAGCAGAATTAATACTCTCTGTGTAACTTCAGCCCTGCTCGTAACAATTTTGCAAACTTTTCAAATGCTGCCCAGTGAGCATGACTTTTCAAATACTCCAAAGATGTCAGGCTGCTTTCTCTTTTGCAATGTAACAGTATTTTTTTATTTTTCTGCAATGCTGCAAAATGTCTTTCCATTATTTAATTAGCTTAATAACAGGCATCTATGTATAGAATTTGGCAAATGAAATTTCTGAAGGCTATGGGTGGTAAAATGTATTTTTCCACAAAGTACTTGCTCATTCTAGATTATTTGTGCCATTGCTGTGGCACAGGCTAGTTACTAAGGTACCAGCTTTTGGTTTTGATCTGGTACATCCCAGTTGCTGTCCTTGTGATTTTCAAGGGACGCCCATCTATTCCATACCTGTTTTTTAAAAGCTAAAAGCAACATGTATACTAGTCCTTCCAGGTACAAAATTATAAACCTTCTGAGCATGAACTTGCGTGCCTGCCCTGCTGAGGAAGGGTAGCTACCACCAGAATGGAGAAGAAAAGCAAACTACCTCTCTTCAGAGCAACGCAGTGGTCCCAAAGATGAAGTGATCATTTAGGTGGCAAAACAATTTCATTTATATAGGATTACCTTAATGAGAACGAATGTCCAGCTGCTCTCACATGAGTGCTGCAGCTTGCTTTCCTCCAGGCGGTTTCCTGTTTCCCTGTTCGATGTTTCACCTCTACCTGTTAGTCAGAACATTTTCTTGCCTTTGTATCTTCCACCTCCCCACTGGGGAAGCTTACAAAGACTTACTGCCACTATGTAAAGGAGAAATTTAAGCATACAGACATTTTTTGGGCACAACCATGGTACCGCACAGCCTCTTCCAAGTCCACTGTACATGTGCCTTTCCCACGGCTCCCCAGGCTGACAGAGTCGTATTCTAGGAGGATTTAAAAGTGAGTTTTGATCCAGGTGCTTTTCAGTGTTCTTTGAAGTCCTAGACTGTCCATTTGGAAGCAAAATATTTGAGTATCCTTAGGACTCAAAGTTCAAACAATTTCTGGCTTGAATATGTTAAAAAGCATAAATGAAACCTGGCTTTTTTTTGCTCCCCCCCATATGCAAAGGCATGTTCTTCTTTGAGATCGTATGATTTTTTAAATTTTTTTTCAGTTAATGCATTGTTTTAATATGTTTCAGTCTGTTCTCCTGTATTTAAATCATCCTTCTATTTACAGTCGAGCAGGATGACAAAAATAACTGTGGTCTCGTAGTGAATCAGTGGAATTTTCCTGCATTTCTCCCCTGATGACTCGGCTGGCTCCTGGAGAGCCTAAATGCTTTTGCATTTTTGCTTGCAAGAATGAGGTGGTTTCCCTCCTGCATTCCTATATTTTTCCCTATCTTTAAGTCTCGTTGGGATTTCGTTTTGTTTACTACACGAGCAGTAGCTACAGCGTTGTGTATCAGGTCATAGATCGCTGCCTGAAATGAAGGTTGCTGCATGCCTTATTGAGGGTGGGTTAAAAAAACCCCACAGCCTTGTGACAGCTAACGTAAATGTGTGTATATGGGGGGAAGGGGTTCCAGATCTCCTCAGGGATTGCATGTTAATTGTGTTTGGTTATTGCTTTTGTAGCTGCTAGTTTCTTCTCTTTCTTTAATGAAGAAATAATATTTTTTACGCTGGCCCTCTTTTCCTTCTCTCTTTTTTGGCACAGGAAGGCAATCGTTGCTTGTTAACGTTGAAGAGCGGTGGCTGTTTTTAAAAACTCGCGTTGTCCCCAGTTACTGCAGTTTTGTATTCTCAGATAAAATACCTATTCTGCGAGGAGTCATAAAGTATGCTGTAACAGCTCATCCTCCCATCCCCCCCCCTTCTCCTTCAGTTATCAACAGTGCGTCAGTGGAAATTTCCACCCTTTGCTAATGTGAGAGAAAGCACAAAGTTGCAAAGCAGCCTTTGGAGAAAAAAAACTATTGCCGTTTTAGGAACACAATGAAAAGCAGCATATGACTTGCAAGCAGAAATGAAATGAAATTCTCGAGAAATGGTGGGACTAAAATGGCGTGGCAAAGAGCACGGTTTGCAATACGAACAAATGCTCTTGCTAAGGGAAGGGGGCATGAAAGTGGTGGTGGATCACCAGCTAGAATTTCTCCCCCCATCCTCCTTTTTGTTAGTCGCAACTGTGGGAGAATTTGGAAGGCTTCTTCCCAAGGAGAAGAGTTAAGTGTCATCTGTTAAATTTACCCGTGGCTTTTAATGGCTTTAACAGAAAATATGACTTTCCCTTTTTAAGGGGCATGCATCCTTCAGATGTTGCTGTGCAGTATTTCTAACAAATTGTCCAAGCTTAACTCCGTAAACTTTTAACCGGGTGGCATGTCTTTAATTTTGGAGACCAGAAAACGGTAGGCAGTTCAGTTTTCCAAATATATTGAGCCGAATGCTGTTCCCCATTGAAGCCTGTGAGGGTTTGCGAGGAGGACTGAGCCCACCAGAGTTCCTCCAAATCCTTCTTGACGCAAGTTATTCCCGTAGCTCTCAGTAGCCTTGCTGCCGTCAGAGGAGCAGCACCTTCGCTGACGTGACCTGGCACTGGTCCCTTGGCTTCAGTGACACTCGGCCACAGCCCGCACCAGGTGGGCATCTCTTCTGGAGGACTCGTTGCTTCAGTACAGGCTGCAGGGAGATTTTTTCCATCAGACCCCTCAGATATCAGAATTCAGTGCTTCAGTCTGTTTTTTCTGAAAAAGACTTCAGAGCTGAATTGTGGCCATTCAGATTTTCAGGATTAGGATGTCTGGCTAAGGAGAATTTTCCTCACGGTGTTTTCCACGGGTGGATTCCACCCCTGTGCAGTAATCCAGCACACGCTGCTTGAGTCATTCCTGGCCCGATGGGTCTGCTCTGTGTGTAATATTTTTGATGTAACACATTTAGTTGGATGAAACTGAACTCCATGCAGCATGAAGAACATGAGTGTGTCTGTTGTTCATGACCCCATCCTCCCGTATTTCCCGTTCAGACTTGGAGCTCAGCTTCTGGTCTTGGGGACTTACCATTCAAGATTACCTTTATGAAGGTGGACTGCGAAGTGCAATGTTCATGCTATAGTTGACTTAGTGAGAATCCATACCTCTTGCAGAACAAATTCCTCTCTGTTAGGTACAGTTTTTAAATCAAACTGGGATGCTTGATCCTGCTTGGATAATGTGACTTCATTTAAGGGGTATCACTTTCAGGTTATACTGATGCTTCATGGGGAGGTGTGTTTGAGTGGACTAGGAGGAAAGGGGAGCTTTAATAAGAGGCTGCGTAAAGATTAAAATGAAATAGCTAGGTGGGAAATGTTGTGCTGTGCATTTAGCCTTTATAAATTACTGCTAGTCTTGGAAATGAGGTGAGTGGTTAGTTCTCTTCAGTAGGATTTCTGAGACAGTTGTGATGTCTTTTTACTCTACTATAGTTAGTGCCATGCCAAATGCAGACAAAGCTATTAAAAAAGTGTTCTGGTTACAGCTCCATTGACAATGCTGGTTCATTCACAGCATTTCAAGGGAGGAGGGATGGCCAGTGACGTGGCTCACTCATTTTTTTGTATTAGTATGATGGCTGGCACTAGGTTGCTTATAACTTGCAGGAACAATAGAAATAATACTGCTTAATAATTTAAGGTACACCTCATGTTAAGAGATGGGATCTGAATTTGCATATCTGAGATTAAGTTAATGCGCAATATGTCGTTGTGTCTCTTGTCTGAAATGGGGCTCATGAAGTGCAGTAGACCTCTTTGCTTTCTTGGGTGTACTGGAGTTTTAAAAGCCTCTTGCAAAATTATAGTTGAGGTCATGAAGAAGGTTCAGTTCTTCAGCAAAGGAGTTTATTGCAGAAGTGACCTCAGTGACCTAAGATATTAATGGGGAGCAACGTCCTTCTTCCTGTAGGTAGGTGGTTGGCTTTTTCTTTATAGATGTCAAAGATAGCTGTGTGGTGGATGCGAAGTGCTTACCTGGAGCAGTGCATTTTATACATGCTGTGCATGTGTGGAAGTAAGACCTTTTCAGTCCCGCCAAGGTCAGCACGACAGAATGCTCGTCAAGTGCCAGCTGCGCAAGTGGGCATTGCCTGTACGTGGCTTCAGCTTCCACCCTCACATCGAAAATTTAAGATGTGTTCACATCAGAGATGTGCCTAATTTGGGATAAGTCCATCTCCTTGGGTTTCTTCTGCTGGTTTGTTTTCATTTCCATTCAGCTCCGAAGCAGAACTTTAAAGGAAGAAATGTGCCTGTATGTATATAAGCTTGAGATGTTTCCCACTGGCATCTGTTCCGCAAAGAAGCAATGCTGTGAATTTGAAGAAGGAGAATGCATGTTGTAACTGAAATGAATGTGTCACCCTACCTTTTTTTTTAAGACTCTTCAAATCAAGGTGTGGAAATGAATGGAACAGGTACAAGAAGAGTAAGCTCTCTTTAATCTCCTTGGGTAAGCAGTGCTGTACAACAAAGAAAAGTTCAGGCTGAGCCTGCTTCAATTGAACTTTTCTTACTTGAAATCAAGATAATACTGAGCTTTTATTTAAAACCATTCTGGTACCAAAATGTAAGAAAAAATTAGGAAGTTTCATTTAAGAAATCCCACAGAACAGTTATTTGAATTAAAGTTGTTGCAGTACAGGTATTTTTTTTTTTTTTTTATTGTGTGTATGTTTCTCATTGCAGGTATTTTTTGATAGACTTAGAGGGCCCACCTTCGATTGTATCGACCATGATGGATCATTTAGGACGTGATATTGATGTAATTAGACGTGCTTTTATAAAGCATCCTCTATCAAAGACAGAAGAATGCAGTGGCATAATCCCAGTCAACTATGAAGATAAACTAATTGCCAAGAAGAAGTGACTATTCTAAATAGCATGTTTGAAACTTTTAAAAAACTTTTTTATTCCTGCTTTGGAAAACAATTGTCATAACTAATGTCTATCAAAAATAATCGGGTTTGGCCATGTTCTGTGTGTGGTATAGTACACTATCTTAAGTTATTGTAACATTTGAGGTTTCTTTTTGTTTCAAGTAATTTGAATAGACTTAATCTGTATGCTTATCTTGATATTTGACAACTCTGAAAATTGATTTTCTTTTCTGTTAGAGCATTACATTCATAATGAAGATGTATCCATCATCAGAATGCTAAAAATAGCATTCTTTTCTAAAGACAGATTACTTCAGAATATGTATATTTACATAAGAGATTAAGAAGTCTACAGTGTAAATATAGCAGTATAAGATGTGATTTGTTGGAGGGGTTTTTTTGCTTGTTTTTGGAAAAAGGTAATAAAAGTGTGATTAAAAATAAAACTTGACTCATTTCTTAAAAGCAGAAAAGGTACAAGAAAAAATAACTTACAGTGCCAAAAGACACGTCATACTTCTTTCTTTAAGGTAATAACTCTGTTCAAAGTACAGGTAAAAAATTATTCTCTATAGAAAAGGCCAGAAACTTCCAGGTGGCAGGTTAGAGAATAACCATGCTTATATATGAACAGAAGAATAAAAGATGCTTTGTTTTACTATCAACTAGACCCAGGTGGACATTTCAAACTGAGAAAAATGTCAGGACAAAGGTCTCAACATATATTTTGTCTTTCTTTTGCTCTTGTAAAAAGGAGAAACAGTAATGCATGTGAATGATGACATTAATGTAGTACAACCTTCTGCCCGTCTGACATAAATTTGGTAGTTTCCAGAGGATCCCCATGCTACTGAAGGAATGCACTGGCCGTTTCTCCCAGCTAAGGAGTATGCGTGTAACTTCTGTAGAAAAAAAGTAAGTTGAGACAGATACGTTGTTAGGCAAAGAGGATGTTCTTTACCTGAATAAGCTTCATCTAGAAGCTGCCTCCTCCGGCACCCCAGCATTGTGCGTTGCCAAAGAGAAGGCCAGTCTGGAGGCCAAGGTCAGATTCCCAGAGACCTGTGACAAGCTGCTCTCTAGGCTGCTGTTTCATGAGTTTGTCTGTTCTCTTTCGGGGAGGTAGCTGGCTCATTTTCGGGGGGGGATGCTGCTTTTTTCTTTTTTTTTTTTTTTTTTTTAGATACAGAACTTTGGGGGAGAAAGAAATGAGTGTTTCTTCTGTGTATCTTCTTTTTTTAAGGAAAAAGTGAATTAGAAAAATGAAAGAGGAAATTTTCTTTCTGTACATCTTTATTCAGGAGACATGAATGCGTGTGTGTTTGTGGTTTTGGTGGTGTGTCCTGTGTGTGTCATCCCTGTCCCGTCCCCCAGGTTTTCTTTTCTGTTTTTAAATCTGCTTTTCTTTTAAGAACAGACTGTCACATTTTGTCTCTTCTTTCCTGGAAGAAATGTTGGGAGAATAGAGAGAATGCACTACATGCCTACTGAAGCTGGATCTATATTAGGTGTGCTTTTTTTTTTTTGTAGTTACTGCCGGTTTCAATCCTGTGGTTGCTGTGTGCACTGGTGCCTGCTCCAGGCAGAGCTTTTCTTATCAATGATTTTTTGCTTGTAGGACAGACCTTCCTTCCATACAGGTGTGAGCTTAGCCAGGAGGAGCCGTAGGTTTGTAAGTCTATGCTACGGGTTTGGCTCCCTGAGCCACCCTTTCTGGTGGGCTGCTGAAAATTCAGATTTGCAGCGTAGAAAGTGCAAACTATGAGTAGGGAAATACAGAATGCTTTAAAGAATGTGTTTTACTCAAAGGTTTCTCAGAAGCTTTTCTTAAATAGGAAGTGCCCAGAAAGCCTGTAGTTTAAAGTCACTTTGCCTCTGACTAGGACTTTGGGCCCTAGATTTCATTTGAGTAGAAAGGAGAATATACAAGCTTTCAGCTTCACACAATGAAGATGATTGTCAACAGAGGCTGTACACATATAAATGTTGTATGTTTGTCTTTATTCAATTTCCTTTAGCATAGTATTAAATTTTGCATTTAATTTGTTCCAATTTCTAGGTTGATGCCTGCATTCAGTAGGAAAATCCTAGATGCTCATTAGAGATGAGCCCATCAGCTGATTTTCAAATACATGGCATTATTTGTTGTGAATTAGGACCTTTGGTGAGTCAGACATTCATGCCCCTGTTTTCTGTGGGGTCCATTTCTGATCTTAACAGAAGACTGACAGATGTCAAGAGCAGAAGACTTGGGCTCCTGAGTCCAGCTCATCCCAAGAGCAATCAGCAGGAGCACACCTCTCGGAGCCTCAGCTGATCCCAAAAAAATACAGCAATGCTGGCTCTGAGGGAAAGTGGTCTCCAGTAGGCCACAAAACAAGGTGTAAGGAGATGTTACCAAGCCTGTTTTCCTGTCTTCTGAAGTACTGAATAGGCAAAGGGAGTGACTGAAAGTCATCTTTGCCTTTGGGATAGAAACTCTGACCACTGAAACCAGTGGCCACAAGCAGAGCCGCGCTTGCTGGACTGGTGCGTGGTTACATAAGCACTGGTGCTTTCTCAGCAGCAGGATTTATTTATAAAAAGTCTGCTGAATAGCTGGCTCTCAACTGGATGTACTATTTTCTTCATAATTGATAGTTTCTAATATGAACTTTTTTTTTTAATAGGGGGTGGGGTGGGGGAGGCTAAGGAAGGAGTCTTGGGTTGCAATTTGTTTAGCCCAGTCAGCCACCCAGACTGGTAGTTAGCTATTTTGGGAAGCTAATGCATAACAGTGTGCGCCTTCTCTCTCAATAGCTGTAAACGCAGGAACGGACACTGGAGTATATCAGAAGATTTGAGCAGTTCTGGGTTTGAGCAAACAGTCTTGAGTTGTGCCATGGAAGAAAGCGAGTAACTGTACCCTGAAGGGTCATAAATTCTCCCTGCAGAGGAAGGGAAACCTTAGCACGTCTTTCAGGTGCCTTTGCCTTTTTGATCGTCGATAGCTAGTTTGTTCCACTGGGCTGTAAGCAACTCTTGATCTCCAAGAATAAAATTTCAGGACGCTATGTGGTGTCGCTGGAAAGCCAGAAGAGTCTGTGCAGCCAAACCATGGCCAAATACCTAAAATGTCAAACTCCATTGGCATTCCCAAAGGCCTAAACAGTTTGAATACCAGTACTTTAAATTTTGTTTACTAAAGAATCCGATAGTGAAGCTCTTCAACCCTTCCTTAGATTATGTTCCCAAGTGTATAAAGTAAGTAGTTTTATGCTCCTAGATACTCTGGTTTTCTTGTTTGTGGATTGCGGAGAAACACTGAGTTGGGTAAGTATTAAAATAACAACCGGCAGTTTTCCTGGCTCAGGAATGTTTTCTCCGTCTTAACCTTCAGCAAACAAATGAGCACAAGTGGTTTTATGGTGAAGATCTTAGGTATGTCTTCAATCACTCTTTTTTTCCTGATAGCCTGCCTCTCCCTCAGCTGAACCTTGCACTCTGGAGGTTTATTCAGCAGAGTGAGGGCTCTGCACTGTCAAAGCACTCAGCACTCTGCTTGCAAAGCACTCGGTGTGGCCACTGGCTTGACCTCAGGAGGTCTGTGCATGCAGTGATTTGCTCCCACAGACCCAGAGCCTGTGCATCTTCCGTACATCTGACTAGTCTGTCAAAATCCTGTTTGTTGATAGTGTGAGCTTAAAGAATTTCAGGCTCTTCAGTGTCAGCAGAATATTTCTGTCACTAAATGTTTTAATGGCACTCTGAAAATCATCTTCCAGCTGGACTTCTACATAGGAGTAAATTGTTGGAGTTGCAGGCTGAGCTGGGTACAACAAATGCACAGGGATGTATTGCTTTGGAAATCATCCGAGGAGCAGTTAGAATGGCAACAGGCGACATGACTCATGGGCTCCTACTGTTGAATCTAGGCTTTGATCACTGAAACACATCACCTGTCACTTAATGAGATCAGTTTCTGTTTAGTAAGTTGCTACACTCTGTTATGAAGGAAGACTTTGAAATTTAAAGCAGTCCTGTTGGAGTCACAGAAATTTCTCTTAAGGCATGACCAGTCTGCCACGCATTATTTCTGCTCAGAGGCTCCTAGGATCTGTCCAGCACTGCCAGTGTCTCCAGCATAAATGTTCAAGAATTGTAAGGCAACCCGCCCCAGATATTTTGAACTCGTGGCATGTAATCATGGGCTTAAAAATCATGAGTATTGTTTAAAATGTGAGGTTCTTTTTATTGGCCTTTCAGATTTTATGATTCACTTTTTTCGAACTGTGTTGCTGGCACGATTTTCACGTAACATCTGACTGAAGAGCTCTCGGAAAAACACAAGCTATAGCAAATGAAATGCTTGATAAATTCACTGGGACTGGTGCTATGTCCCTCCACTCACTGAAACAGAACAAAGGAAATTAAAAAGGGAATCTTTATTGTGTCCTTTCCTAGAATTCTGAGTTTCAGATAGGATAACAGTGAGAATTGATGTGGAGCCAAAACATGCATTTTCCCAACTGCTGCACAAAGGGAAGATTAAAAAAGCGTTACTCCCCGTGACCTACGTAATGTGTTGCTTTCTTAGTGCTGCTTCAACAGACTTTTAAAAACACGCAGGCTGCAGCTGGTGGACTACCTTAGGCTAATGCTGCCTCTCTTTGCACAGCTATTTGTGCAATGCTGCGGAGGAGTGGGAGAGTCGCCACTTATTGAATGCTGGTTAAGAGGGGGAGTGATGCATTGACACATTCCACTTCTGGAGTATTCAAGGTTGCCTTCTAAAAGCATTTTTAATGGGAGGTAATGCTCACTGTAAACCTGGGAGAGTTTTCATTTCTGTTTTTTTTGCATTGTGTTTAGGCTGCCAAGTCAGCCTTGTTTGGAGAATGCTAACTGGCACATAGAAAATCTGCCTTATTAAAATCTTCAACACGTTTATGTTGAGGATAGTTTTGGGGGATAGTGCAGCTCTACTGAATCAGTAAGAGGTCTCTGGCTGAGTTCTGTAGGAGCAGATGTATCCTGACAGTATGATGGACTTTCTCCCAAGGGGAATCCTTTAGCCACCTTAACAGGGTTTGCAGAGTTGTGAACTTCTGTAGATGAAGACTCACATGACGCTTCCGTGCAGGGGCTGGTTGGTGCACCTTGGAGAATGCCTAACATGTGCAGGGCTCTCACGGAGCTTCTGACTGTGGTAATGAGGTAAGTTCAGCTCAATTTTCTGCTGAGGGCTGATGTGAAAGTTACACGTAGGGAGAAAAAGGTTTTAATTTTAAGTTTCCCTTCACAATTCACCTTGGAAGCAGCAGTGGGGTGAGGCAGGGTGGAGGAGGCTTGTTGCATACTCAGTGTTCTTGCAGGCTGTCTGCTCCACTGTTTTTTGTATCTGACGAGCAGAATAAAATGTCATATATAATCTGTTCTATATGCATTGGTACCTGGGAGATATATGACTGAGGAAAATGCAAAGAGCAGGATCTTTGTTATCTTATTAATGCATGGGCATCATTCCCATTCTCTTGGTCAGTGAGTGGGAATGTCGTGAAAGAAGTACACTCGCTCCTTAAATGTCAAGGAGGTAGGCACCTGAGAAGTGCTAGGATCCTTAGCACTGGGCTGGAGGGGTGAATGGGGCCGAGCATCCTGTTCAACAGTAAGTGGCTGCAGCCATGGTCATAGCGGACCACACGGTGAACAGTGTGATGGAGAAGGGTGTCAAAGGAGTAAAGGGTCTGCGTGGAGAAGCTGAAGGGACCCACGCTAAGTACAGGCCACAGAGGTGTGTAGGAATGTTGGGGGGATAAACCAAAGCGCATCTCCCCCTCCTGCCCTGAAGCGATCTGTGTGTTTGCACAGAGGAGTACTGGAAGCAGCTGGTGGGTATGGGTCTGTGCCCAGCATGCTCAAAGTGTAGACACCAGACTTGTGCTGCATCAGCATGCTGGAGGAGAATCAAACCAAAATTGTTTGATCCTCCAACTTGCTAACTGTGAGGCAGGGCAGGATATTGCAAGTTGTACCAGCCACTGGAAAGTGCAAATGGTTTGCTTTAGTAATCCCTGTAATCCCCTATAAATAATGCCCTCCCCTATATTGATGAAAAAAATTGCATAATAGCTACACCCAGCCAAAAGGGAAAAAATAAATGAAACAAAAAATGAACTGGTGCACTCGTGATGCTGGTCAGATTCATCTGAGCCACATTACGAGAGCTTAGGATTCCTGCCAGAGAAAGGAAGACTATCATCAGGAAGAAAAATCTGCATAATCTTGGGCTGGAAAAGTCATTTTCAAGAAACTCCAGACCCCAAGACTTTGTTGTTATGCAGGATGCAGCCTGAGCTGGAAGGTGGGGGATTAGTATGTTGGGTCATGTGCAGCTACTCGTTCATGGGGACTTTCACCCTGGGGTTCCTACACTGGCTGGCCTCCTGGTCAGTAGTGGCCGCCCCCACTTTGATGTGGTGGCTCTTCCATGTTCCACGTGCACATAGAAATCACCACTGGCTTGCTCTGGCACCCTCTAAGCTTCGCTGAAAAGTGATTTAGTGGATCAGGAGATCAAGCTGGGTTTCTCTCCCTGGGCTGGATACACTGGCAGAGCTGCTGAGAGATATTTGCCCTGTGACTGAAGGAAACTTTATTCTCTGGTTAGAGAATTGCAAAAGGACCATCAACTGCTGGCTGATGGGCCCAAGATTTTTAAAAGATGTGTGCATATTTGTTCAATGTACACTTAGGTGCTTGGGGTTGCCCTGAGGTCTTACAGTGTCTCAGGCTGTGCTTTGGGCTGCAGTCCGCAGGAGTCGCCTGTGATTGACAGAGCTGACAGTAATGCCCATTTGATGGTCCTTGGATATGCCATAGGGGTTATGGAGTGCATGGAAAGACATGGCTAGTGGGTGCTGGTACTGCACCTGCCTTTCTCCTTCCTCCTTCCTGCTCTCCTGCAGGAAGTCCACCATCCTCTGCTACCCCTGCCCAGAGACTGCCAGCTCAGCCGCCTGAACTTCTCATGAGACCTGGGCTTAAATGTTGGTGGCAAGCCAGAATGAGGTGTGGGCAGGTGGCCTGTGGCAGGGATCAGGGGTGTCAGAGCTGCTGGTAAACGGGTCTCCAGGTCAGAGCTGGAGTCACTTCATGGATCTTCATGTCTCCTTCTCCATCCCCAAGGGATAAGTGCATCACCTTGGTTGGACTTGATGATCTTAAAGGTCTTTTCCAACCTAAATGATTCTGTGATTCTTTCACCTGGGGTCTCTGTGTGCTGGGAGGTGCATTCCCACACCAGGCAGCTGGTGCCCGCCTGAGCTGGAGACAGCACTGGGTGGGCTTGTCCCTCTGCAGCACCCTGGCTTTGCAGCTTAGGTTCTAGGGTGCGTGCAGAGGGCTTGTCTGGGACAGGGAGGATGGGGAGCAATAGCCTTGCATGCGACAAAATGGTGTCAGGCCTGTGCATGCGGTGCTGTGCCCAGAGGCTTGCTGAGCCAGCTGGCGCTGCCTGGGCTCTGCATGGGTGGAGGAAGTCCGTGGGCCTGGTGGCAGGACAAGTAGCAAGTGGGACTTGCCCCTCGTGCCGGAGCTTGCTGCAGTCCCCCGGGCACTGGTGTGCCGGCTGACGTGTGACCTTGGAGGAGACACGCTGTCTGTGGCGGGGCAGGGAGCAGTTTGGGTGTGCAGTGGTTTGGCTGGTGCTGTGTTATCCTGCGGGTGCATAAGGAGTTTAGGCAGCTCTGGGAAAGCCACTGATGAGGTTCCCAGCCCTTTGTACCAACCAAGGGGCTCTCATGGCATCCCTACAGACAGTCTGGGGTCAGGGAAGAGGTGCCAGGAAGCACGCCGACAAGGCAGTGTAGACGCAGCCCGTCTTTCCAGTTGAAGAAGGCTGCAGCAGGTTTCTCTGAAGGCTTTCTGTGCTCGGTGGGTGAATCACTGCCGAGAAGTGCGGCACTTCTTCTTGTGTAGGTCTGCGCTGCCGGCTTCTCCACAGCCTCCGCCAACACTGAGTAATCACTCGGAGACAAGTGGGGCCGATGACTGTGAAGAGGATTGTAAATCACGGCATTATAATCGCTCCTGCACGTGACATTCTTCTTGACCTCTGGGAACTCTAAAACCAGCTGTGGTCTAAAACCCCCGGTTAATTGCACTGTGAAGAGCAAGAGCCCCCTCTGAGTGTTATTATGATTTGAATTACATGGTCCTTAAACGCTGGCATTTACGAAAGTACAATAATGGTCTTCCTCATGTGAGAATCCACAGAAATGTTATGGGTTCTTTTAATGGTAAATGTGGCCAACCCACTGAAGCCAGTTGGAGTCCATGGTAGATGGTTTTACCAAAAGTATTTTCTAAGGTATTTTTGTGAGGATGAAAATTAAGAAGTCCAGATGGTCATCAAGGTATCTCATTCTTGCAAACACATGCACATGCTTTGTTTTATTCCTATGTCATTGATTTCTCCTTGGATCTGGGGGAGAAGGTGTGTTTACTTTGCTTGCCCTGTTGATTTCAATCTGACTGCTTACTTACACAAAGCTAAGCGCATACTTGAAAATTTGCAGGATTAACAACTTGCTTGATGTCATCCAGGTCCAAAAATCAGAGCTTTCTGCAGAGTTCTCCTAAAAGATTTCTAACAAACATTTATTGAAAAATAATAGGTTGGGTTTTTTTTTTAAATCCTGAAAATAAAGTCTAGCAGGTTACTATTCAGATGCCAGTTTTTCCTCAGACCTGGGTGAAAGTAAAAATTTTGGAAGATTTTACTCAGAGTTCAACTGTTTTGACTTTGATCAGTGCTAGCAACAGAGTTCTTTAAAAAAAAAAAAAAAAAAAAGAAAAAGCAACTCTTGGCAGAGGGAAGACTCTCTAGGTGGGCCAATTAACTTTAATGAGTTTTCTCCTCTTTGCTGTGTGTGTCCGTTATTTGAAAATACCTTGTAGCATTCAGTTGAGAGCCTTCTGGAGTTTATGGAAAGCCTGCTGGCTTCTCCAGGCTGGAGCGTTGTAGGCATGCTTAGGGAAAGATAAGGACTTTTTCCAACTTCAGATGAACAGACGCCATTCGTTTCTGACATCTTTCAAAGTTCTGTCCCTTACTTGGAGGTTGGACAGAATTTCAATGAAAATGCGTGAATCCTCTTTTTTCCTTTGTCCAGTTCTTTGTAGGTTTTCTATAGTAGTTTTTACTATAAAGAAGTTAAATTCTACTTTTTAATTTGAGCCTCATTGTCAGGAAACAAACCATTTCAAACAGGATATGTCAATCCTCTTTCTATTGTAGGAAACTGCAGTTTGGAGGTACTTGCACTTACTTGACTTTCAAGCTGTTTCAGGTGTCTTTCTATAATTAGATTGATTTTCACATATTCTTCTACATTTCTCTCATCTCTTCTTCAATGCATTCCTGAATTGATTTCTTCTGAGTTCTTCTAATTGAGCACTTGTATCATTGTCCATGGCCAGTGAGCTCTTTGAGGAACTTTCTATCATGTCCTCTGCAGAGCTTATGGAGGAGATCAGGTGAGGTGTACAGCAAGTCTCGAAGCATTTCTTTAGAACTCCACTCTCCTGGCTTCATAGAGTCATACACACCTTAAGGGCCAGAACGTGCCTTAAATCATTTAGTTTAATTTACTGGCTATCACAGACTCTACTTATTGCCATACTCCAACCTGTTTTGAGTTGGCCCAACAAGTTTGGTTTGGCATAGGTTTTCTCCTGAAAGGTAGCCAAACTTCAAATGAAGATTTCAAGTGAAAGCTAATCTAGTCCCTCCTCTGGAGAGCCTCTTCGATGGATTAATCACTCTCACTGTAAAATACGAGTGTTGTTTCTGCTTGGCTTCCTACAACTTGCCATCTGTTTGAGCGAGGCAGGTTCCCACGTTTGGGTTTGAGAAATCCATGGATTTAGTTTCTGAAATTAATCTTCCCCTTGTCTCATGGACCTTAAAAAAAAAAAAAAAAAAAAAAAAAAAGGGAAGATGGGATCTCTGGTTCTCCACTCTCCCAATGACATGATAAAAGCAACTGATCTCCTTTAATATCAAATATTGTTAAGTTAGTGCTTTTTAGATGCAGAGCTTTTCCAGATCTGCCCACTGTCTTTGCTACCATTCATACTGTCTCTGGTATTGCTTTTGTAGACAAGCTTCTCCACATGCTCCACTGTTGGAAGAGTGAAAGAAGCACAAAGTGGAAGGTGTAAGCTCAGAGAAAAGGCAGCATGAGGCACTGTGCCTGTCACCTTCAGAAGCAGAAGTCAAGATGTATTTGTAAGAACGCTTGTTTGTAAGTCTTATACTGCTCATGATTATATTTCTCCTATGTACAGCTTCCCATTAGTAGGAACATTCTTTATGAGACATTTTGCAGGAAAAGTAATCTATATTTATGTAGCTATTATGTTTATTTGTAGCTTTGTATATTTTACCAGCAAGTAAGTCTATTCCTTCCAAGAGCCTTTCCCTGGAGGATCAGTAGGAGGCAAGATATCTCATTTAACAAGAGAAAAAGGGAGAGAATCTGGGGAAATAACAGATACCAAACCTGGAGTAAGGGAAAGAGGGATGGCCAAACTTGATATTTTTCAGTTAAAAAAGGGAGAGACTTGAAGCAAAGGAAAATAATGAAATCGTTTGAGAAAACACTTGATTAAAAAAGCAAGTGGTCTAATCAGGAAGAAGAAAATTCGAGAGAGAGTGAGGAAATAAATTAATTTTAGAAATAAATCATCCAAATTATGGCCGTTGGCACTCTTACATTTGATTTCCTAAGTTGTCTGTAAATTGTTTGAGATGATAGAAAGGTATAAACACAGAAAATGTATGTGTAGTGTCTAGTTACTTTAGGCTGTGTGTTCACACTTTGGCTTGAACTCCCTCTTCACACTCCCTGTGTGTTGGCTTTCCCTGGCCATTACCTGGAGTGCAGCAGTTTGCTCTCTAGGCAGGAAAGGGTAGGTGTAGGAGGGGATTAGCTTACACTCAAGCTCTGCTCCTGTGGGCACTTCCGATGCTACCAGCTCACACCACCTACATCTCCAAGCTCAGGTCTGGACTGCAGGCCGGCCACCTCGACAGTGTGGACAAAGTCAAGGTGACGAGAGATGAAGATTTACTACTACAGCTGAGAGATCTGCCTGACTAAGGTGGCCCTTGTGTGGTCCACTACTTCCAGTTTGCTGGCAAAGAATTTCATCAGCCTTCAGGACTGACTGCTGTGTATTTGGACTGGTGTGGCCAAGAAAACCCCTGTCCTCTGCAGATGGGGCTGCTGCAGGTTGGACTAAAGAACGTAAGAACACAGAGCAAGGCCTGATGGCAAGAACCTGAATGGTCATAAAAGGCTAGGGTCTTGGTTTTATATCTAATAACCTGGTACCTGAACCTAGGAGAAACTCTCCTGCCTCAGGTCACTGCCTCTTACACAGGAGACTCTTTCCTTACACTGTACACTTGGCACTTTTCTGAAAGCTTAGGCTTGCTTACTTGGCTGGGAACAGATACTAGGGCTTTAGTTTCACCGTAAAACAAAGAGTTTCCAGCTGTTTGCCCAGCAGTAAGAAGTTAACCAAAATCTGGACACCAAAGCCTGTAAGCCAGGTTCTGATAGTCTTCTAATGCCTTCCCACAGTAACCTGGGTCTGTGTTTTCTGGCTTTTGTACTTACTGCCCATTCACTGTCTGTATGCCTAAAGCTCCCTGCTGGCATACACACACCTGCCTAGCATTTCAATCGTTGTGTCGCGAGACTCCATTTCTGCACTGCTCTGCTCTCTGCAGCCAGCTGCAGAAGATGCTGTCCCAGTCTGCTGACAGTGGACCAGAGGATCACACTCTGGGTTGTAGCTAACTACAACAGGGAACATTCTCATGGAAGGGTCACTCAGCTTCCATACTTGTGTGGAAAATTGCCTGGGAAGGGACTGGCATCAGGATCGTGTGAGAAGGTTGTAAGGCTGGAGAGTGCCCACTGCAAGGCAAGCAATCGTAACTATGGGTTGTGTAATTCTCTGCCTACTAGCTTTTACTGCAGGGAGTTTGTCCCACCCTGAGTCCATAAGCTGTTCACCCTGGGATATCTGGAATTTAGAGCCTCACAGGCATGCAGGCACTTGGCTTTCACTGGAACTCCTACCTACATAAGATATGTAGGGCCAGGACCTGAGCAGCCTCTAAGTCCCTGCATGAAATCTGGGTCAGTGCAGTCCCAGTATGGCCATGGATGTTTAGCTAAAAGGTGCATGCAGCTCTGCAGATGAATACTCAAGAGCTGCTATGTCCCAGCAAGGGCAATGAAGAATTGCTTCAGTGAATTAAATGAATGCTGTTACATTCCTTAAATTATCTCCTGCTTTGCACTGCTGCTTTAGAAAAAGGAACGGGCAGGAATGTGCTAATGTGCATGTGTGCTTATACAGTTTTGCAGAACCAGCTGAGTTTGTAAAACTCTTTGAAAAACACTTGGCGATGAAAGGCTGCATCTGAGCGTGTGTCATTGTAACCCGTATGAGCTTTATAGACACACAAAAATGAAATTAACTGCTTATTTTAAAAGCAGGTGCCAGAGTTTCCCTTCATATATTCCCTGCTCTGTCATTCTCAGGTTGTGAGAAAAGTCCCTCTTGTTTCTCCTCGTCAACAACTGTGCTCAGGGTAAGAGTTGTAGGAAGATGTTATGACATGAACAAGTCTTCTCCCATCACACCACCACGTTTTAATGAAATGGTTTCCAGTTAAATCAGGGATGATATTAAGATACAGATCATGCATCCTCCAGCTTCAAAAGTTTATTTCCCCAGAGAAGATGTGGGGTTTTGTTGTCACTGCCAGATGCTGTCTCCGACCTTGGCCCGCCGCGGAGTCTGTCTGGAGCAGGTTCTTAAAATCCAATCTCGAGCACGGCAGGGGGCTGCTCCTGGTGATGAAGCTGTTTTCTCTTCTGCACTCTTCATTAGGAGAATTTCTTCCATTTATGTAAATGGGCTTCCTTACATCTCAGGCTCTCTGCAAGGTGGGGAAAGAGAGAAACCGAGCACCTAACCGACTCTGACTTGCTTCCTGTCAGCACCTTATGCTGGTCCCAGTGACAAGCATGGAGATGTTCATCCTTCATGTAAGAGCAAAGGGTGGCAACGGCCATGCCCAAAAAGCCTCATGTCCGCGTTGCTGCAGGGCTCAGCAGCCAGCAGCAGGAGGGGGCCCTGGGCATGCAGCAGTTTTGGGGTGTGCTGAGAGGGGCAGCCATGATGTGAGTGATGCCTGTCTGGTCGCCTCCTGACAGTGGGAACTTTAGGAACTACCGTCTACCTGTTTGGACCCTGAATCTAAAATAACCCTTTATTTTCTTTTATTTTTTTTTAATTTTACCTGTTTTTCTTTTTTTTTAGTTGCTTAGGTCACCAGTTAGGTAAGTCCTGGCAGAGCCTGAGGGGCAGGTCGGGGCCTGGTGGTTCCTGGGGATGTAATGGCTGCCACGCACCACTGCGCGCATTGCAAATGGCGTGTCGAGGGCCCAGAAACCTGGGCCCTTTTTTTTTTTTTGAGACCTAATTAAATAAAATCTGCCTTGCGGTTCAAGCAACAGAAATGCCTGAGTGCTCTCTGAAAAATGCCAGTATCTCCGTGTGTTACTTCGGCATGGGCCCGCTGCTGGCTCTGAGGAGCTGACCGCCACGGCCTTATCTTCCAGGGGGAATGTGCCTCTGCGCGACCGCAGCTTGCGGGTGTTTGGTGTTTTGCCTCTTTTCTGTGCTTTGCAGCTGCAAATTCCAGTTTTATCTTTGCTCAGCAGTTTGGTGGGTCCCTGTCAGGTTGCTGGAATGGATGGACAGCATTTCAGGCTTTTCCCTTTCGTTGTGGAGGCATCGGCAGAGCTAAAGATGTTCCATAAGTACGTTTCCCTACAAATGAAAAAAGTCACAAAGAGGCCGTGCATTGAATTTAGTTGTCTCGGCATTTTAAATGTGCTAGGGCAAATTACACTGGTATTATCCCAGTATATTCCAGGTCACCTGAAGGTTATTAGAGAAAAATTAGAGATAAGGCATGATTGTTAATTAGTAGTAACACAGAAGTGTTTAAAAAAACAGAAGAATTTGGTATAATATTTTTTTTATCACTTCCTTCTCTTTGAGAAAGACATTTTCCGAGCCAATTTTTTTTTGCTATTCTCACAGAAGTGGTCATATCAGCTTCAAAGAAAAATGCTTTCATCAGTAAAATGGAGCCAGATTTGGGCTAAAAAATTGCAGCAGAATGAAATGGATTGCTACTCTCTTCCTCCTGCTGCACATTTTGTTTTGGGAAATAACCTAATTTTACACAATTGTAATGTTCTTCTTTATTTAAAAATAATTTTTATTCTGTTTTATTTTGTATTTTTCATTGTTGTAAACTATTTCTAGATATTGCATGCGCTGTTAGCATTGATGTAGTACCTACAATATGACATGCAGTTCAAACATTCTATCACTTAAATTTTTTTTTTTATTTTATACTAAATGTAATTTAGAGTAGCTTCTGCTTAGTGCTGACTGAAATATTTTATCTTCCTTTCTTTTCTGTGTCAAAGCATCAAACTATCCTATGAGAGAAAAAAAGATGTTTTGATCAGTACTAGGCAGCAACTGCCCTTAATGGTTTTTAAAATAACACTTTTTGGTAGAATAGAAGGATATTTAAATTATGATATGTCATATTATGACATGTCAGTATTAGTCAGTGCATAATTCTATTGATTAGTCATGAAATAACAGGAAAATATGAAGTAAGAGAACTTCCATAAAATAGAATGTATTTTAAAATGAAAATTCAAAGCCGTAAAATTGACTCTGGAAACCAGATAGCTCTTAATTCTTGTTTTCCTCCAGATTGTCCATTTATTGAGACATTGCTGAAATACTTGGTTTTAGCCTTGGATCAAAACCAAATTTCAAAACATCAAATTTTGATGAGAAAAGAAGTTCTGAGTTTCCATCAGCTCTGAAATGAATGTATGCTGTTGGAACTACAGTTGTAAGATGATCTCAGGTAATTTTCTTTTTCTTGTCCGTATTGTATAACTTCATGCTGCTATACAAATATTGCATAATATCAATGATCGTCATAGATAGAGAATTTCAGTTTTGTGAAACTTGCTTGTAGAGATTTTATGAGTAGAGTAGAGTTTTATTTATGGTAGAATTTAAAACTGCTAAAAAGCTCTATACAGCATCCGAGACATAAGATCAGTTTTAAGATTGTGCCTATGTTCCTTTTGACAGCAAGAGAACTTAAGTATGAGCCTACCAATAAGCAGATGATTATGCTGGAAAAGCCACCACATTCCCCCGTCCTCTCCTTTCCACTGAAATGCTCATGGTATTAATGCCACTGCAGTTGCATGCTGTGCCAGGTTGATCATCTGAAAACCAGCCTAACAGGAAAAAAAAGATCTGTTTGCAGATGAATTGGTTCCCTGATCTGGATCACTGTTTGGCTATTTGATTTCTTGGTACATGAAAGCCCTGAGCAGGGAGCAGGAGCATGCTGATATGCTGTGGGGTAAAGGCATGAGCCAAGCAGCCTCAGCCAGTGGCAGCATAGACTTGACTTGGATTAAAGTAACCATGTAAGCACAGCCTAAGTAACTTCAAGTTTTGTTTACTTGTGTGCATAAGACTGTTTGGGCATACTGGTTCCTGGCTAACAGAACAAGTACATACAACACTGCGTGAGAGCGATGGTTACAGATAAACATAACACCCGTTTCCCCCACCCCCAAACAAACAATTCCAACGTATGTATCCTTTTGTGGTGAAAAAATGTGAGCATTGAGAATGCAAAAATGGGAGTACCATGTGATAGCCAATGTCTATCTGCTTTTAACTCTTTCCCCATCCCTCTCCTGTGACACCACCTGGTGAATTCAAACTGCTCCCTGCATGTCTATTAGTGCCCCGTACAGTGTAAGTGAACGGAGAGTGCTGATAAGCCCAAGTCGTCTGTATACATGGGAAATGAGCTGCTGATCTAAGCAGATAAGGCCTTGCAGCTGCGAGGATGACCACAAAGTTTGCTTAGCTTCATCTCTGAGTGCTGGGGGCGCTACCTGTCCCTGCCTGCGTAGTGGCGAGAGGACAGGAGTGTTACCTCAGTAGCCTTGGGTGCACTTTGGAGTTTCTAGTGACTGCAAGAATTTTACCCTTGGGTGCTAACAGCTGGGACAGGTCACAAATGCCCTGCAGAATGTCCAAGGAGAGATTTCAATGAGAACATGGTCTCAGTTTACTCTTCTGGATCCTCTTGGCTTAACATTACCACACTAGGCCTGGAAAGATTGATTCATAAGACCGGTACTCAAAACATTTTATCTACCATCACATTAAAACGCATTAAATGCACTTACAGTTAATGGTGTTAGATAACTGGAATTGGCCTCATTGGAATTGCCTTCCCATTTTTGGGTACAGTGAATCCATCCTGTTTCTGGTGCTGCAGTTAAGTGTTGTTGTATTCTTTACCCCTTCACACTCCTCCAAGCTTGTCCCCAGCTATTTCTCACACCTCACTGCATAAAGAACTTACTTTGTCTCTGATTTGATGGCATAATTGCCTGCGTGAGTACTCCTTAACCTGTTCCAGTCAAAGTGAGTCTACTGTGGCAGCAAAACCCTACTGTATAAACTGTTTAAATTAACTTAGCTTATTTTGACTGAGTTGGCAGATGGAAGAGGACAACAGGAGGTCAGTGATGAGTAGTGACTTCTGTAATGCTGACTTTGAAACGAGGTGACCAGTGCCTTTTCCCAGCTGTGCCTATACCTCCGCTTATGTAGGAAGCTGGAATGATAATCTCTCTGCATTGTTCTGCAGGCCATTTCTTCTACAGCCAAAATATCTTAGTTCTTTGACTGCACTCGAACCCTGAGTCAGGGCACCCTGGACTCATCTGAAGTGGCACACATAGCCCTTTGCTGAGCTGATGCAGTTCTGGCAGTGTTCTGCACAATGAAAGACAGTTTCCCCCTGCATTGTGCATTATTTATGAGCATTAGCTTTTGCTTGGCATCATATAGCTACTGTCCATCCCTCTGGAAAATCTTACTGCCTGACTAACCTAAATAGCTGTGCACCATTTGGAAATGTTGCTGCCCGCCTGCCTAAATCCCTTTCCAGGTCATCAGTGCCTGTGTTTAAAGACAGCAGACCTAGTGTGGCACTGGAAGGGTCTCATTGCCACCTTTGGCCATGAGGAAAACTGACTCTTGATTTTTCATGTCATTGCTTCCTGATTTTTAGATCGTTTTTGCCACATGAGATTACCTGGTCTCACAGCCTAGGATCATTTTGTGTCTGCAGAGCGTGGACACCTGAGTGAAAGTCAGTCTGTTACAATGGCATAGAAAGCCTCGGCAGATCAGCTGATGAGTACTGCCTCATTAAACTGCAGTGACGCTCTCACATCCACCCCACACCTGTAGTAACTTCTGCAGGGCCTTTGTTGGCAGTCTTTAGAGTGCCTGCAAAGCTTTGTCAAATGGTTCTCCAGTGCCTTTACCAATATGTTCTAGAAAACAGATGCCACATGATTTTTGTAGGGCAGAAACCACATTTGTGAGAAATGACCATGTCTGAGTGATCTTCTGGGGACATCCTGTCCTCTTTTTAAACTATTTTAATCTGTGAGGCCTAGTGGTACGTAACTCAGCTCTTCAGCTTTCTGAAAAAAAGGTACAAAACTGTGCTGTCCTCCCAGACGTTGAAACAGGGACTGTTTTTAATGAGTTTACTTATTTCTATAAGAACCTGACTTGATTTTACCCAGACTCATGAAGGTAAAACTAGAAAGAGGGTGCTTTTTAAACTCATTCCTGTGCTCTATAGCTGACACATTCATATAAGCCACTATAGCTGACGCGTTCATCTCCTAGTCAGACTGTTTTAAGAGCTAAAAAATGCAGGTTTGGGATAGGTATCGCCTCAACATTTTTAGTGCTGAAGATGGGTGCAAAGGAATCCTTTAGCTTCTCAGAAATGTAGTCTCTGCTGTGGCTGTTTCCCTAAAGCCTCACCAATCTAGTGAGTGCTCAGGTTACTTCACACATTTCCTGGTTCCGATTTAATTTCAGATTCTCATTTCAAGATTCAGAGACACTGAGGCTGTGTATATGCTAGCACATGGTGATGGCCAGTAGGAGAAGGCCTGCAAAACAGAACGGTTGCTGCTGATGAGGATTCAGGATCCACACACTCTGCAAATTTCAAGGGTCTTTTATTTTAGATTTGTTCTGACCTGGTCCCATAAAGTGACCACTACTTAGCAACTGGAGCACATTCAGTGCATTCCTGGTGTGCATCTTCTTGTTTAGTTTCACCTGAGAAGAATCTAGATTGTCTGCTCTGAGACATGAACACAGCATATTAAGTGAAGATGAAGAGATTTTCTTCAAAAGCATGCTCCTGATCTGAACTGAAGCACTAATGTAGACAAATCCTGAAAGGACCTCTAGTTGATTTGTTTTAATACTTCGGGCTATTTAGTTTTCAAACTCAATTTTGGCTCCTCTGATTTCCCTCTTGTTTTTTGCTCACAGTCATTTATCATTGCCTTCATTATGACTGGTTTTCCAAACATGCAACTGCATGCTAGTCCAGCCTGAATAGCCTCTTGAATTTTCCTATTTAGCCATATGTTATTTCCTTAGGGCCTTTTATTAATGCACTACCATTGGTGATGATTCTGTGTTGGCCCCAGGTGGCTTGTTTCTTTTCCCTCTCTTATTTCAATGATTTCTGAGTCTGAACACAGTACCTCTCCAGCTTCCCCCCCCTTCATGTAACAATTATACATTTATGAATGCATTTGTCATAGTTGATTATCTAAGACTTACAACATGCTTGTTTCACAAGTGTCATTTCTACTCTATTGTTCCTTAGGTCCTTGTTCTCATTTGCTTGGAAGCAAGACAGAACAAGCAATTACTGTCAGCTGCTTTACGACTGAAATGAGGGGACCGGCTTTCTGAACTGTTCCAGGATATGGAGCAGAGCTGGTGCACTTTACCTTGACAAAGAACCTTCCTGAAGTTTATATATGGTCTCACAGTGGTGTGAAGGATGACTGTAGGGAAGGCAGTTTAGTAGCTAGGAAAAGTCACCTCAAAGTCAAATGGTCAGAAGTGGATTGAGAACTTAACGGAGTGCCATTTATTTTCATGGTAAGGTTGTAGAAGACATTGGGAACTAGATCTTGCTGTCTGCCTGTCACCATAGACCTTTTAAAGTTCACTTTTCAGAATGCACATATTAATTTTGCAGGTGAATTTGCATATTCCAGCCTGGCAGTTGCACGCACAATTAGATGGCTGATTATATGTGAACAATTCACTGAGTTATCTCGTTTGTGCTCAGCAACTGGGAAACTGCAGGCAGGTATCATTATAAGAACTGGATTCTTTACTGAAAAATTCTTTTAGTTCTGGCATTTTCCCGGTCACCCTTTGCAGCCTGTGAAATCAAGAAGCGTGTCAGCTGTCTAAAAGAAGCCTACATTTTAACTCCCAAATTCAGCCATGTTTACCATCAAATCAAAATTGCCTAATTATGGGCCTGCCTACTACAGTGGCTTAACTGAAGTCCTGCTTGTGTGCATGAGAACATTTTCGTGAGCACATGTGGCTTGGTTTTCATGGGTACAGGGCACCAAAAAGACAGTTCATGAAATTCTGGGTTTGGCCTGACTCAGCAAATTTGTATGGCAGTGAAAACACCCTTAGGCTGGGAACAAATGTGCTCTGGCAATTCCTCATCCTAGTGAGTTTGCCCGAGGTGGGGTGTCTTTCAGAAGGAGTCAATTCCTCAGATGCTTTCCCACCTCTGCATGTTTTCAGTGCTTTCCCACCTCTGTGTGTTTTCACTGATTCCAGGGTAAAGGCTTTTTGTAGCTTTGTGGCACAGGTGAGCCTTGCTGCTGTAGAATTATTTGTGTATCAAACAGTGGGGGCTGCAGGGCAAGGTGGGTAATTTTGGCTCCTGCTGTTCCTCCATGGCCCTCCACAGATGCCAGTGTGTCGTTTGATCTAATTCCTGGGAGTGCTGTCTGAGATAATCGATCCCAATTTTCTTGAATATGCTCACCTTCTAATTAAGGCTCAGCAGGCAGAGAGATCTAGTGTAGATAAGGTGTGCCTTGTTTACTCCTTAACCAAATGGGTGTACCAAAGGGAAGCGGTGCTGCTTCAGGTACTGCAAGCTGCTCCTCAGACCCAAGGGATTCAGAAGCATCCTTCTTGTCTGAATTTTTCATGTTGTTCAGTAGGAAAACTGTAACAAGCTCAGGTTTCCCTTACAGCTGAGCCTTTACTAAAGCAAAATTGAATTAGTCTATTCATTGCTTCTTTATGGCCTGATAAATAGCTATCACAGCAAATGGATTAGGGCTTGCTAATGCTGGATTTTTTTCTTTTTTTTTTTTGTGTGAGAATTCTCAGGCCTTACAACCCCTTTCTTAGCTGGGGGTTTTTACAAATGAATGAGGTATCACTTAAGGTTGAAACCTAAACTACTGCTCCCCTCCCTTACCCCCAAGGAGGGGGGACTAGTTGGATTAAGCTAATCCTCTTGACTCGAAACCTCATTGACTTGGATATTAAATGACATTCCAGATGGGACCACACTAGGAGCTCTGTGCTCTGTTCTGGGCATCGCAATACCAGAATGGGCCTCTTCTCACTTCAGTTTCTCTTGTAATGTGGGCTGTGCGGTGCTGTAGGGCAATGTTTGACCTAAAAATGAAGGAATTATTTTCATATGTCCCCAAGAGTGGCACTTTCAGCCATGGTGAAGTAGTGTCATCTTAAAACAATTGATTAGAAGAAGTGGTGGCATCTTTCCCAGAAACTGTACTCCCTGGCATGAAACTGTAGGATGTTTCCTTGATGTAGTAGACTGCATGTGGGAACTGCGAGGGTACAGTGGGCAAGTTGAGTCTGGATTGCTTTCAACTAGCTGAACCTAGGAAATTAGCTGAGAACTGACTGTGTCTGACTCAGTCAATGCAGACAGTGAGTAGAAATGAATGGAGAAGGACTACAAACTTGCTGAGGCTTTCTTTCTTTTTTTTTAAATGCTTTTCTGAGCTCACCTAGCTACGTGCTCTGGACGTCCAACCAGCCAGGTAACCTCCTTATCAGGTGTGGGCTAATGGAAAGGGCTGTGAGGGTTTTAGCTCAGTAGCTAGTGTTTGTCCATGTGGCCTGGGCCAAACGCCACAGGGCTATGTGGCAGGCTCAAGCTGTAAACTGTAAGGTGCTTAGGGCGGGGATGTGGACTGAAACTGGGTCTACCGTACACCAGCAGTTTTGTGGTTGAAATCAGCAGGGCTCCGCTGCCTTGTGATGAGTATGTCCTGAAACAGAGAAGTAGACCTTCCCTTGTTTCACAAAGAGCCGTCCGCATTTATGGTGGCAGGCAAATAATGCAGAGCAGCCCCTCGAGGTGTTTTCATGGGGCTTGTAAGTGGTGGAGTAGCTGCAGGCAGGCAACACAAACAGTTATTCTGCTCTCTGCACCCACCAGCAAGTTGGTGTGAACTCATGCCAGTGCATCTGGGCTGCTGCTAAGCAGGGGTAATGCTTTTGGCTGGGACAATGTGGTACGTGTAATCTTATTTTAAGATTTGCTCTGTTAAACATTTAGATTCCCTTATTGGGACTATTGAGAAAACAGAAGCTTAATCTCCAGGGAAGTGCAACATTTCCGTGGGGCTGAACCACCTTCCCTCATTCCGTCCTTCCTTCTTTACTCCCTCCTCCCTTGTCTGCTTCGCAGCATGCTGCGGAGTGAGTTCAAAAACACACACTGCGCAGAGAAAGTGAAACTGTCAGTGCATTAAAATGGGTAGCCCAGTGTAGTAAAACGTGGCAAAGCCTAGCTGCAGGCAGCAAGGCAGGGAATTAGCCTCGTGCTGCTAAGAAATAGATGTGTTTTCCTACAAAAAGAAAACTGTAAATCTCTCTCTCTGTGATATGACAGAAATCCTCACTGGGATGGAAATACAGTTACTAGGGCGGCACAGCATCTGTGTCCCTCCTTGGCACTCGCTCTTGGACACATCACAATGACTGAACCAGGTCGTGAAAACCAGGTGTGCAGGGGAGGGTCTCTAGGCTCAGAGAAGTGCTGGCCAGTTTGCAGGGGATGCGACTACCCTTTTTGGGGAGCTTCGGCACTGCGCCCGCATGTGGGAAACCTCCACACTGAGCTTTCTCTTTGCTTTTATTCCAAGTGGTGGGATGGCTGAGGGGGGAGCAAGACTAACTCTCATATTCTGCCTGGGTGCGGTCTTTAGCTCAGGGATGACAAATCTCTGGTGGTCTATACACAGAGTGTGTTGCTGTAATTGTTTTGGAGATGCTGAGGTGAATGTGTGCAAATTTCGCACTTTTGGCATCCCCTTGCTCCTCTTCCTTTTGCCTGGCCGAAGTGAACTGGCCTTCTCTGGCAGCAGAGCTAGGCTCAGCCTTGCCCCTCTGGTTTGAATGCTATTTGCTATCAGTTCAATGCTATTTGCTATCAGTTCAATATCAATGCTATTGCTAATCAGCTGTTTGCAGTGGTGTCGAGCTGGATAACAGTTCCTAGCACCAGACTTGGCTTTCTGGGGTTTGGGTTGCATTGTATTCAGAAATTTTCTTTTAAAGCTGTTTTCGCATGCCATTACAGCCCAAGATGGCACCAAGCTTATAAGAAAGATGATCCCGTAAGATTTAACATTTACATGAACTCTTATCCGGCTGCTTATGGGATTTGCAGTCCCTGAACTCCATAAACATTTTACCTCTGATTCATGCTTGACCTAAAGCTTATCTAGAGGCCTGAATTGTGCCCTAGGCTAGCTCTCTGCCAAGCTCAGGCAATGGAAATTTTAAAGTAGGTTACTTAGAGACATGAATATGGACTTAACCACAGCAGCAGACCAGTTCTTTATTTCTGGAGCTGCCTCTTTTCACTGAAGGCCACAGACAAGACTGAAAAAATAAGGCTGTCCTTGGAAAGAATGTGTGTGTTTCTATTTGTCCTTATCTTCACCAGCATAACTGCTTAATGTCCAGAAAATGATCCTGTTCTTTTCAGAAAGATGGTTGTGCTATTTATCACAATGACTTTCTGTTGCAGAAAATTCCCCAGACTGGCTCTGGACCTCTTTGAGAAGTATTTCCTTTTACTAGTTCCAAATGTATGGAACTGTAATCTCATCAAGTGTGTGCTTCTTGCTCTTGTATGGTACTATGGTGCTCGGTAATGTGGGTATTAATGTGGGTTTTATTATCTTCTCATCAGCAGCAAAGCACAAATCTGTTGAGTAGTGAATTATTTTCTCCAGTTGAATGGAGTTTTTCAATCTTTCTGTAATCCCGCTTTTAAATCTCATCAACCTGAATGATTTTTTAAATATCATTTGTATCTACAAAATTGAAATCTAGAAAATAACAGTTTTTCTCAGACAGAGTAATAAGTTAGAAAAATGCCATTAGTTTGCTACCTAAAGTGTGGCCATATCATCGTACACACTTGTACATACTCACACTGCAGATTTCAAACAAAGTATCAGAATGGAAGGCCTTTATTAAATTACTCCTGATGTTTAAACTTGCAGCTAAATCTGTTTCTGACCAATCTGTAACAATATGACACAATGCAAACTATATGGGTTAGAGGCAAGCTCTCTGAAGATGCTTTGCACTTCAAAAAGGTGATCAAGAGCAAATCTCAATTTTTGATGCAATTGTCTACAAAGTTCAAGTGCAGTTCAAGCATCATTCCAATGTCAGTTTAATGGCACGGTAATCAAACAAAGAAAAAGGTTCTGAAGCCAAAGGCTTACGCTATTTTTCTATTCACTCCGAGAGCTTGTTCTTCTCCCTTTGTACACCAGACTTGTTGGCTTAGACGTGTTGCATAAAATAACTGTGAAAAAGCTATGTTGACATCTAGATCAGTTATGCACACAGCTTCTCTGCTGACTGTGAGCAAGCCATGGGGAATTTCAACAATGGTGTAAATTTCAGGTTAGTAGTGGGTTAGTAGCAAATCTGGCATAGTGAGCATGATCCACTGATTTTTCTTGCATTGTTTTATGTCCTTCCATCAGTTGTTGCTGTTCTAACTCAGTCCTTTCGTCTTTATAATACGATAGTTATGCTCAGTTTGGGATTAAGGCATAAACTCAAATCTGTGTCCTCATCCTATGGAATCATGATGATGAGCTGCCTGAAGACCTGAATCTATGATTTATCAGAGCAGTGGTTTGTTTAGCCTGGTGTGTCGCCTCCAGCAGCTCAGCAGCCACTTAAAATACATGTATGTATGGATTACACATCAAACCTGCTATGTGCAATGACAGTAATAATGCCTAACTCTCAAATATTGCCTTTCATCAATAGTTCTCAAAATGCTTCAGAAGTTATGTCAATATTAATGTCCCTATTTTACAAAAGAGGAAAGGGAAACCTGGGGAAGTAGATAGCTGAGGTTGCCCTGCAGGCTGGTGGTATAGCTGGCAACAGAACCAGCTGTCTGGGGTCTTCTGTCTATGTCCAGTCTCTAAGGTGCATGGCTCTGAAACAAATACTGATTAAAGCTGAATAAAGTGCACAGGCTCCTGTTCACTCAGAAGTTAGGCTAGGTGAGATTCAGCGCTGCTTGTGCTGCCTTGTAAAATATACAGTGGGATTTATACAGTGGGACGGAGTTTTTAACAGGATACAGTCTGTAGGGTAGGATTATTCCTCCAGAGATGAATCATGGTGTAGCAAAGGAGGCTGCTGCCTGGAGTCTCATCATTTGTTGCTGAAGTAGGAATATGCATAAGGTACAAAACATGGGCTTGCAGGTGGTGGAAGGACAACTGCCTGATAAAGAAGAGCCTCATGCTGGCCTACTCCAGTGCAGGCTGTTGTCCACGTTCTCTGCCACAAAGCCTCTGTGTGATCCCGGGACAATAATTCATGCAGCCACAGGTGGTCATGCACGGTGTGTTCCTTATTTCCTCAATTACTTGCAAGCCTAGGGGCTCATTTGAGGCACATGCAGAACTGCTGCCAATAGTATGCTACAGAAAGCAGTTCCTGCCTATTTCAAATTGGGCACCCACTCTGACCAGACACTTTCATTGCTTCAATTTCCTAACGAGGGAATAATATTGTCTGCCCTGCCCTCCGGGAAGTGTTGTGAAAATAAATGAATTGATGTTGTGCAAGCACAGAGAGCCAGATTTTCAAAGGTGTTTATTCAAATACAGACAAATATGTAGGGCAATATACCAAACACTCCCAGCAATGCTGGTCCTAATTATTTAAGACTCTATTTAAACGTCTGTCTGCATTCTTGGGCTCCTGAAGAAACTATTGAGTCTTTAGGCCTTGGAAATACTAACACTGTGAATGCCACAGAGAAGGAAATCAGTGAGGAAGTGAATAAGGATATATTTAAGGATATAAGCTGAAGGAAATTTACTGTGAGAGATAATGACTTTCTTCAGAGACAATTTGAATTGTGTGCTGTAAATAATGTTTGCCAACACCGAACGGTTATGGGAAAACAAACTAGTGAATAGGTGTTTGTTAAGAGAGTGTGCCCCGTTCCATATGTAGATTGAGGCATGGGGCTGAAAGAAAAATGGCTGAAAGAAAAATGGATATGAGAGAGGTAAATGAGGGTTCTACAACAACGCTGTGAGTTTTGAACTCGGTCATTTTGTGTGCACTTGGTTGCTTGGTGTCGTGGTTTAACCCCAGCCGGAAACTGAGCACCACCCAGCCGCTCACTCACTCCCCCCATGGTGGGATGGGGGAGAGAATCGGAAGGGTAAAAGTGAGAAAACTTGTGGGTTGAGATAAAGACAGTTTAATAGAGAAAGCAAAACCCATGTACACAAGCAAAGCAAAGCAAGGAATTCATTCACTACTTCCCGTTGGCAAGCAGGTGTTCAGCCATCTCCAGGACAGCAGGGCTCCATCACCTGTAACAGTTACTTGGGAAGACAAATGCCATCACTCCGAATGTCCCCTCCTTCCTTCTTCTTCCTCCAGCTTTATATGCTTAGCATGACACCATATGGTGTGGAATAGCCCTTTGGGCAGTTGGGGTCAGCTGTCCCAGCCGTGTCCCCTCCCAACTCCTTGTGCACCCCCAGCCTCCTCGCTGGTGGGGTGGGGTGAGCAGCAGCAAAGGCCTTGACTCTGTGTAAGCACTGCTCAGCAGTAACGAAAACATCCCTGTACTGTCAACACCGTTTTCAGTACAAATCCAAAACATAGCCCCATCCTAGCTACTATGAAGAAAATTAACTCTACCCCAGCCAAAACCAGCACACTGGGGAAAAAAAGGAAAGTGATCCAGCCCTCTGAATGCTAAGGCTGGGACATTTAGCTATGCAGGTTATCTTTCTTTACAGCGTGTGCAGGCACTTACACTAACAAAGAGTGGTAGGCAGCTGCTATTCCCAGGCTGGACCAACAGCAATGTGTCTCACAGGTGCACTGGAAAGGTGGGCTGTGAGCTTCAGTTCTGCTCAGTTCTGCTCAGTGCTCAGCTACATGACAGCCCTTCGGTGTTGCTTCATGTTCCCCACCTTTCCCTTGTCCTTCCATGGGTCCTTTCCTCGCCGACCCATCCTCCTGCCCTGTCCCAGTCTCTCCTTCTCAAAGGTCTTGACTTGATTCTGTGGCCCTGCTTGTTCTCCTCACTTGGCAAATTTGTAATTCTCCTCTCTTCCCTCAGGAATTATTTTTGATGCACAGCATACTCCAGTTCTCTATCTGATATCTCTCCCTTCTCCTATGATTTTTATTTGTGCCCTGCCACCACGCTACAGCCCTGTCTTAGATCTCCTGGTTTTTATACATTGTAGTCTCCTTCCTTGGGCTTCTCCTTCAGTCTTGGTCTTCTCCTGTTCCCAGACCCTTCCTCCCTGACTTCTTATCTCAGTTTCTTTGCCTGAACAGGCTCATGTTTCTCAGTGTTGTGTATGCCCAGACACCAGTAAGATCTGACTCCCCTTTCTTCCTCTTCTTTCTTTGACCTCTTCTTCCCCCCAGCTGCTCCCCTTCCTAGTGTCTCTCCCCAGTCATTTGCTGCCAGTGTCTGTTTCCTCACCTCTAAGCTCCACATCCATTTCTGCGTCTCCCTTCAACTGTTTCTCTTTTCGTCCGTGGCTCCAGCTCCTGCCCCTAGCAGGACCAGATCCCCTGTCCCCTCCATCCTTGTGGCTGCCAGTCACACGCTCTTTGCCTTGTGGTCCCAGCTTCCCCTTCCCATGCTGTGTCCAGCTCCTAATCCAAGGAGCTCCTTTCCCAATGTGCTCCAGACCTTTCCTCCAACTCTCCATCACAATTTCTCTCATATTGTCTCTGAATCTCAATATTATCTTTTTTCTTCTGAATCCTTTTTCTCTTTTCAGTGTCTGAGTCACTCTACTGTTGGATGCCAGCAGGGGCAGCATCAGAATGTAGCAAAGCAGTTTCCTGCTCTCAGGTCCAGTGCCTGGCCTCATGCCAGCCTGGAAAAGCCAAAAGCAGCCTTTGCAGGTTTTCCGTGCCTGAACAACACTAGGAGCTGTGGAAGGAACAGGTTCAGAGAAGAAGGAGTTCCGAAGAAACTGCCAGAATCGTTAGCTGCTGAAATTGAGGAAGTCTCCACCAAGGATGTGTGAAGTGTGGTTTCTCTAGATTTATAATTTCACTTGGACTTTTATGGCAGAAGGTAAAGCCACAACAGATAGGCTAAGTTTTAGGCTTCTGCTAAATTTTAACATCCTCTCCAATGATATGGGAGGAGTAAAGCTGTTCAGAGGAAAGTTCATTAGAGTTTTTGCTTTAAGTGGTGAGATAATTTATCAACTCCAAATCTCATTCTGGGAAACAGCACAATGATTTTGGCTGAACTTTTCAAAACAAACAACAGACAGAATTCCACCTGAGTTTAGTGCTTGTCATACAAACTTTTGTCTGAAATTGTTAAAGTTTGACCGGGTGATGGGTGCACAAAAGCAAGGTGTTATCATAGACATGTTGTGCTGTATCACTAGTTGGCAGTTCCTACTAACCCCAGTTGGACTTTGTTAATATTGTTTCATTTTCTAGCTTTCCCCTTGCAAAACTGTTAGCATTAGAAATGCATTTTAGAATTTGGCCTTCAAAAATCATGGCACCAAGTGGTACTGGCTGCCTACCAGGCTATGTGTGCGAGATTTTTTTTTTTATCCTGTTTGGAATTTGGTAAATTTATAAGATCTCCCCACACCCTTTCTCTGCAGGAGTCAATTTCTTTGTGAGCTTTGCTGCTAAACTGTGCATAATTTGGGGTTTTCATTGTTCTTACCCTGCTTTTGAAGTTGCTTTGTGATTTTTGAAAAGATGTTAATTTTCCTTTTGTTGTTTTCTGTTGGCCACTTAATCCTTTCCCATTCTAATTGTTATTCTTATTGGTCTCCTCAAACTTTTCTGTTGTTTGAAATGTCTGTCATCTAAAACTTGCCTTTGTTCTTCCAACAATGATTTTGGGAGCCTCCCTGCTGAGCTGCATTCCAAATGTGTGTGTGGCTGTGGATGGGGGGATTTTGGCCTTCCTTGCTCTTTGACGCCTCTCTTTCCTATATCTGGGCTATCAGCAAATACAAGCAGCTCAGAGAAAACACTCCAGTTCTGCTTCCTTTGACACTGATTGCCAGACAGCACAGAATTACAAGAAGCTGAATGTCACTTTCCAAATCCCATTGCCATTGTGTTAGACTATACCTTGGTGTTTTTATCAGATCTAAATCAGCAGTTGTGGGCTGACGAGTCTGACTGCACCTTAGTTCAGATAATCCTGTTTGTTAGAAAATGAATTTATTTTTAAGTCTCTTGAGCATCCCAGCTGCTGCTCAGCAGCTCTGCAAACATTTAAGAGCTATGTACTTATCTTTGCTATAAAGTGGAAGTAAACCAGAATTATGAATCATTCCTTCAAAAATAGTTTAGAATGGGATGGAATACCTGAAGGTATCCCTGGAGGTATACACTCATCAGAGGGGAAGTCCAGATGTTTGTCATGGACTAAATATTTTCATTTCAGTTCAAAGAATTTCACCTCAAAAGACCTTGGACCCTAATAACCATCTTCAAAGAGGATGTAGGAATCATAGTTGTGTTGACTTCTGAGAAACTTGGGATCTTAAGGTCCAGATTTTAAAGCTATTAGGGTACCAAGGGTTAGATACAGCCATATAAGAGCAATATTAGCTACCTAAGCCTCAAACAGAGATCCTTGACTCAACTTTCAGTGGGTACCAACTCCATGGCCTGCAGGAGTGCAATAGCCAAAGAGCTACTGGATGAAAATGGGACGTGGGTGCTCCCTTTCTTGGCAGATTTTTTTTCTTTTTTCGTCTTCAGATGGATAGGGGTAAGTGCCAAATACGAGGAGAGGATTTAGGGCTATGACTTCTGTGGGGAGAGAGATGCCTTACTGCCACCCCCTGTAAAGTGCCAGGTTTCTAGAGGGTGGTGGGATGTAAGGAACCTGCTAGCCCTTGGAATTCCACTGTTGGCTGGCTTAGGCAGCTCCTTGCTCATTGCATTTGTTTCTGTGGATGTCGAAGCAGCTCTTCCCTGAAGGCCTCCATGCTCACACCAACATCACAGCTTCCAGTCAGTGACTTAGCAGCTCAGCACTCAGCATCACAGTGTGGAAGTCCCTTCTGGGGATCTGACCCTGAAATGCATGTGCCCTGTTACATTTACACATCTTTTGTCCTGGGTGGGAATGGCTTAGGAACCTGAGTTACTGAGGTGCTCTGAAAAATGTGTTCATTTAGGACAATTTGCCCCTTGCTGAACTTCAGGTGACTGGACATGGTAGAACTGTGACAGTCCGGTCTTCTCATCAGTGATTGTGTTGTGTCCTGGCACAGACTGGTTTGGTTTGAAATATTTGTGCCTGCAGAGCTCACTTAAAATTATCAGCTATTATAAAGGAGAGGGCAAAAATGTAAGGAAATGGCCTCTGTGTACCACAAAAGCTGGTATTCTTGATCAGTGCTAAATGTTTTGTCTTTCTTTAACATATTAAAGACTCAGTCCTGAAAGCTTACTCATCAGTTTTTCAAGTTATTACAGCACAAAGTTGTAGCATTAATATACCCATAAGTCATGCTCTGTTTTGCTAACTACAGTCATACAAAAACTACTCAATGGCTTCTGCAGGTCTCTTGGAAGCCTTAAAGATTGAGACAGCCTCTTTTCCACTTCCACTCTGTTACTGTAAAGCCTCACCTCTTGGCTCCCTTGTGGTCTCTCAGCCAGTGCTGAGAACTGGCTTTGAGTTTGCTGAAGAAGCTAGTGTCTTGAACTGGCCAGTTTCCTGGCTGGCTGCTGGCCTAGGGCAATGCTTGCTGGGCTCAGAGAGGTTTGCAGGACAGAAAAAACTGTCCTGATGGCACACACATTTGCAATTTCCATCCAAAATGTTTTAGTTCCTGAGAAAGCAAGCCTGGGATTGACTATGAGGCTTTGTAAATGTATGCCTTTTGACCAAACCATCTTGGACAAGAAAAATCCCAGCCCTAAAGGAATGCTGCAGAACACCAAGCGTTTCATTCAGGGTCTATCTAGATATGGCTGGTTATAACTGTGCTAGGTATTAGAGAAGCAAGCTTCTCTCCCCCACCAAGGGAAACTAGCAGTCCTGGGAGAAGTCTAGTTTTGCCAGGGTAGTTAGGTCACCAGTTGGGCTTGCAGTAACTGAAGTTGTATAGTTGGAAGTCACATCTCCTCACCATCCTGACCATCCCAGCTGGCCCAGTGCAAGTCTGCAGTGTCGACTTAGCCTTACCCCAGCACCCCACTCTCTCCACAGCTTGAGACAAATAGCAGATAAACCAAAATCCACTCCATCCTACCTGCCGGAGAAAGGTCTTCTCCTTCTCTGAAAGTGTGCCAGTTTCCTAATGGATCTCCCAGCCCTGATTTGGGCAACACTCTGTATTCAGTTCCAGGTGAGGAGCAACTATCTTCCCTATATGAAACTTTTTTAACTTGACAGTGTCTCTTGAGCTAGTGACAAACTGCGCTTTCATGAAAAATAACCAGTAATTTTTCAGTGATGCTGGTTTGACTGGAGGTGATTTGCCCAGAACATGTTGCTGGGAATCAGTACACTGCTGTAGTTCAGTAGTTGGTCTTTGTCAGATACGATCTTTACTTCAGTAAATTCATTAGCCTTACAGTGCTGCAGTAACAGAAAGACTCCCTTTTGACAATTAAGACCACAAGGGAGGGTTTGGGAAGATGATTGCTCCCTCCTGGGAAGAGATGAAAGACTACAGTGGTAAAGAGAAGAGATTTTTCATTATAGATCTTAAGATTAAACCCGAGGGACTGCTTGTACTGGAAGTCTGCCTTATGTTTTGTATCAATAAGTGAATTTCAAATGGTTGGCTCCTAGTCATGTTTTTAGGTAATGGTTCTCTAGTTTAGCTCACTCTGATTTCTTGGAGGTGGATTAGTACATAATTAAATATGTGGAACAGTGTAACGAAAAACATGATTCTATCAAAGCAAATTAATTGCTAGGTCTGGTTTTGAACTTAGTAGAATCACTGCAAACAATGAATTTGCTGCATCTTCCCTAAGTACTTTCCTAGTGCCCTGTCTATTTATATTATAATCCTTGGCATTTACTGCAAGCAAACATAAAAGTAATAATTTTCTTGTGCAAATAAAAGATAGAGGGGGAGACCTGCTTCTTGTGTATATTAACGCTTCTGTGTCATCTGGTGGAAACTAGTTGGTAAACTACACTTAAGCCCCTATTAGACTACTAGAGATGTATAAAGGAGCCTTCTTGGAAATGAAAACCAGGTCATTTATCTTCTGTTGCATCTGTAAACAGAGTTTTTCTTAAATGGCAAAGAAACTATTAGTGCCTGTCTAATACTGCATTATCAAATATTCACTTTTGTGCTAAGCAGTTCATGTGGAAACAGAAATTTAGGAGAAATCTGAGCCAGAGATGGTTTTCGTCTGTGGCTTCATGGGCGACTCCAGCTTCTAGAATGCTTAACCTGGCTCTTTGCAAGACTGCTAAATGGAAAGGCAACGCTGCTGCTTTGTAGAACAGGGCAGGGAGAAGTTTCTGCTAAAGACAAACTTTTAAATGTGAGAAAAACTGAAACTTAAAGCAATGCTGTGAAGGGTCTTTATGCTAAGAGGCTGATTTGAAGGTAGATGAGTCTCCGTCTGTCCCATACACCCTTTCCCTGTACTCAGCCTCAGTCTGTCCTTTTAGGATTTCTACACCTTCTGGAGAGGCTGAAGAGTAGATGGAACAGGAGAGAAAAGAGGGTCCAGCTACCCAAAAGCTACTTCTCCTCTGTTCCTGTGGTTGCTGGAATTATGTATGTACTTATATATGATTTTTAAGTGTGAGGTGCTTATATTATGTTAATGCAGTTCTTGGGATTTGTTTTAATTTCCTTTTTGGTTGTTTCAGTCATTTTAAATGAGAAGAAAATGTTTGCTTACAACAACGTGAGCCCTGTAACAGACCTGTTTAATCCTCTGCACCTTGTCCTTCACTGCTGTGAACAAGAAGGAGCAGAGAGCCGTCCACCTTGGTTGCTGCTGCTGTTTGACAGTTCTTGGCATGGCTGGCTTTCCCAGACGAGCAGCAGCCCAACTATTTACACTGTGGTTGTGTCTACAGTAGCATACTTGAGGAAATCTCCCATCGTTAGACTGCTGGCAGAGACAGTAACAGTGGGAGAACTAGCGTTGGCAGGGCATCGGAGCTTTTAACCATCAAACTGGCTAATCCTCTGGGTATTCTTTGTGCCTCTAAGTAAAAATGAGGGCAAGCAATCCAATCCAATCCTGAGTGCAGCTTTACTTTTCTCAACTTGTTTGCTGGGTCCACTTTACTGCACACTAGTACATAAGCCTTACTGAGTTCTCAAGGTTTCCTCTCACTTCATCTAAACAGATAGAGATTTGCTACTGAATTTTGTGAGAGAAGAATCAGGCTTTAATACTGAATTATCAGCCATTTATAAGGACAGAAAGCAATTCTATTGATTATTTCCCCTTTGTTATAGCCTTGCTTTATGCTAAAAGGGCACACAGTTGTTAACCTAGTTTTCAGAGCTGTGATGTGTCCTCCAGCATGGAAAGAACCAGTGCTGCAGTGGTAGTTTTGTCTGTTTGCAGTCAGAGGCTTTTGGTTTTTGGGTCTCTCAAATGCAGGCTGAGGGACTGAAGAGCTAGGAGCATGGTATCATAAGAAAGAGATTCAGACATCAAGTCACTCTTACTCAAGATGCTAAATCATGGCTTTTCTGTTCATCTGATGTTTCTGGCTTGATTGTATTTTCATCAATAGTTTAAAGATGTAGAAAGCAGCTTCCTTTGCAGTAATGTCTGAAAGCAATTCTAAAAACTCCTTGGATGGCAATAAGAGCTCTTCATCTCCGGATGTCCTACTTCCAGTTAAGCTGGGTCAGTTCAGGGTTTTTTTTAAATGGCAAAGAAACCATTAGTGCCTGTCTAATAGTGCATCACCAAATACTCAACTTTTGTG
Source organism: Mycteria americana (assembly GCF_035582795.1). NCBI lineage: Eukaryota > Metazoa > Chordata > Aves > Ciconiiformes > Ciconiidae > Mycteria > Mycteria americana. Next base: position 119,970,452 of record NC_134365.1, read on the forward strand.
CTAAGGAGTTCATGTGGAGACGGAAATTTAGGAGAAATCTGAGCAAGAGTATTGGTGGTTTTGGTCTATGCTGATCTGCAGGGGCAGAGAGGCACCTTTGGGTGAGCACTCACCAGCCTGCTCCTTTAGACCCCTTTGGACTGGTTGTGTCAATCGGAGCGGTATCCAGCACTGTTTCTTCTGTGGGATGTCTCTTTGTATCAGGCCCGCTAGCCTTGCAGTCTAGCTGTATCTAGGCTCTTCATCCTCATTCTCCCTAGATACTACACCTATCTAGACACCCACTTTCTGAGGGCTCCATCTGTGCTGTTCCTCCTTCCTGCCTCTCTTCAGAAGGTGTCTTCCTGGACAGCCATTTGCTGATCCTGCTGCTCTAACCTACCTTCAACAGAGTGTCTGCAGAAAAGCCACGCAGATGAAAAAAGAACCCGCCTAAGCCCAGATTTCATCAGGCAGCCTACCTCCTGGAAGTGTGATTTCTGGAGTCAAAGTCCTGTGTCAGATTTTCTTCTCAGTTTCTGTCTTACAAGATAACTTTATAATGATATTCTGCATTTTGGAAGCCTTTCAGATTTTGTAACTCACCCTAAAATATATTTCAAGAAGTTTCTTCCATTTAATGCCAGCCTGCTGGCCTTGGTGGAGTATTTATTTTTCTGTGTTTTCTAGCCTTCAGCTTGCTTAATTCACCTATTGTTTTATTATGAGTGAAACTCTTTAGGCTGTCTCAGAATGTGGCTGATGACCTTGGTCACTCCACCTGAGGTGCCTTCAAGGGTCTGATTTTTCAATAGTCACTGAGCAACCCAAACGATTTTCCTCCTTGGTTTTGTCTCTCTTATTCAAACCCCTACCTTTCACTGACAGAATGTCAGGGGTGGCTTGCTTCTTGACTACTACAAGCCCCATACCACATCCTTCAGAGAGCTGAGAGCAAGGGAAGACCTGTTGTACCTCACAGGTGGGAAGGAGAGGGCTCCACACCAGACCCAGTGCTCTGCTGTGGGACTGGGCTGTACCTGAACCAATTCTTTTATTTATTTATCCCCTGAGAGGCCAGCCCACATGGTGGGGGAAACTAGCCTGGTAGCTAGTATGCTCATGTGGGAGAGAGGGGTCTGAATCTCACCAGAAAAGGGAACTAGCCCTGGATCCCTTGAATGCTCTATCAGTTCCTCTTACTGGCTGGGATGGCAGTGAGACCCCATGCAAGACAGGAGTGGCTTAGCCCTGCTCTTTCTGAAATAAAATGCTGAGGTGCTTCAAGATAGGGGAGTGTTCAGCGAGTGGAGTGGCATGGAGGCAAGTACTTCATACAGCCCAGAATAAGGCAGCTGAGCCTTGGAGTGGATGTAGGATTTGAGCGTGTGTCCTTGGCACTTCCTCTGAGCCATCTGAAGCATCTGTTGTCCATTGAATGGCCTCTTGTGAATCCCTTTGTATGGGCAGATCCCTAAGCACCCTATAATGAGCCTGGCTGCCTCCCTCAGTGCTGGGAATCCTACTGCGGAGCCCAGCACCCAGACATGAAGCAGCTGGAGTGTTGAGTGCTGTATGTCCAGGGCCCTTTGTAGGTAGGCACCATGTTGGTAACCTCGTTTAGATAAGCACAAGGCTCTCGTTGACTTCAGATTGATTTGTGGGTCTTCAGGATACCTTAGCATGTTGTTATACATGCACAGCCCTGAATACATCATAACTGGATGGACATGTGATAACATCCAATATAAATAAATGAGAATGCATCTGTCATAGAAGTAAATACAATGTGCATTTTCTGCAACACCCTTAAGCCTGTGTGCTGACATTAACAAATAGTGAAGACCAGTTCTGAAGTATTTTCTTCTCTTTTGTTTTACTGATTAATCCAGATCTAGACTGGCCTTTCTGCCTGCAGCAGTCATAGTCCATGTGAAATACAGCAGAACACAGAATGATGGGACTAACATAAGTCTAAAGAATATCTTTAAACAAGCAGCTATTCAGCATTTATTATTCCAGAACTAAAGTTAGAATTGCTGAAACTTTGCTTCTTTATATGCACGTGATGTTCTTACTAGCTACAAAAACATCTCTGTTCAGATTGAAAACATCTTTACTGATGAAAATGATGTGAATTATCCTAATTTGGTTGCTCTTCTTGACAATAAAATCATTTTTTCACCAATGAATTGGTTACTAATTCCCATTGCAAAGCAATTAGTCTACCTTCTTAGTACTCTCCAAACATTAGCTGGGTTTGTCTATCTAATAAAATAAATGTGCATTTTTTACAGAAGGCTCCTCATTCATTCAGCAGATTAGTCTGTCTTGAGAAAGTGTGTCACTAAGTGCTAGCATAAATCTATGATTGTCTTTTTCTCAGGTCTTAGAGAAGATTCAGCATCTTAGATGAGTAACTGGCCACCAGATGAGCTAGCCTGCAACTGTAAGCCAAATCAGCATTTTAAACATGAGAACTGGCAGTTTCCAAGTACAGCAAATGCAAAGGTGTTTGGTCTATGTTTTGATTATCTAGTGTAACAACTACAATGTCCTGCAGTGTGTGTTCTCAGCAGAACTCCTTGTATGGTCAGAGTTTGCTCGTGTTTAGGTACATTGCCAAATCAAAGCATCTACTTCTTTCTCTCCTGTCCAGTCTAGATATTTATATTGCACCATTGCTTGCAGTAGAAATCTCTTCAGGATGTCTTTTCAGTGGAATTTTTAACTTGAAATGGCTTTTAAAATGAAGACCGTAATGTTAGCCAAAATGGAAATTTCCTTGTTAAAAATATCTGGGTTTAATTACATTTTCATGTCTTCCATTAGGAAAACTGAGAGCTAAAAAATCTTCCTGTGTCTGGCAACCTAAACTTAAACAAACTGACTAGTTGTCATCTGACTGGCTGAATTTTTGGGGTTATATTTTTTGATTGTAGAAAACTGGAAAACAGTTTGTGGAGGGGTTTCAGTTTTGCAGTGAAAGTTTGAAACATTCTGTGGAAGACTGTAGGTGAATTAAAATATTTGTATTTAGCAAGTATGTTTTTTACATATAAATGACCTGAACTTCTAAGTGTGTTCCGAAAGCAATCACTTACTTTGTTCTATTGAAACACATTAGTTCATAATTGCATTAATTTTAGGTACCTAATTCAGAAGGCTGGCTCCTAGGCTGTCTGTGTAATCCAGAGAGAAAACCTGCTACACAGCATGATTCTGGATGTGTAAATCAGGCTCTTGCTCTCAATTTCCTCTTGGAGGAATCTCTCTCTATCCCTTGACCATATGGTATGCCCAGGGAGACCAGCTTCGAAGTTTGATGCTTTAAGATATTCTATGTTGGTATCACTATCTGACCAAAACCGGATTAGATAAAGGATATAACTAAGACATTTTCTGGGACCATTGTGATATGTGAGATTAGCTGCATGTATTTGTTAACATAAGTAGGTTGGATAAAATTGTTCTGTGTGTAAGAGAAAGAGAAGGAAAGATTGCGTGAATAGCTAAATGAGATTTCCAAAAATATTCCCTCCCCAGGAATGTCTGTCTCCTGGCTCTCGTTCCCTACACATCCTCTTGAATTCTCTATAATTTCTGGCATTTTTGTGTCTTGCAAGGCATCCTCCTCCCACAGCATCATCATTCTTCCCTTAACCTCTCTTCCTTTCATCTTAGAACCCCATGCTTCTCTTGGCATAGTCAGAATCTCTCCTTCGTGCTTTCATAATGGCTTTCTCCACTACCCTTCAAGCCCTCTTCCACTAGTTCCCAGCTCCCCTACTGCAGAAGCAAAACTGTATAAGGACCTAAAAGGCCACCTGTCTTCTAACTCAACCGATTGCCTGGCTATGGTCTATTGCTGAGAGTAACCTGAGCCAACGCAAAGTGAAGAGGAGCATAGACACCACTCGGTATGGGTGATAAAGAAGTCAAAATGGCTCTGTAACACTGAAGGGAAAAAAAAAATCATAGAAATAGTGAGCTGAACAGCATCTTGAGAGACTGTTTAGTTTCCTCCCTGTCCTGCAACAGGGAATCTATAAATCATTATATTCTAATTAGCTTTACTCCCCTTTCTTCTCTCCTTCGCTAAGTAGAGGAATTGTTCAACCAAAGTCTGCTGGGTGATGGTTAGGTCTAGGGCAGGAAATTGCAGTCCCTGTAGTATGCAGGGCCAGCACCTGGCTCCTGAGGAGCCCTCCTTTAATATTGCCTCTGCTGTGTTTTCAGTTAAAAACCTGAGTGTTTCCATGAGGTCAGAGTAGGAGAACTGTGGACTTCAAACAGCATCTCTCAGCAAGTTTGGCTTCAGCATCATGTCAAGCAGCAGACAGTCCCCTCATGCCCGTGCCGTGGCAAGGTTTGCAAGGGGCCTGGTACTTTGTTCTCTCCTATTTGAGAAGCCCCACCAGACAGACCCAGAGTTAAACTTAGACCATACCATCTTTTGTTGTTGAAGAGAATGTAAGTCAGCATCCAGTGGCCAAACAACACCTTGTACCATAATGTCCCCGAATCCACTAGGTCTGTCGTCTTTTCTAAGGAGGGAATTGTATTAGTTTGGCACAATTTGTTCTTGTCAAGGCCAGTGTAACTGTTTGTTATCCTCTTCTAGGTACTTGAAAAATGGTAGTTTTATTTAATAAGACTTTCTGTTTTTCAGGGATCCTTGTTTTGCTGACAGGTCTGTAATTCCTTCATCCTTTTTAAAGAGAAGTACTGTGTTCTCTATCTACCAGCCATTCAAGGCAATCACTCAAGGCTCTCAGATTACTGTAGCTAGCTCCTTATCATGTGAGGGAAGATTTCCTCAGACCCTGGTGGTTTGAACATCCTTAATTTATTGAAATATTTTTAACCTGTGTTTTCTACACTGTGGCCTACCTTGCTATTTCCTTGTTAATACTAAGTCATGGTTAACTTTTTTTTGTGAATACAGAAAGAAGCATGCTATCATATACTTTACATCTCTGTGGGCTCTTCTCCATTCCTGCTTGGAAAAGCACCACTTTCATTCTTCTAATTTATTTCTTATTGCCTTTATATCAGTTGTCACTTGACGTTCATTTTTATTCCTATGTGCTTTGTCTATTCCACTTCACTCATCCTTAGTTACATGCTTTTGCTTTCATTATTTGCACAAGCCTTTTTGATATTTTGCTCACTGAGGAACTCAGCATTGCAGACTCAGAGGTTGCATCAAGATCCTTCTTTTGAATCTTGTGGTTTGCCACTGCACATTCAATATAATATCCTTTACTAACTCACAGCTATCCCCAATTATCTTCCTAGAAGACTCTACCAGCCACTGGTAGCTGGTGAATTCTGATCTCCTGAGATCTATTATTCCTTTTCTGCTGTTCTCATGTTTCCTTTTTCTTAGAACACTGAACTCTGTCACTTCATTCAAATTATCTCTCAATTTGTTATTCGTCAATCAATTGGAGTTGGACAAAAGACATAGTCAAGCTTTAGCATCTTCCTCCACCTAAAATAAAAAGCTGCACTCAGCGTGTTGTAGGCACTTGTCCCACTGAACTCTCTGTCCCAGAGATGCCCATGTACCATCAAATATTCTCTTTGGGTCCTTCTGATACTTGCCCAAGAAAAAACTTATTTGTCCCCCCTCTCCCTTTTTAAGTGGTCTTTAGTAACTTTCTAACATGGTATTTATGCCATTTATTTCATCTCTATTTTTAACCTGATGTTCAACAAAGTCATCTTTTCCCTTATTTGAGACTCAAACATCTATCTGCTAGAGGACAGATGAACCTCCATGTTTATTCCTGCCTTTCCTCCCTGTAGTGATGCTCTAGTCCAGAAATTTGTCCTACCAGTGAGGTGTGTACGTGTTAGGCCTTTAAGAGATGATCACTATGCTGGGTAGTCTAAATCCTGCTTTACATCATGTCCCTGTCCATTGGCCTCACTGGATTTGCACAAGCACAACTGAAACTGATGTTTGGACAAATTAATCTTTAAAACTTTTCTCTCTTTATCTTTTTTGTTTGTTTGTTTGTTTGTTTTGTAACCAACAATAATACAAGGGTAACGGTGGACTCTTCCACCAAATTTTCTGCAATAAAGGGTATCTTATACCAGCCCTATGCTACTCATTTAGTAAGCAGATTCCTAATTTGGGGGAAAATGGTTTCTTTTGCTTCTGGTTAAATAACTTCTTGGATGCTTAAAAATGAAATCTGATTCCTAATTGAAATGGTTTACTTCCATTGTGAATTTGCCAGTTTGTTATTGCAGAGTCACACATGATTGCCAGGTTCTGGCACTGCTGTGGATAGTGAGGGTGGGGGGAAAATCACTGAAATATTTAATTTGAGGATAATAGTCCTGCAAATGAATGTTACAGGCCTTGAAAAAGGAAAAGGGAGCTCAGCGTACTTCACTAGATTGTCTTCACCGGAAACTACCTCCTGCTCAGGGTTATAGATTTGGGCCAAGTAATCTTTCTACTGCCTAATTAAGAAATCAGGTGATTTTCACATATTTTCCTCTGTTAAACAATTAGAGCAAGAGCAAAAACATGCCTACAGACCATGTGTGGGTAGGCATTTTGTCACATCTCTCTTTCTGATGACTTTTTACCTCTTTTCCATTCATAAGCTGCTTGTAAACAATGTTGTTTTTTTAAAATACTTTCATTGTGCCAATTCTGGGGCAGATTTATGGGGGCTTAGGGACTCTTTAATTAATTTTTCATCCTCTGTATTTGTTCCCCAGTCTTCCAGATTCTTGGAGGCAGGGTGAGAGAATATCACAGAATCTCAGAATCATATAGGTTGGAAAAGACCTTTAAGATCATCGAGTCCAACCGTAAACCTAACACTGCCAAGACCACCATTATACCATGTCCCTAAGCACCTCATCCAAACGTCCTTTAAATACCTCCAGGGATGGCGACTCAACCACTTCCCTGGGCAGTCTGTTCCAATGCCTGATAACCCTTTCGGTGAAGTAAAATTTCCTAATATCCAGTCTAAACCTCCCCTGGTGCAACTTGAGGCCATTTCCTCTTGTCCTATCACTTGTTACTTGGGAGAAGAGACCAACACCCACCTCTCTACAACCTCCTTTCAGGGAGTTGTAGAGAGCGATAAGGTCTCCCCTCAGCCTCCTTTTCTCCAGGCTAAACAACCCCAGTTCCCTCAGCTGCTCCTCATAAGACTTCTGCTCCAGACCCTTCACCAGCTTCATTGCCCTTCTCTGGACACACTCCAGCACCTCCATGTCTCTCTTGTAGTGAGGGGCCCAAAACTGAACACAGTATTTGAGGTGCAGCCTCACCAGTGCCGAGTACAGGGGCATGATCACTTCCCTAGTCCTGCTGGCCACACTATTCCTGATACAAGCCAGGATGCCATTGGCTTTCTTGGCCGCCTGGGCACACTGCTGGCTCATATTCAGGCGGCTGTCAACCAACACCCCCAGGTCCTTTTCCGCCTGGCAGCTTTCCAGCCACTCTTCCCCAAACCTGTAGCATTGCATGGGGTTGTTGTGGCCCAAGTGCAGGACCTTGCACTTGGCCTTGTTAAACCTCATGCAATTGACCTCGGCCCATCGATCCAGCCTGTCCAGGTCCCTCTGCAGAGCCTTCCTACCCTCAAGCAGATCAACACTCCCACACAACTTGGTGTCATCTGCAAACTTACTGAGGGTGCACTCGATCCCTTCATCCAGATCACTGATAAAGATATTAAACAGAACTGGCCCCAACACAGAGCCCTGGGGAACACCGCTTGTGACCGGCCGCCAACCGGAGTAAACTCCATTCACCACCACTCTTTGGGCCCGGCCATCCAGCCAGTTCTTTACCCAGCAAAGAGTACACCCGTCCAAGCCATGAGCAGCCAGTTTCTCCAGGAGAATGCTGTGGGAAATGGTGTCAAAGGCTTTACTGAAGTCTAGATAGACAACATCCACAGCCTTTCCCTCATCTACTAGGCGGGTCACCTTGTCGTAGAAGGAGATCAGGTTGGTCAAGCAGGGCCTGTCTTTCCTGAACCCATGCTGGCTGGGCTTCATCCCTTGGTTATTCTCTACATGCCATGTGATAGCACTCAGGATGATCTGCTCCATCAGCTTCCCTGGCACTGAGGTCAGGCTGACAGGCCTGTAGTTCCCTGGGTCCTCCTTCCGGCCCTTCTTGAAGATGGGCATCACATTAGCTAATCTCCAGTCAGCAGGGACCTCCCCAGTTAGCCAGGACTGCTGGTAAATGATGGAAAGGGGCTTGGTGAGCACATCTGCCAGTTCCTTCAGTACTCTTGGGTGGATCTCATCAGGCCCCATAGACTTGTGAGTGTCTAAGTGGTGCAGCAGGTCACTAACCATTTCCCCCTGGATTATGTGGGCTCCATTCTGGTCCCTGTCCCTATCTTCCAACTCCAGGGGCTGGGTACCCAGATGAAAATTGGCCCTGCTATTAAAGACTGAGGCAAAGAAGGCATTAAGTACCTCAGCCTTTTCCTCATCCTTGATCACTGTGTTCCCTCCCCTGTCTACTAGGGGCTGGAGATTCTCCTTAGCTCTCCTTTTGCTGCTTATGTATTTGAAGAAGTGTTTTTTGTTGTCTTTTACAGCAGCAGCCAGATTGAGCTCTAGCTCAGCTTTGGCCCTTCTAATTTTCTCCCTGCACAGCCTTGCTACACCTTTGTAGTCCTCCTGAGTTGCCTGCCCCTTCTTCCAGAGGTCGTAGACTCTTCTCTTTTTCCTGAGTTCGAGCCAGAGCTCTCTAGTCAGCCAGGCCAGTCTTCTTCCCCGCCGGCTCGTCTTTCGGCACCTGGGGACAGCCTGGTCTTGTGCCTTTAGGACTTCCTCCTTAAAGAATGTCCAGCCTTCCTGGACTCCTTTGCCCATTAGGGCTGCCTCCCAGGGGACTTTCTCGACCAGTCTCCTAAACAGGCCAAAGTCCACCCTCCAGAAGTCTAAGGTGGCAGTTTTGCTGACCCCCCTCACCGCTTCTCTATGTATCAAAAACTCTATCATTTTGTGATCACTCTGCCCAAGACAGCCTCCAACCATCACATGGCTCACAAGTCCTTCTCTGTTCATGAACAACAGGTCCAGCGGGGCACCTTCCCTACTTGGCTCACTCACCAGCTGTGTCAGGAAGTTATCTGCCACACGCTCCAGGAACCTCCTAGACTGTTTCCTCTCTGCTGTATTGTATTTCCAGCAGACATCCGGCAGGTTGAAGTCCCCCACAAGAACAAGGGCTAGTGATCATAAGGCTTCTCCCAGCTGCTTATAGAATAGTTCATCTGTCTCCTCATCCTGGTTGGGTGCTCTGTAACAGACTCCCACCACAATATCTGCCTTGTTGGCCTTCCCCCTGATTCTTACCCATAAACACTCCACCCTATCATCACCATCATCGAGCTCTAAACTATCCAGACACTCCCTGACGTACAGGGCTACCCCACCACCTCTCCTGCCTCGCCTATCCCTCCTGAAGAGTTTATAGCCATCCATCGCCACACTCCAGTTGTGCGAGTCATCCCACCACATTTCCGTGATGGCAACCATATCATAGTTTTCCTGATGTACGATGGCTTCCAACTCCTCCTGCTTGTTGCCCATGCTGCGTGCATTGGTGTAGAGGCACTTCAGCTGGGCTGTCGTCCGTGTTTCCTTCATAGAGGAACACCCCTTGCGTGCTTTGAGGCGTTTCACTGGCATTTCCCTCTTGGGTCCTATTGCCTCAGTTGGCTCCTAGCTCAACTCTGTTCAACTTCGGCTGTGCCCCGGCGTACCCCGCACATCTCAGAGACACAGGCCGAGTGCCCTCGCTGGCACCCGCTCCCTCTAACCGTGGCACGTCGTCCCTCAGCTTCCCTCGGGCAAGCCTGATATTATCCCCCTCCCCCTTCGCGTCTAGTTTAAAGCTCTGTTGATGAGCCCCGCAAGTTCTTGAGCAAAGATTCTCTTTCCCCTTTGAGAAAGATGAATCCCATCAGACGCCAGCAAACCCGGTGCTGTGTAGGCCATCCTGTTGTCAAAAAAACCAAATCCGTGGCGATGACACCAGCCACGGAGCCATGCGTTAATAGATTGGGCGTCTCTGTTCCTTCTTGTGTCGGTGCCCACAACTGGAAGGAGAGAGGAGAAAATGACCTGTGCTCCAGAGTCCCTTACTAGCCGTCCCAAGGCCCTGAAGTCTCTTTTGATCGCCCTAGGACTTCGTGTTGCAGCCTCATCGCCCCCCACATGGAAGAGCAGTAGGGCGTAATAGTCCGAGGGCCGTACCAGGCTAGGGAGTACCCTTGTGACATCCTTCACGCGGGCCCCAGGGAGGCAGCAGACTTCCCTAAGAGGAGGGTCCGTCCGGCATATTGGACCCTCAGTTCCCTTCAGAAGGGAGTCACCCACAACTATAACCCATCTTCTCTTCCTTGTGGAGGTGGCGTTAATATGAGAGGTACGTTCTGACCTGGGCGACACCTCTGGTGTAGATAGACTGTTGTCCCCATCCTCCATTGACTGGCCTTCCACCTCCAGGGCCTCATACCTGTTGTACAGAGGCACCTGGGGGGGCGAGGTGGGCAGGGAGGGCCTTCGCCTGCCGCCACGAGTGTGGACTTGCCTCCATTCACTCTCCTCCTTTGAGCTGCTACCTTCAGCCCGGTGCGGGGGGGATAGAGGATCCCCTTGATCGTGGGTTCTTACTGGTGGCTGCTGCTGCTCCTGTTCCCGTCTCAGGGGGGGCAGAGCGTGGCACCACCAGTCGATCTCTTTCTCAGCCTCCCTGATGCTCCTTAACCTTTCTACCTCCTCCTGTAGCTCTGCCACCATGCAGAGCAAATCATCCACCTGGTTGCACCTCACACAGCTGTCCGCACGGCTGCCATGCGTAAACAGCGAGAGGCCCAGGCACGCCCTGCAGCCCGAGACCTGGGTATCCACATGTTTTTGTGGGAGCTCCGTCTGGGAGCTCCTTCTGTTCTATGGGAACATATATATGGGAATATACTACCTTCTGTTCTGCATTGAGGCTGTATTTAAGTCCTGCTCTTCACAGTCACCTCAGAAACATTTCAAGCAAAGTATCCCTCATTTTGGGATTACACTTGCTGCATTTACTGTATGCTTTTTCTATTAGCTACAATCAGTGCGTAATATGGGCATAAGAATCATGCAAATTCAATCTTAAGCAATTTAATCTTAAGAATTAAGCAAACAATCAACCTCTTCTGTCCCAAGCAGGTCATTGATGCTTTTCTTCTGGACTGCACCACCAGGCCAAATAAGCTGTGTGCTGCTGACCCCCTTCCCTGTTTGAATCAGGGCTAAGGAACAGGAAAGTGAGGAAGGGGTTTTCTGACAGCACTTTTACAGCCCAGGGGAGAGACTGTTTTAGGCATAGAGGTGCTCCCAGAGTGGTAGGAAACTTTAGACCCTTCACAACTTTCCCTTTATGGGAGATGTGAAGAGAGGCCTTCCCAGGTGTGTGAAATCTGAGGATTGTGGATGGATCCACCTGCGAAAGAGAGAGAAATGTAGAAAAATGGCAACATTCTCTATTGCGACATGCAGATATACTCTGTCTACCTGAAGGCAGAGTTTGGTGACTGGATGAGAAGAAGGAACCTCGTGGCTGCAGATGACCCCTGCTCCATGTGAGAACTATAATGAAAGAAAAATTTGGAGTAAGGAGGCAAGCGCTTGCAAGTCATGATCTCAGAGCGAGGGTTAAAGTTCAGACTTAGCTCTGTGTCCTCCTTAGGAGCTTCCAAGTGTAGTCTAACTTAGTACTTCTTGTTCCCCCCCAGGTAGTGCCTAATGTACTCTGAATGGAAATTTCAAGTCATAACAGTTAACCGCGGAGGCATTACACAACTGTACCTCCTGGATGCAGCCCCAGCAGCTGCCCTGGCAGGCTTTGGACATGATGATGATTCTTATCGGTTTCTGTGTTGTGAGAGTGTCTAGAGATCCCAGTGTGCCAGGCATTGTACAAACATCTCGGAGAAAAAAGTCCCTGGCTGAACGAGTGCATGGCCCAAATAGCTGAGGCTGACAGAGTGTTGCTTGGCACATGGAGGTGTGGGGAGATGTAATGATTTTCCCAGCTCTGCGGTTTGATAGCAATGGTGGGGACAGAGTGCCGTTCTCCGTCTTTCAGGAGGACCTGCTATCTGTGCTGAAGGGTGGAAGTGTTCCTGCTCTACCAGCCTTTAGAGTAGCACAGCTGGGAGAAAACCCTGCAACAGGAGAATTTCTTCTTCCCCCATCCTCCTGCACGTTCACCATCAAGCTAGTTCAGTGCAGCCTGTTTAATACTTGGGGAATTCTGCTTCCTGAAAAGATGGGAGCAGGAGTGATGCATAATACTGTAAATGTAGTTCCTCGCTTGGCGGTGGAGACCTTATCATGCAGTGTCCTGTGGTAGTCCTGTGTACTCAGACTGACATAGTAAACTGTGGGAATATTTCTACAATCAATAACAGTTTTACTGTATGTTAAAAGTTTTATTTTCATACATAGTTTGCTGGCCCCCAGAAGGCTCCTTTCTTTGTAGTAGAGTGTATCTCACAAACAATTCTGCTTTGGGCTACAGGACATCAAATGTAATCTTTTTTTCTGCTTCTCTCCCAGAAACCATAATCTATGAGTAGACTCCCTTGAAATAGAGTTGCCTTCAGGGCAGTGCACGTTCATTATAACATGCTGGAACATGAAAGAACAAAATAAATATTATTTGATTGTAAAATACATTTATTTTTCCTAGCCTAATTTTAAAATGGAACAAAATAATGGTCAAATCCAAATGTTCTAAGAACCACTTGTTTCAAAGCACATAACCCTCCAGCTTGCTCACTCTTAATCTAGTTTAGATCCCTTTGTATCTATTCTGGAGCAAAGACTTCAAATTCAGAAATTTTCCTTTGATTTCACTGGGCTTTGGGCTGGGATATAGGGAGCAGACCCTGTGGATGCCAAAACAAGTGGCAAAACATCAGCACTGTGACAGGGGACAGAGAGTACCTTAATGAACACTTAACCTTAACTCTTTAGGTACTTCTCGTTCATACCGTGCTATGAGAATGACCTCTGCAGCATGATATGTATTGGCTGAACAGAGGCTAACAGAAAGGGTATGAAACTGCTGTCTGATAGGTGTTTCTGGAGAAAGAAGGGAGTATTATTTGGACTGACTTGAGCGATCTTGATCTGCTCTCCCATTCTTAAATGCAGCTTTGAGTCATGTCCGAGTGTGTCTTGACAATGCTGTACTCAGAGTGGGCCTAAGACTTGTGTGCAGGCATAGCATGATGATTGGTTGAGGTTTTTTGGGGATGCTGGAGCAGCATATGGCATGTGCTGCAGCAGCATATGGCATACACCCCAGAAGCATATTTTGAGTTTTTCTGAGTTTATTTGGATTCTTAAATGAGATTATTGGAAAGAAAATTCACATAAAAATATCACAGAAACATCTGGAAAGAGACTGCTAGATGAGAAAAGAGACTGCTAGATGAGAAAAGAGCCACATCCCTAATGACAATGGATTTTACTGCTGCCCAGCTCATAACTGCAGACTATGATATGAGCCATAAGTATTTTCCAAAGGGCTAAATTTATTTGTAATTCTCACTGGGGTTTGCCTCGCTAGGCATTTGCAACAGCTGTGTGCATGACTGTTGACCACCTGCTGCGCATATTGCCACCATGTTGTTGAGCTTCTGCTGCCAATGCAATGACAGAGCCTCACTGCTACTTCTTCTGAGGGTCTCCTAAAGGATCAGCGGTTGCAGCAGATGGTGGCAATTTTGCCATCGCCTTCAGGAGGAACAGATTTGGGCCTCTGAATTGCACCTTTTTATATATAGTATCCAGTGCTATTTTGCCTGGCAAACATTCAGAGCAAGTTTGGTTCCACGTGGCTCCTCCCTCTGTGTCACAGGACAGGGCTCTTCATGTGCATGTGAATATCTCCCAGATGTTGTGCATTGGACAAATTTAGCACTCAGGATGGGATGTGGCATCATAGCACGTAGACAGGATTTTCCTGGAGGGAATGGAGAAGCTTGTATTACAGTTGAAAGAGTAGGTTGCTGTGCAATCTGCTTCACTTGGTTTTGTGCTGTGAGAACTATTTCTTTTTGTGTGACCTCCAAAGTGGTCATGACAGCCAGGCAGGAGTACACAATGTCTAAATTTGGCGGAGTCCTTGAAAATGTATCCCATTTTGTTTGACAGATGTCCACTGAGACAGGAAAGAACTTTCCCCTGCCCCTTAGGTTGGCTGGGGACTTCAGCAAGCCTCCTCCAAGGGAATCCTGATATCATTCTCCAGTGCTGAAGCCAGGTAGTTTTATTTCAGTTCTCTGTTGAGAATTTGAGCAATTTCTCCAGGAGCTCAAGCAATGCGTTCATATCTTCATAATTTGCTATTACATTTTTAATATGTGTATCCTTGAGATCTAATTTGCAGATCCTATCGTGATAACCTACTGACGTTGTTGCTTTGAAGTTGCAGCTGGCATTTCTGAGTCATCAAAGTAGTCAGGGCTCAAGTTGGGAAAGAGCTGGAATGTACATCTCATTAGCTTAACACAAATGTTTTTTGTATGGTGTGAAGGAGGATGGGGAGGAGACAGCAGAGGGAAATGCCTTTGATTGCACGGAGGTAACCAACAGTGCAATCTGACTCCTTGCTGGTGTATGGGCTTTGCTTTTTCATCTCAGTAGCATAATCTGCAAGCATCCTTGGCCGCTTCATTTCCAGTCTGTTGGCTTTGCATGGAGGCAGGCTTTGCCCAGTAAAACCTGTAAGGAGTTTAAGCCTTTTCCAGCTTGTCCACAACTTTGTGTGCACCCACGTCTTTGGGTATAGGCCAACCCAGCAGCAAATGGGAGAGTACTTCATTGAAGCCACTAGTTATTTCTATATTAGTAAAATAAAGACTACAAGGGCCTAAGCCCAGGCACTACAACTTGATTTTTCCCTACTGTTTAATTATTAAGTTAATAATTTAATAGTTCCTAGGGTGTTGGTGGCAGGGGGCAGCCAGCTCCCTCAGTGCAAGGACCATTCCTAACAGGCAGTTTGAATGTGTCCACCCTGATTTGTAGGCTAAGAGAGTTTAATAGCACAGATATGGCCAGTCTGTGCCAGTTGACCTCAAGGTCAGTGCATGGGCCTTGCCACTGTGCAGTCTGCTAGTACAGGTGTAGCCAGTGATGCAGGGTCTGTTTGTATATGTGAGATCATGATAGTGAGCCTGTCAGTTGCTGCTGTGATGAGGTTTTTTTCAAGCTCTTTTCATGACTGTCTCCTCTATCACAACAGGGCTGCCTACCACTCCCTTCAACTGACCTGCTCATCTGGCAGTGTGGAAGACCAGGGCTGGTGGTTGCTTCTGTATAAGATCTCTTTGTGCCCCAGGAAAGCAGGACCATGCAAATTCTACTAGCATAGGACTTGTCAGTTCAAAAGCACGTATTTCCCCAACAATATATATGGAGCTTTCTGCAGGCTAGCTGGTTACCTGCAGGGTTGCAGTGATGCTGCCCTGCCTTGGGTTATGCTTCTGCTCTCACTGAAATGAGCAGTGACTTCAGCAGTTCAGGACTGGACCACAAAGTACAGCATTTCTGGGATCCTTCAAGATGAAAGGCACTCCACGTGGGTAAGTTATCATTATTTGTTATTATCCTCTCACTGATCCACTTTGGAAGACAGATGTGCATTCTTCCCTCCCCCCCCACCGAGAACTGATGAAACATGAAAATCACTTCTTAGATAAAAAAAAGCCCACAAAGTCAACACAATACATTGTGAGTTATTTGGTTTCTAATCTCTGAAAATGAGCCAGGTCAAACAGACACAGCTTCTCTGATAAATTGTTATTCTTAGAGATTTCATCCTTCCATGGAAAAGTACTGAGCTGGCTCTCTGATCTCCTCTTACACTGTCATCAGCATACAGCAGCGGGCCAGTGGAAAATTGGAGAAAACCAGCTGCATGTAGAGTGTTAAGGGCATTATTTTTAGATGCTTCATTTCTTTCTGACTACACACACTTCCCTGTGGAAAACAAGGCTGTCTATCCTAGTGACTTACTGGCAGCTGCTGCATTATGCACGGTGAAGCTGCTCCTTAGAAATGGGATGCTAAACGTAATAAATAGAAGGAAAACAGACCTATGAATTTGTGTAGTGCACAACAGGAGAGATGAGGGAGATTTGAGAGTGAATGCATTGGAGTGTTTGGAAAGCGTGCAAGTTCTCCCTTCAATAGAGGTATGAGTTTGAGGGGTGTAACTCCAGTTGAATCTCCCTCTTCCTCTGACTGGGGAGTTTGCTTTCTTATTTCCACTACCTATTGTGACATTTAACAAGTATCAAAGCTGAATGCCAGCTTTCCTTGTAAATACCGATCTGCTGTTACAACAGGGCTGCTAAAGAGAGGAATTCCCAGTTCAGAACTGCTGAGAACTATGATAGTGACTAAATGCATGACGACTCCAGTGCAGGCGGTAGTTTGAAACACATGCACACATGCACACATGGATTGCTCCGCTGCCTCCTGCTGACAGCCCACCCATTATGTCCTAAGGGTGGTTTGCCAGTTAAGCTGGATGCAGTTAGATACACAATCTATCAGCGTGCTGAAAAGGCTCAGTCTTCCCCTTTCTTCTGGACCTGTGAGGTCTCACCTGAGTGGGAGAAGGAGGCATCGCCAGGAGTGCAGCAAAACTTGCCCCTCTAAGTGTTAAGTCATCCTCTGTATAGTGAGAGCAACACCTCATATGAAGAAAGGACAAACATGGAATCCGTGGGAGGAGGACAGCAGGGAGAATCTCTCCCCCACTCAAAATCTCTGTCTTAACCACTCACACTAGTCATTCCAGTTATAAACCTTTCCTTGTCCAGATTTCTTAAGGGAAATGGGAAAGAAGAGTGTAGTGGGGACTGCACAGGCATGTGGCTGTGGTGGCTGCATGTCTGGGTTTGTGGGGCATCATGTAGATTCTGGATGTGAGTAGAAGAGGCTTTAGTTGAATTTTCACTTGTGCCAGTGTTTCACATTTGTGATGCAGATGGATACAGTTAAGATAGCTTGTCAGAGGCCTATTGTTCGTTACAGCGCCTGGGAAATGTTTGGTATAAGGCAACGTGTTCCCCCTGCCCCAGAAACTGTTACTGTCCTACAGAAAAATGTTACATTTTTGCCTGACTTTAAAAAAAGCTAACAGTGTGTTAAACCTCTGTTTTTCCAAACAGTCCTTCCTCCTAGCTTTTGGGGCACTTTAGCTACTCCTAAATTGCTGGTGTTGGCAGCACGTCTTACCTCTGAGTACATGTCTTTGTAAGCATCCTGACAGCCAGTGGGGGTGAAACCTGGATGTGATCCAACCTCTCTTGCTACCCTAGGAGACTGTTTTGATGCCAGACAAACTAGTGAAGAACCCAAATAGTGCCAGAGCAGGATGATGCCTGTTACTGAAAAATTAGTTATTCTCTCTCGTCACACCTTGTATGCATGCGCATGCAATGTCCCGCATTGTCCAAAGTTCAGACCTACACATTTTTTACTTGGTTTTGCCAATCTTGAACCATTTTAGTAGGTATTTCCTGGGTCAAGTAGCCACTTCAGGTTGACGTTTTTGGGGAAGGCTTGCCTAGATTAGTTCAATCATTTCCAAGAATAAGGATATTGAAAATTGTTGTTTTGTCCACACTGCATTAAAAAAAATAAAATTTTTTCAGTGGTTTTGCTGAGAAGCTTTGGTGTTTCCATGCTTGTGATTTCGCAATGGGATGCCATAGTGTCAGGGGCATGCCTTTTGCTGTTTTTCCAAGATAAATTGCCTCTATTTGGCCTGCTTAGCAACTCTTGAAATTTGACAGGCACATGTAGTCAGTAGAGAGATTTAGAAAACTTGGCACCAAGGCATGCTTCAGACCACGACTTCAGAAGCTAAGCAGAAGTTTATAGGTGGCTGCTTGGGAATGCTGTAGTGCTAGGCACAGAGGCTGAGAGCAGAAAGACTGTTTTGTGTGCTCCAGAAAGCATGCCAGAAAGCAAGATGGAGGAATTCTTCTGGATTACTACAAAAGGAATATAAAGGAGAGTACACAAGACTGAAAAGGAAGAGGCAAAGATTTGATCAGTAGAGCCCAGCAAGTAATGGAGATCTGTTTTCACAAAGTATGTACTGACTACAACTGGCTATGACAGTCAGACTCAGCATGGGAGATGGTGAGGATTAAAGATAAGGAGGCAACTTCAGTTTAATCCCTGTTGCTTTATATAAGCATTGCTGGGCTGTTTGGGCATACTCACCTCCTCCAGGACTCAGCCTCCTGGATGAACCAAAGTCATGCACAGACTGAGACTGGTGTTGGCTGCAGCTTTGCTTGGAGAGTTGTTGAAATGGGGAGATGCATTGTCAGTGATGCAGAGGGTACAAAGCAAAGTAAAAACAGTCTGGGTCTGGGCAGATGAACATTGGCTTGGCAATACAGATTCTTTCCCTGCCTCCTGGAGAAAGTGGCCAAGATTGACAAGTGATGTAGTTTTGGGGGGAGAAAAGTAACATTGGAGGAGTTCTATGCTACCTGGGGTCAAAGCCCCCTGGTGCTTATGCTCTCCGTGACAGAAGCCAGCACCACCCTCCCCTCGTTCCTGCCTCACAGTGTCATACAGGAGAGGCCCATGCTATGCTCAGCTTCCCTCTCCAGCCTGCAGGAGGAGGGATAGACAGACAGAGCCACAGTGCTTACAGGAGGGAAGTCTCGCCATATTGGGCAGACTTGACCAAAACACACTGGGAGCAGAGTGTGTAGTTTAGTCATTCTGCAGTTACTCATTTGACACTCTAGGCGATGCTGGGCAAACTGGGTCTTGTGGGAGCAGCAAGCCATAGGGACACCAGGTCCTATGCATGCATGGATAAGCACAAGTATTTCTAGTGTTTGTTTCCTGTTTCCCTCTTGTATAGATGTTCTTTCACTCCTGTTCACTTTCTAATGTGAACATGGGTCTGGACTGGAAATCTTTGTGAGTACATGGAAAGGTTACCCACTATTCATCCCTCAGTGACTGAATAGCAACCTGGAAACTATTCCCATACCAGTCAAAAGCCTCCTTCCTCGATGGTCCTGACCAAATAAACCCTGTGGTCATCATCTTGAGTTTGGAGAGGACAAAACCCCTATATGAATCTCTGGGGGAAAAAAGTAAAAAGCATCTTATTTGTTTAGATGTATCCATGTCCTTGTATCCTAGATAGCAGTGTTTTGACTAACTGGGAAGGTTCTGGAGCTCTCCACCTCAGAAGAGAACTCAAAAGTGCCAAGGTAGAGCAAATCAGTTAACTTAGAGAAGTTGAGGGATAGAGGAGATGATTGGTTTTGTTTTCAATCTTACAGTGGCCAATGAGATTAAGCCTGAACAATGTTTTTGCCATTCTATCTCCACGATAAACACTGGAAACTGCTCCTGCTGATAGAATACCTGGAAACTGCTTTGTTGTTGAAGTGCTTCAGAGCCTTCTTTTCATTATTTACAGCTTTGCAAGTGGAACGTGGGCAGCTGAGAAGCTGAGAAAGATCAGGGAGGCCTGCATGCATCAAGGTTATTCTGATTTTAGTCCCCTGTTTTATACACACTGGGGACTGATACCATTTCCCTTCCCTTTTTGGTTATTTTCTACTCCTTCATCAAATCTCAGGAGCCTCTACCATTGTGTCCTAAGAGCAGCCTCCTGCCAAGAGTCTGTTTATTGTGCTTGTGTCATTATTTACAGGCCTTGTGTCTGCTTAATGTGTCTAAGGCCTGATTTATACTTCCAACTAATGTAAATTTACACCCCAATCCTGTTTAATCTCCTCCTGCCAGGCTCACACACTTGACTGCATAGTCACAGAACAGATTTCTCCCTATTTGATCACAGAGGCTCTCCAGATTCAGAGTTTTGCCCTATTGAACACCTTCTAATGCAGACCCAGAGAGCTGGCTGGATAGGTAGGTGCCAAACTACTTGATATCATGATTTGGAAACTTTTTTTGTTTATAATTCTGGATTTGTGCAACAGTATGTTGACTATAAGCTCTCTTATGAAGTTTCTGCTAATCAGCAGAGGCAGCAATGTGATTTAGCATACTTTGAGGAGCAATAGAGGGCATTATACATGTGAAAAAGCAATGGGCTGTGTCTTCACAGGAGATAATATAACTTGGGAACCGCATCTAAATACTTCTTTCCTTACTCTGCTGTTCTGAGGCTGGCTGCTTTGCCCAAACAATAGAGACAGAGCTGCCATTACAGTATTTACGTCTCATTTCTCAAGGTAAACTGGGAAGAACAGGCAATAATAATGCTGCTTTACTGTGAATTGCCTCTGCAGATTCTCACTTTTGGGAACATGCCTCAGCACAGTCTATAGAACATCTCTAGCACATCACTGGGGATTGCTTCATGCATATTTATAAAGCACTTAGATATCTTTCAAGCAAAGGTGCGAGGCATGCATTGTGTTATTTTTAAAATGTGGCAAATACGCTGCTCCTACCACTGCACACTGCCTATGCTAGGCCTTCAGAGTCCACACACTCAAAGCAGGCAATTGCAGGCAGTAACAAGCAGTGCTCAGAAGCTTTGAAAACTGGTTAGATAGAGTAGGGCACTGGCCATGTACATGTGTGTACATCGGCAGGGTGCTACCAGGGTCGCTCACCTCTGCTGTTTGCAGAGTTGTTACCTGAAAGGAAGTCTCTGGATATTTCTCTTCCTTCCTTCCTTTACGTTATTTGGAAAACGCTATCTCAGTCATTGGGAAAGTGCTGGTAATGAATGGTTTCCTCTGAGCACAAGTGGTGTCAGTATCTGGGGCAATGGTACCACTCATAAAGGCAGGTTGGGGAGCAGAGGTGAGCCCTTGGTTTCTCTAACTGTTGAGCTGTGGGAGACCCGATCCAAGGGCTGCCTCTGCCTGGCTAATGAGTGGATTGAGCCAGGTGTCCCCCCTCTTTGGCCATGCGATAACCCCAGGTGTCCTGACTGCTCTATGCTCTCTGCTGAAACACCAAGCAGATCTGTAGTCCTACCTCGAGGATGAGGTCTCCAACCACATATACATGTGACCACCAGTGAACTACTGAAAAGGGCTGATCTGACTGAAAAATTAACCTGGGGATGAGATCACAGGCAGATCTGAGTTCAGGCAGTTCCCTCAACTCTCTGCTTGGTTGTTAGTGCTGACAGAAGAGGTTGGGAAATTGGGACACTGTAGGGAAAAGAGAAGACTTGGGCTGCTGGGATTTAGATCATATTGCTAAATTTCTTCTGTTGAATTTGTAGTGGCACACAAAGCCAGGTTTTAGTCCGATAGTTCAAGTGTCATGCTCTAACTTTTCCCTCATGGATGCTAAACATGAATGTCTAAATTGAGCAAACTGGTGCTAGGTACCCTCACCTGGAGTACTAGGTACTTGGTACAAGATTTAAAAAAAAAAAATTCATAACCAAGGAGCATCTGATATGACATTGAACTGCTGATTTTTGCAAAGATCTCACTATGCCTTGTGGGATAGGGTTTTTTTTAGAAATGTGGCCCATAGAGTAACACCACAGAAAAAAAGGTTTTATGTATAGGTGTATGTATATACAAATATGTAATATATATATGCATATATACACATACATAAACTTAGAAGTGGCATGGCTATTACAGTTGTAAGTCACTTGATAGATAGATTTACCCTCTATTTATAGTGATAGTGTTACATGTACTTTCAGGTTTTAGTGATGGTAGGAGACAAATTAAAGCCACAGTGGCTTAGAAAATAATTTCCAAGCATTTTGGGGCACATATTGATTTAACTTGCTCAGGCACCACAAATCTCTAGGTGTTTTCCTTGTCTCAACCCTTCTTTGCCACTGCAGATCACTGATGCAAAACCCAAGCTTAGCCTGATTCTAGGCAGCTGATGGGAGAGCTAAAACCTGAGCTGCTCGCTAGCATTTTGCCATTGACAGAATTTTTTGGATCTGTTGGTCTCCGAGTTCAGTGTTGGTGCTCTCTGCTGTTTTTTTGTTGCGCTCTGTATTCTGTTTTAGGAGGTGGTTTTGCAGAATGTTTATGTCCCGGAGGATGAGATTTCATTTTGAACTCAATTAGGAGTTAAGGGCTACTTCAGCACTGTCCTCAATAAACTTTTGTTTGACTAGCAGAAAGCTCAGCTTGCTCTGAGCCAAAGGGCTGACGTAGAAGTTGTGTCAGTAGAGGACTGACAAGGCACAGCAGGAGCTGAAGAGAGAAAAATTCAATCAGGACAATGCTGAGGAAGGAGAACGTTTTGAGCAGAGTGAGGGAAGAAGCACAGCCATTCACTCACTGCACAGGCGTGTATTTGGCTCAGGTGACAAACTAAAAACTTTCTAGGCCTTTTCTCCACCTCAAGGAGGAGTAGGAAGTCCCTCTACTTTTCAGGCTTTCCAATGGAAAGGGCTCCAGGATGCAGGGCTGGTCAGCTCAGCCCAGACCCAGGCTGATATCTCCTCCTGGCACTGCTCCATGCTAAGGGGACAGATCAGCTTGAGTCACTGCTGGCATTGCAGTAGCTACACCAGACTCCCTCCCCAGAGGAGAAATGCACTTGGAGAGAGAAATCTGCACACAGGCCTTTCATTTTGTAAAGGGCCTCTCCTGCCCCTTTAGCTGACCAGTGTCCACAGGCACAGGGCTCCTGAGCAACCTGATCTAGTTGAAGATGTCCCTGCTCATTGCAGGGGGGTTGGACTAGATGACCTTTAAAGGTCCCTTCCAACTCAAACTATTCTGTGATTCCTCTGGGGCTGCGGTGCTGGCAATGCAAGCGGTGTGCATGTGGACATGCAGAGCCTAGCCCCAAGAGGCGAAGAGGCATGTTCTGCACTCCCATTTGGGCTTGCACTGGCAGAGGTGTGAGGCATGGACTTGCATTTGACCACGTGCCTGATGTGAAGCTGCTGTACCAAACAGGTGCTGAAGTGCTAAGGACAAAGCAATATCATCCCTTCCCTTCTGTGCAGGACTTACAAAGAAAGTCATGTGGGGGACCATACTTGTGCCGTGAAATAGGTGTGTTAGGCACTGATGAAGGCCGATTGATTTGCCTTGTTAACGGGAGGCTAAGATGTTGGAGATATCACGGTTTTATGTATTTACATAAGTAAAAAAATTCTGAAAACAAAGAGTTTATAGTTTAACCAGAAGAGAAGCAAATTCAGGCTAGAAATAAGATGCTCCAGTGACACTAGTGCTTTAGTCTCCAGATCATCTTATAATACCAGAAACCAGTGAGTGAAACAGCCTTGCCCTTTCACTGCTTCAATGCTTACTTCAGTTCCCACATCACCCTCTCTTGGACACATTAGCACAAGTGTTTTCAAGGCCATAGAGAAAACTGGATTAGGAACTGGGCCAAGTTAGTCACCCTCTCAAAAAGGAAAGGTTTGCTTTAACCCACATCAGCATCCCAATTTGATTCCCCATGGCATCTCAAACGCATAGGATAATGGGAGGAAGTGAGCAGCATGGGATAAGACTGAACAGCTGGGGGCTAAGGGCAAGACGCCTTTCTGGGGTTCTGTTTTGGCTGATGGTGATGGTGAAACAATGGCTAATCCCATCCCAATTCCATCACTTGTCTTGAAACCAAACTAAAATCTCTAAGAAGTATGTTCTAGCTCAACCAGGTGGACCAATTCTGTGAAAATCACTGTTTCTGTGGTAACGGATGACAAGCCTCACGCTGCTTTCACAGAGGTGCCATTCCCAGTGGGTTCATATGTGAGTCACAAGCAGAAAACCAGCAGCTTGACAGGTGACAGATTCCACCTCATCCTATGGAAGAGGCCTGCAATGGAGACATCACTTCTTCCTGTGGTGGGTAGCCACTCTGATTTGAGACGTTTAAAATGATCCAAGGTGGAGTGATCAAGAATTTACCATCTTCTGCCAAGCAGGGCGTAACAGGACTCTAGCAGTCTACATTTCTCTGGTAGTCTGAAGTGTGACTTCTGATATATTAATTTGTACCTAAATGGAAATGTTCACCTAGTCTGGCTTTTGCCTTCTTTTTTCATTGGATTACTTTTTCAGGAACAGAGGTGAATATTGCTTACAAAACAAAGTTAAGCCCTTTAAACAAAAAAAACCCCAAAATGTGGTCTTCTGCAAACTAAGAGTTTCTGAATAATACTTTTATGCTCAACAACAATGAACTAAGAAGATTTTAAGAGGTTGGGAAATCAATATTTTCTACGCTTACTTATTCTTTTAGATAAAGTCAGTTGTAAAAAAAGTGCTTGGGTAATGAATGGTAAGTTATTCATGACTTTTTTGAAGAAGAAATAACAATGTGCCTTCTGTGAATATTAAGTAAAAGTAACCTTAGGGGGATGGGTTGGGCAGTGTTAGTCATACACAGGTTTTGAATTATTGATGTTCCACAACTGTCAGCCCTTACAAGCTTGCACTGTGCATCTTAGTCCCTTCAAGGCAGGTGGAATAAGTTTCTGCAGATCCATATATGTTTCCACAATAAGATACTATGGCAGCACACAGAGGAATTTGTAGTCGTGCTGATTTTTTAACTACCTCTCTGCAGAGTGCAGCCTCTCTTGCAAAACAGCATGTAGCCATGCTTTTCCCAGGGGCTATTCAGGCACACTTTGTGTGCTCCAGCCCAGTACATTTCCATGAACTACTTCCCATGTGCCTATTTTGAATACTCTGTGATTGCTTTAGGAGTGCGGTTTCAGTTGTTTCTGAGTTGTTTCTCAGAGCTGAATTTGATGAAGGTAATGCTGATGGTTAACAAGTCTCTGTCCTATAACGTATCGGTATCTTCAATCTAAGAAACCAGAAAGTATGAAGATTGGGACATAAAGCATTCAAAAGTTATGAAGAAGAATTATTAAACTGCTTGTGTGTTGTCCATCCCAGCTGCTTGTGTGTATGCAGTGTGATGTGGTTTCCAGTTACATGCTCGTGTGCTCTATTTTCTGTGACACGATGGCCCCTTTTAGCACTGGATGTGCTCATTGACTGGGTAGCAATTCGTTATTACTGGTTCATTCTCAGCATTCAGTGTGTGGCCCCAGGCCTTATTTACTGCAAACTATCTAAATCCTGCACAGACTCCACTCTAATTGATTTCCTCAGCTCCACTTTGATTTAATTTGTGCCACTATATAGTATGCAAGCACTAGAGATAAAATTCACCCTTCTGCCGTGAGTGGAAAAGCTTATGCTCTCTTGAAGGCTTCCCTGCAAGCTCTCCAAAGAGAGGTTGAGGGGAATTGCAGTGGTCAATAGTCCTTGGACTACTGGGGAGCTTCACCCCTGTGTTTTATGGACAGCAGTAATGGGCAGGCACTACTAGGCTTTGACTATCATTAGGAGAATCATCAGGATGACTGTACCAGTGCGACAGAGGAGGTTGTGTTGAGGTCCTGGCTTGTCTTTCAGAGGAAGCTCAGGGAAGCATCCCCAGGCTGGGGGATTTCAGGTCTCAACAAAAGACCTCTGCATAGACATGCTACACATGTTTGCGTGACTCCCTATGCCTATAGTTATAACCACAATGGGTAAGTCACAGGCACATGGAGAACCGGAGTCAACGGCTGTTCTTGATAGAATGGTGTGACAGTAGTCTTGGCAGCTGTGGGAAAAGGGGACGTGTCTCACAACCTCAACACTGGCTGGGGGTAGGACAGAAAATCTCTTGCCTGCGTGCTCTCTTCTTTTAAAAGACATGATGGATGTTTTCTTGCTGGTGCCACTTGAAGCACAGTGGTGGCAGAGGTCCTGGTGAGTGTTTTGGCCCCATAGTTGGTGGTCAGAGAAGCTCCAGTTCCTTCCATTGCATGTTAAACCCTACAGCAGAGACATTCCTGCTGCTGCAAGGCCATGTGCTGGACACCAGCTTCAGGGCATGCAGGCAGGGAGGGGTGGAGAGGGAAAGCAGAGGGAGTTGTCACCCTACTGTGCTTGTGCGCAGCAATGAACAGTGTACATGAGATAGAATACATGAACAGCTGTCTAATAGTTGTGGTATAATTTAATCCTAACTGTCTTGATAGGCCTACATTCAGGATTTAGCATGAGGTGATATAGGAAATAATGTGTAATTACTATTAGAGACAGATTACGATAAGAATAAGAGTAGTAATTTAGGATGGATGAATAGCTGTTGCAGGCAGTGTGTGTCAGCATAGAATTAAGTATGTTAAACAGAGGTTCGATGATCAGGAAATATCGGAGGTGCGGAGAGGAGACGGATGAGCTGGGCCAAAATGTCAGAAGAAATTCTCTGCTAGTCAGTTAGCCAATAAACATATTTTACCTTATTTAGAGTAGGACAAGATCATATGATCATATCCAATTATCATATCTAGGCTAAGATATTTTATATTATTAATTAAAATTAATTAAAATTATTGTTATCTGTTACTGCAAAAGACTAATCTTGTCAACTGTTGCGGCTTCTAAGGTCGTGCCTGGGAGCCAGCAGTCCAGGCAATAAGGGAGTTGGAAACCACGTGGATAGCAGCTCTGATCTCCCTGCCTGCATGGGGCAGGAGCCTGCTGGAGCTGCCTAGGGCTTCAGGGAGGCAGCGAGCATCCCCACCCTCTGTGCTACAGCTGCCCTCCTTCTCATATTATGGCCCCTCTCATCCCCTTTGCAGCAAATGGTGTAGCTGCTTGTGGGGCCCAGCCAGCATGGCTGGGGGCTGGCTGAGAGCAGGGAAGGACCGGGCTGAGCCTCGAGCGCTGGTGACATTCCCCACTGCAGTGAGCTTTGCTGTCCCCTACCAGCCTGGGCAGAGAAATTTTGCCCAGAGGGCTGGGATCAGCCTGTAGGGTTACAGGGAGAGGGAGAGAGAGAGTCTTGGTTTGGAGCAGTTCCCCTGCTCCTCTATGCTCATTCAGCACGAGCTGTGGTGGTGCAGAGAGAGGCAGAGGTGTGGGGAGGAGCATTGCCATGCTCCTGTCGTGCCTCTGCATGCCCCGCCGAGGCTCGGCTGTGTCCAGCAAGGCACCTCTGGACTTCCTCCGTGCCTGGCACAAGTGGTAATGAGACACAGATTGCTGTGTCTTGTATACAAAAGTGCAGCAGGCACAGAAGCTCTTCCCATCTCCTCTCCTCCTCAGCCAGGCTGCCACCTGTGGACAAAGAGAGTGGGGTCTTCCAAGGAAGGGCATCGTTCAGTGCGCCTTAGGAGACAATCTGAGAGGGGCCTGTGGTCAGCACTGCCTGGCTGCTAGCAAGGGTGGAGACAGTTCCCAAGAATTTGAACACTCAAATACATTGATAGTCTGCTTAAAATAGAGTGGCAGGGAGTTTGTGACAATCCTGCAGTCTCTTGGGAATCTCAGATGAAGCAAATGGTTCAATGCAAATAAAAACAGACAGGTCAGGAAGAAGCTTTTCAAGCATAAAATACCACTGCCAGAAATATCAACTGAAAAATGTGCAAACTTTTTTTTTTAATATGAAGTCTATACCAAATTATCCTTGCTGGTTGTAACCATTTCCTCAGCCCCCACAGAGTAGTCTGTCTTCATTTGCTGCTATGTTTTGCTTAGATTCAAAGCTTTTATGGCTGAGATCTATCTGCTTTATGTGTTTATAAAGCTCCATATATGTCTTGGGAGTTGTTTGAACAATAATAGTAAGTAAATAGCAGGTAGTTTTGGCTGAAATGCTGCAAAATGTATACTTCAGAGTCCTGTAATGTGCTTGATTAAGTATATATTTGATTTGGGAATGCAACTGTGTGTGAAATCAGATGACAAAGGTTCAGGTGAGCTCTCAAACTGGAAGTCAGCCATATTGTGAAGATGTTTCCATTCTTATTAAGCCCCTGGAACTGTCTGAAGGGCTAGTCTTTCCCAGACATCTGTGGTACAAGCCTGAAGTTTTCAATAAAAGTAAAGAAATAAAAATACAGATGAAAGTGTCTGCTTTTTGTTGAGGTAAATGACAGTTGTTGATAAACTGGGTCAGCTGAAAAGTGTCTGGAAGTGGGATTCATGTTACTGAACTTTAGATGTCTGGGGGTAGGTGTCTACATCAGAGCTGCTCCCCTGAGGTCTTTCTTGCCCTAATTTAGATACCTGCTTGAGGTTGGGATGAATCATGCCCTGCAAAGCACCTTAGCTGGCTAACTACAAAGGAAGCCTAGCTCAGTGGTCGGTGACTGCATTGGGGGAAGCCTACATTTTGGTTAGATTAATCCTGACTTGGAGGTTTCTATGCACAACAACAAGTTGATGAATATTGTGAAAGAAATAATTTGTTTCCTTTTACCTTTCACAGCAGGATGAAGGGGATTGCACCTCTGGGAAATGCAGTACCCTGTTTTTTTTCCTAGGATGCTTTTGCTTTTCTGGAGTTGGTGCTTCCAGAAATGACACTAGGGAGAACTGTGCAAGGTAAAACTTATTTTCCAGGCTTGTATTTGCGAGTATCAGAAAACCTGTCAGAGGGCATATCTTCATGGGCAGGTACAGGCTACCTTCTACCCAGAAGTCAAATAGCTGCCTTAGCACACCTGGCCACGAAGCTGTCCTGGAGCATACAGAAGACCTCAGGTCTGTCCATACATGTCTACATAGGCATGATCTGAAGCAGTTGTCTAAAAAGGACAACAAAATCCTATTGCTGCGATTGAGAAAGGTCTGGATCCAGCTTCTTTGAGGTACATATGCAGATTACACACAGTAAGATACTGGATAACGATAAGGGCCCTTGATGTAGCCCAAGGAGCTAAATCACAGGAAATGTTTTAGAGATGGGGGAGTAAAAGAGTAGTTAGGGATGGAAGCGCTATGGAAATACCAGAGAAACAGTCTTGGAGAAGCTATCATGACTTATAATATCTGTGGCATTACAGGGTAGCCAGAGTCAGAGCAGTCCAGAAGGTACAAAGACAGCATCAAGCCCCTGATCTCACTCTCTCTCTGCTGGCATCCTACCGTTCTTGGGAAAAACGAGTGGGGAGCTGAGCATGAGGCACTCTGGGACACTCCTGGCAGTGTGTCCATGGCACAAAATCACTGCTGTGTGATCTAGCTAACAGCAGTGACCGTTCACAGTCTGCCCACATGACCATGCCTTCAATTGCTACGTGACCTGGCAGCCCAGAGCTTTCACATGACTGAGGGATGAACTGTGGCCTCAGAAGATGCAGAGGAAAATATAGCATGTGATATCGAGCTGTTTATAGCAAGGTGTTACTAGTTGCCTTGAGGCAAAATCTTTGCTCTATAGTAAGCTCCTTGCACAGTGAAATGGGAGGAAAAAAATAGATGAAGCCTAGTCAGATGCTAAGAAATAAGGGCTGAGATATTCTCTAATTGCAAAATGGAGAGTCTACAGTGACTGGCAATCACTGTACACATGCGAAAAAGAAAGCCAATGTACAGAAACAGTTAAGTGTGTCATCATGAGAAAAAGCAGAACTGACAGAAGGGGGAGACGTAGTAACCATGAGCAAGAAAATGTTCTGCTGTCATTTGTTTCTACTTTTTTTTCTGGGAAACAGGACTTTGTGGGCATACTTTGTAAATAGGATCTCACCAAAGAATCTCTCTGATGTTGTCATTAATTTTTTCCTCCTTCCATAAACAAACCTAATAGCAAATAGCTCTAATAGTATGGTAGAATGTGCCCCTCAGGAAAAAAAGACAAGTTGCTTGAAGAGAAAAATCTTGGAAATATGATTTGTGGCACAGTTTTTATTTAGATCCGGATGTAGGATAAGATATATCCATATTTGGCTCCAACTCTTGACATGAGACTTAGAAGAGAAAAAAAGGGGCCCCATCTGAACTAAGGACCTGAGAAAACTTAGGTTCCAGGCATATCCACATGAGACTTTCCAAGATAAATTAACAGCGGGCCAATTTGTAGATGTTCAGCTGGACTTAGATTTACAGACCAAGATGTGAAAGGAGGCTAAGAACACTTCACACAGCTGTGGAATTTGCCAGGGAAACTGAACCTTCATTTGTAGCAGCTCACCGGGAAAGGAAGCGGACAAAAAGGTGGAATTCAATTGCTAGGAGCCCTATTAGTCAAAAGTTGCTTCTGGTAAGCATCAAAGACAAAAAGCAACTGTAGCTTGGTCTATGATATTTTTCAACTTCTGGAAACACTATTAAATTTGATTTAGAAAACAAGAGGATAATGCAGAAATCCAGGGAGGCTGTTCAGCTAATTGCTGGTGTGGTGATCAAGAAAAACTGGCTACAAGAGGCTTGTTATAACTTTAAGGTAGGCCAAGAGAGAGAACCACGGTTGCCTAGTGAAAGTTCCTTGGAACCAAGCTACTGAAGTGCAGCTTGAGTGTCCAAAGGTGGCCTGCATGCTTTTGGTTTGGATTTGGGAGTGGTGCAAGAACAGTGGACGTTTGTCTACTGAACAGGCAATAAAACTATGAAATGCACAGCGGTGATGGA
This sequence comes from Mycteria americana, assembly GCF_035582795.1. Lineage (NCBI taxonomy): Eukaryota > Metazoa > Chordata > Aves > Ciconiiformes > Ciconiidae > Mycteria > Mycteria americana. The sequence goes on from NC_134365.1 coordinate 120,000,922, forward strand.
CAGCAGTTCAAACATAGCTCTTCTTAGACCTGTAGCAGTCCAAGAGAGCACTGTTCTTCAGGGCCTTGAGTTTCTGCCTGCATCTTGGACTGCAAGAGACAGCACAGTGCGTGCAAAAGAGAGGGAAGGGTGTTTCAAGTTCCCTGATAATGCTTTAGGCTGGAAGAGCTTTTTATTAATCTGTTAATTCACTGTGGCTTCTTTTTATTGGCACACAGATGAAACACCTAAGATTTGGGGGATGAAAAAGTCCTGAAAGCTCTGGTTTCTCCCAGGGTATGCAGTTTATTTCTGCACATAATTGAAAATTAGCCGTGACATCTGCTGTATCTGTCAGACACTAGCACAGACACTGGCAATTAGCAAACTTTCTCATGCAGTAGCTGAACACACTGGTCGTCACCACAGCTGAGATTAGAACCAGGAACCACATGCTCCAGAGAAGCAACCCCACCACTGCATGATGTATGAACCCAGGGAAAGCTTCTTTCTAACCTTGGCAGTGCTCAGCTCGCAGAAGATGAACTTCAGCTATTTTCTCACATTCAGAAATCCTGATGTAACTAGATGTTCTTGTAGGAAGTGGGAGGTCTAGACAAATGAAAGATTTTAGGCACTCCTATTTGGGGAGCACCCGAGGGAAGGACTGTTTGAGTAATTTGTTTGTACAGTGCCTAAAATAAAGGGGCCCTGGTCCATAGTGTTAAGGGAATAGAAATAATAACAACAACAGTAGTCTTTCCCTTTTCAGGGGGGGGCTCCTCACAGGATGGACGTAGAATGCAGTAGGCTGGGATTTGACCTAAGAGATACTTGTAAAGCATTTTTAATTTCTGTGTGGATGGACCCTTTTTGACATCTGAGTATGACTCATGCTTTATCAATGTGACAAGTGAGGAGGAATGTGAGAGTTGGCTCTGCCTTTGCGTACAGGCAGATAGGTTTCCACTGAAGATGGAGGGTTGGACATGTGCACCCAAGTGTAGAATTTGAAGTACAAAAAATACATCCTGTAAGTTCTGAGTACATAGTGACCACACTACAAGTTGTTGATATCCAAACCTCTTTTATACCTAGTGTTTTTCTCCCTGTGACAGACAGGAGCTATCCTTTTCCAAGGACTCTGGCAGCCCTGGCTTTGTACAAATGCTACACCTTCAGAGGTTGCCTGCTTTTCGTGGGGCGTTTACCGAGATGTGAAGGCATTGACTTGTATAATAAGAGCTGAGCACTCAGTGTTCCCAGCCCAGCTTGGCTCCCCTCTGGTGGATTTGAGGCGCACAGAGGGAGGGAATTCAGCTGTTAGGATCTTCCTTTTTGTTCAAGTATAACTGCACAGAAAAGTATATGAGTGCTTTCAGACTGAGTGTCCTCTTCCTCCTCAGTAATGAAGATAGCAGGATGGGCAATGCAGTGTTTTCTTCCTTTAGCCTGTTAGCAGCTCAAGCTACTGTGGAAGCTGCTCTCTGCTGAATTTCACTTGCGGGGCAGCTGCTCTTCACATGGTGGGAGTGCACCTGGTGGGGTCATCAGGAGTAGCAGCTGTCAAAGTGAGCTGGACCCATTGGGGTTACAAGTTGCTTTTAACATGTTGTTCTGATCCCCTCCCCTTGTGTCAGAGTTCCTGGGTAATGGCAGTATAAACACCTTGCCTCAGAAACCCATCTTCATGGGTAGGTAGGTAGGTAGTCATACGGTAGGTAGTAATTTTTTGGGTGGTACTATGGGCTAATACTAAAATAAGCTACTTACCTAAGATGTTGGAAAGGTCAGCGGTGCTTTCAGCAAAGGAAAGTTGCTGTACTCCAATCCTTGCTGTTTTATCCTGCAGTTTGTTCAGCTCTGATTCCACAGAAGACTTCTCTTGCCTTTTTTTTCCTGATTGTTCTGTCACTGAATTGTGTAATTAATGTCTTTAATATAGCAATCATAACGTGAGGCAGTAACAGAGACACTCTGGCAACCAAAACAAGTGAAAACCCCTGTAAGATTAATGCTCTTGTTCTTTCTCCCATGGTAAAATGTCAATATTTTAGGAGAGAAAATGTTTTCAGCTGTGCACAGAAGGGTTTTTATTTAAGTGACCACAATTTCAGAGTTTCCATTGTGTTCTCATTCTCCCTCTCTCTTTCTTTATGAACAGGCTAGTATCATTTATTTAAAATTCTCTCTGTTTTCATTGGAATGTAGTTAATTGACTTGGAAGGAGTATAATCTCTTGAAGAAAAACATGCTTACCATGTAAATAGCTCCTTCTCAAAAGGTTTGCAAAAAAGCAGATTATGTACAAATTCTTAGAATGCTCCGTTGTGCCAAACACTGTTGAATTTGCTTGAATTGGTCAAGTCCTGGCATCAAAGCATGACATTTATATGATTATTTATGTTGTTTATTAACTAATGTATAGCTGTGATAGTCTAATTACTACTGCTCTTAGTATGGCCATATAAGCTGTTCACAGCAATAGCACAAACCACACGCAATTTGGCTGGTTTCAAGTTTAAGCAGGGAAGTAAAAATTACTGGGTTTCATGCAAAACTGTTTGGCCCATGAACCTTTCATCAAATCTGCAAGAATAACTTATTTGTTTTTGGTTCCCCCCCTCCCCTTCTCCCTACACACACCCCTATATTATGGAGAAGCTTAAATGAATGTTGTGTTTTTGTTATGTAACTTCAGGTCAGTGGCTGAAAATCAGGCATATGATAGGTTTCCTTGTCACTGATTGACCAAAACCATTGTATTTGAGTATATATAGGCATAGCAATGTATCTCACTACTGTGGCCCACCCTTCATGAAATGATGAAAAAGTCCTTGACACCACATACTTCAGACTCAGACCCAGCTCTGTTGGGCAGCCTAGGTGGGACGCAGCTACCGTAACTCCACTGTAAATGTTTGGATTCAAAATTTAGCTCCACTGCTAAGTTGCCTCAGGGGCAGCTGAAGTCCGTGCTCATTTGCCCCTCTGATGAGAAAGCAGCTAAGATCCCATTTCTGGGTGTTACGGCAGTAACACTGTTTTGACAGGGTCAAAGCAACAAGCCTCTCTCTCGTGCCCAACCTCCCTAAAGATCTTAAGCTTGGTGCTCCCAGTCTGTGTTAACTGCTGCACTCTTGCTCTGACCAAATGTGCACAGAAAACACTCCCTGTACCACATCAGCCATCACAGGAAGGCAGATCGAAAGTACCCCCCTGATTTCCAGGCTCCCCCAGTCAGCCCTGCTGTGGGAGATTGGGGTTCAGTCTCCTCTCCTGCTTGACCAGATACAGATCCATATTGCAGGTGACCCAGGGGAGCACTTGCTCTGCAGCCCTGTTGGAGCTGTGTCTGGGGCACAGCATCAGCAAAATCAGCTGACCCTGCAGGAAGGGTGGGGGGACGATGTGGGTTTATAAGCCTGTGGAAGCAGTTGAGGTCAGTGTCATGCCAGCTCCATGCTGGCACCAAGCTGGTGGGACCTAAGCCAGTCCTATGAGGCATTGCTATGTGTTGGATCAGAGCTATGTTGGCAGTTAGGAGGCCTGCTCTGCTCTTGGATGTGCAAGGTAGGTGCAGTCCCATGCTCCGTGGTGGCATGGGGCTGGGACTGGCACCAACTTGCATCCCCCTGGTTTGGGCAGAGCTAACATGTGGTCACATGCTGCGTCTGACTGTACAGACATGCCTTGTAACTCCCTAGCCCAGCCATTAAGGCAATATTTAGAAAAGAGGAGCCTGGCTGCAAGTTGTGATACAATTGTACACTGAATAGGAAGAGCAGGCAGAGGCAGATTGTACAGGTATCTACAGCAGCAGCCTATGTAGGAGCAATGAGAGGGCAAAACCACCCCTCTGTCTGCTTTGTCAGCCTTGGACAGTCTAGGCAGGGTGCTGCTGCTGCTGCCCAGGGCGGAGTCTGGGTGCCTGGGACTGTGACAGCAAGTTGTCTTCCTTGGAAGCCAGCAGGACCAGCAAACCCTGGATTTCCAGTCTCCATCCCCTGATTCTCCGTTTAGCACTGCCGCTTTGTTTGCCTCTTTCGTCCTCGTTCCCCTCAGTTTTGGAGCAGCAAAATTCAGTTTTGCCTACACCGCTGAGAAGCCTTTAGCTGGCTTTGGGTGGGAGCGGACTTTTCTGAAAACTGCCGGTGGCATCTGAGTCCTGGAGAGGGACAATATTGAGACATATCCATGTTTTTGGCATTTCCCTTGGCTGGCTCAGCAAACTGCACTTTGTGGCTCTTGCTTTAAAGCGTGCTGTTCTCATGCCTCGTTGTGGGAACAGAGGCCCCCGTATCTTGGATGCTGTGAATTCCCCATGGCAGCCCAGCATCTAAAAATTGGGCATGGCCTCATGAAGTGTAGCAATGCCCTGGAAAGCCTCGCTCAATGTCAAAGTATAATGGACAAAGCCAGGTCAGGGAAAGAAATTCGTGGTGTTGGAGTTATTAGGCTTTGACAGATACATGGTCATTCCAGTTTTTGCTCCCTGTTTCTTCAAAATAGGTTTACTCTACCATACTTTGAGCATTTCATTACTTTTAAGCAGCAGTGTAGCCTCAGGGAAATGAATGGATGGCTCAGAAGGGGAAGTTTGTTGAAAGAGATGGCTGAGGGGGGGAAATGAGAGCACTTGTGCTTCAGTTCTCACAGATCAGGGATGTATTTAGCTGAATTCTGCAGCTCCACTGTCCAAAAGTACACAAACAAACATGTTTTATTCACACACAGAATTACTGTTTTTGTGCAGTTAGGGAGGGAGGCAGGCAGGGAGTGGCTGGACAGAGAAGGGCTTTTTGTTCTCATTTTGCCTTTGGCAAATGCTCCGCCACTCGACTCCAGCAGTGTTTGCAGAAGAGTTGAGATTCTCTGCTGAAAGGTGCAGAGCGCTGAGGCACTGCAGCCTGTTCTGCAGGCATGAAGCCGATGCGTGTGCAGCATCGGCCTAGCTGTGTTACAGGCAGAATACCAGTATTTTATACCTATAGCAATGGTTTCAAAAAAGAAAAGGTGCAACCACAAAAAGACTTTTTTTTTTTTACAAGCAGCAACATTTCTAAACAAATCATTTTTAACCAGCTCGAGAAAAGACAAATTAATTCTGCATGTTCTCAGTCCATTGTCCTCTACCATCTATCATTCAGGATAACGATAGATTTTCAGTTTATAATTGAGTCAGCCTTCGTTGACAATTCCCTCTAATTTGTTTGAAATACTTTCCAGACCTTTGGTTCTTCATAATTGCTCAGCAGAGGGAAAAGGAGGGGAGTGAATACGTTTTCAGATACCTGGTGGGATTTGGAAGCTTGGAAGAAATAGAAAGCCATTGTAGATGCATCAGGCAACTGTGCAACACATTAGTTCAGAAGCAGTCTCTCCCACCATTTACCAACAAACATGGGCACAAGCTACCCAAAGTCCTGTGCTGGAGATTTCAAGCTCTTCCAGGTTGTAGACCCTACAGCTTCTCAGGTGAAGTGCTGACTTGCTGATTTGCAAGTGTTGCACAAGGAGCGTAAAATGCCCTTTTGCAGATCCCCTTAAAGTAGGGAAGAATGCTTCTGTCCACAGACAAACCTCTCAATGGGTCTGCAAACCACAGTTTGAAAACTGCTATCTGTAACAGACCTGCACCAAAAGCTCTCAGAGCACAATGTGTGACCTAAGAGCATCAGGTCTGGCCAAGTGGACCATCAACATTCTTGATTTCTGCAGCAGTAAGGGTTGGGTGTGGTAAAAGTGCCCAGATCATACTGAGAAGGGGACAGCCTTTGCTGGGACAGAGGAATGGAAGAAAACCCAGATTTCTGCTTTCTGGGGAGAAAATTCCTTAATGATCTCAAGCCTAGGGGTTGGGAGCAGATGTGCTAGGTACCCTAGCCAAGCACCTTGAAGGAGTACTTTGCTTGTCACCCCAGTCCTAGCATGAACAGGTCAGTGTGAGGATGGGCTGAAGGGACAGAGGGGAGTGCTTGAGAAAAGAATGTAAGCAGAATGGCAGAAGAGGGACAGGGATTTAGGGCATAAGGCTGAGTGTTTTATTACAGAGCAGTGGGAAACAGGACTGTGGAGAAAGACAGGGATAGCTGAGCTAGCCAGGTTGTTATGGGGACTGTAAGGTTGCTGTGGAGGGAGAGCCTGGGAGAGCTCCTGGGACCCGAATTTCAGTTCAGCGATATGTTCAAGATTATTTATTAGGAGTATTACAGGCGTGCCCTGGAGCCCTAGGCTGGGACCAGGACTCCACTGTGCTAGATGCTGTCTTTTCCTTCCACAGCTAACAAATCATGCGGGCAGCCTTTTCTGCTGCGTGCTAACTGCGCCTCTCTCCCTTTCAAAGCTCAGTGTCTGTGTGAATCATATCTAATATAACTAATATTTTATTACTAGGTATTTGGAAGCAGACAAACTGAAAAAACAGCAATATCTTGATTTGGCTTTTCTCTTAATGAACTACTGAGAATGTGAATAATGTTTGCTATCCACATACAACAAGGCACTGGGAGTCTGTGCTGTCTGACCGGTCTACTGAATTGTTTCTTGTGTAGGTTTCTAACACTGGTTCTGGCACACTGGGAGGCTGTGCTGCCATGGGAGGAAGAAGAGGTCAGACAGGAGGAAGAGGGACAGTGCAGCCAGGCAACTGCCAGCAAGGCCTGAAGTTTTCAGAAGAGAAGGGATGTTAGCATGGGTTCAGCTCCATCCTTGGACTGCTAAATCCTGGCTTTTTTAACAGGAGCCTGTCGGTAGGCTGTGATAAAGCAGTATGTTTTTTGTTTGCCAGGTAACAAGCGTGAAGAAACCTTCACAGCTGTGGTTTATAGCTCATTGCATGCTCTGGAGCTTTCTAACTGCTCCACCTGGTCTTTCCTCCTCCCTGGGAGTCACTTCTGTACTACTGCCCGGAGAGGGAAGACCGTCACCCTCTTGTGGGAAAGGGATGAACTGAAGCAAGTGTAAGACAGGCCAGGCAGGAAGGAATGCCTGATTTGTCCTTGTCCAACGGTAAGGAAGGCAGGTCAGTGCTGCCAACATCCCTCCCAGTTGCTTATCTTGGTCATATTCACAACCTTTTGTGTTCACTTTTTGTGGCAATCACCGGGAGACACTGATTTTTGGGACGGCTTGTCCCTTTTTCATACATAGGCTCATAGAATGGATTGGGTTGGAAGGGACCTTCAAAGATCGTCTAGTCCAATGGGAAGGGACATCTTTCACTAGATTAGGTTGCTCAAAGCCCCATCCAGCCTGAACTTGAACACTTCCAACGATGGGGCACCCACATCTCTGAGCAACCTGTTTCAGTGTCTCACCACCCTCATTGTAAAAAATTTCTTCCTTATGTCCAATCTAAATCTACCTTCTTTCAGTTTAAAACCATTGCCCCTTGTCCTGTCATTACAGGCCTTGGTAAAAAGGCTCTCTCCATCTTTCTTACAAGCCCCCTTTGTATATTGAAAGGCTCCAATAAGTGTTCCTGGAGCCTTTTCTTCTCCAGGCTGAACAATCCCTGCCCAAAAATGGGAGGCCCCCATTTTTGTACCCCTCCTCTGGACCCACTCTAACAGGTCCGTGTGTGTCTTGTGCTGGGGACCGCAGAGCTGGACGCGGTACTCCAGGTGCGGTCTCACAGAGTGGAGCAGAGGGGGAGAATCACCTCCCTCAACCTGCTGGCCACGCTTCTTTTTATGCAGCCCAGGATGTGACTGGCTGGACACTTCCTGCGCTGCAAGCACACATTCCCAACTCATGTCCAATTTTTCATCCACCAGTATCCCTACGTCCTTCTCCACAGGGCTTCTCTCAATCTATTCATCCCCCAGTCTGTATTGATACTGGGGATTGCCCTGACCCAAGTGCAGGACCTTGCACTTTGGCCTTGAACTTCATGAGGTTCACATGGGCCCACTCCTCAAGCCTGTCACGGTCCCTCTGGATGGCAGCCCTTCCCTCTACGTATCAACTGCACCACTCAGCTTGCTGTCATCTGCAGACTTGCTGAGGGTGCACTCAATGCCACTATCTATGTCATCGATGATGATATTAAAGATTATATTAAATAGTACATAAACAAGGGTATCTGGGCACAAATTATACATTGGCTATTCATTATCTCTCATTCCTTATTTACTCATCTGGGGTGTAAAGATGGTGGGATGAAGGCAGATTTCTTCCCTTTTCGGAGATGTTCAGTTCTGGAATCAGGAACAGGCTGGTTAGGCCCCTGAAAACATTTTCAGCTATTAGGCACGGTGTGAACAAAGTTCCACGTGCTGTTGAGTTGGGACAACACGGCAAATTGGTGTAAAACTGCTGTGCTGGCTGTTCCTCAGTAAGAGCTCTCCCTTGAGCAAGAAGGATACTGGACTAGCCAGTTTATTCTGATTCATGGGACATTCTGGTCTCTATGGAGTCCTAGCAAGAGAAAATGTCTTGTTCTGGTAGTTCTCCCTAGATGTATGTTGTTGGACGCTGCCCAATGCAGGGTGTTGGGGTAGATGGGCATGTGCTCTAAGCTGGTATGGGCTGTTCTTAGGTTTGTCCATGTTTCAAATTTTCTACTGTACTTTTAAGTACAGAACTACACCAAATCTTTATTAATCATTAAAATATTCTGAGTAGAAAAGCCTGTGAAAGACACTTGTTTTTGTTAATAATAATAATAATAATAATAATAATTAATAATAATAATCACAGTGGCAGAACTCTGAGGCTTCAATGGCGGTCAGTTCCTGTTTTAGTAGTCTGCGTGCAAGCATACAGGATGCACATGGCTTGCAAAAAAAGGAGAAACTCAACTGCATATTATTGCTGATGTACAGCGGGAATTTCATTTGGTGCCAGCCTTGTGGGACTGGAAATGGCTTCCCCTAAAGAGAGATAGCTGCCCCTGAGGTCCAACTGGGAGAGAAAGAGAAGATCGAGTGTCTTGCAAAGTTGCATGGGTTCTTTGAGGACCCCAAGATCACTGTCCTCTCTCTGATGCTTTCCTGGAGAGACACGCTCTCTTACACCTCTTGTGGGCCCTGGCATGACATTGGAGGATGGCTCACAGCAGAGCGCGCCATGCAGGGCTGCTGCAGGTGGCCACAGTGGGTGGTGAGCAGACACTGGGGCACTTGCCTGGGCACTGGAGGGCTGCAGCGGTGCTAGCACAGAGCTCTGTGGGGGTTAATTTAGTAAGCAGAGCAGGCAGCCACCTGGGGTGCCAGATGGGTGGAGAAGCAGCAAAGTGTCTATTGCTCTGCTGTCTATGCCTGTGCCAGAGCCCTGGGGAGGTGAGGTAAGAGCTGGACTATGTCGAGTGGTGGTTTCTGCTGGAGGGCAGAAGAGGGAGGGAGGCAGAGGACCCCCCAGTCCCTCCCCTGGCAACATCAGATCTCATTCCCTTGGCAGCAGCAAGAGCTGGCTTGGAGATGCAGGACTCTCCTGTCCTTACCAGTCTGATTGATCAACCCTTGTGCCCACAGCCTGAGAGCTTGTCCACCCTCTCCCACAGGAAAGACACAGGTCCTTCTGGCTCTCTTGAACAGGAACAAGTTAGTCCCCATTCCTGCTGATGCAACATTCACTTTTGCCTTCCATGCTGGAAGGCCTTGAGTGTTTAATGCCCAGCTGGGTGTCTCTGTAGTGCAGACAGAGCCTGAGGACAACTTGTGAATCTGCAGGCTTTCTGCAGGCAGAAATGGCCAGGCTTAGGTTAGCAGGTCCTTGTTACCCCAGGTCCCTAGGTGCTGACCAGCCTTGAAGCTTATGAGGCTTGATGGGACCCCAGCAGAAGAAATCTCATGGCTCCATAACAGTTGGGAAGCTGGTGCTGGCACACGGAGACACAGGTTCGCCCATGATGAAATCCCTCTTCTGCTGGAGGCTGGTGTTTGCTAATTGGAGAGAAGCTGCAGCGGTACAAGTGAGAAGAAGTGAGTCCTCCATGCCTTCCAGAGACTCTGTGCCCTGCGTCTGCCAGGCTCGCGGGCAAGCCTGTCAAGTTGAGTGTGTGTTCAAGGGCTTTGCTGAACCTCTGCTTGGACTTATGCAGCAGCTTAAAAAAAATGCTATATGCACAAATGCTTTTCTGAAGCAGAGCCCTAGATGCCACAAACATATTGGTCAGGAAGTGTCATGTTTTTCTTGCTAGGGATGTGCTTTGTCTTTCTCAGTGAGAAGTTTTAAAGCTTCTTAATTTCTCTAATAGGCCTAATGCAATAGGCCAGACTCTGCTCTTGAAGCACGTACATGATTCCCCTGGAAGCTAATGGAAAGTATATACAAGTTCAGTAGCTGGCCTATCCTCTAAAGTCAGCTTCTTCATATCAAGCTAGTCAACTATTTTATTCTGTCTTGCTGATTGGTTTGCAAACTACAAGCCAGCTTGGCTTCACTCAAAAAAGACTGTCCCCAAATTATGATTTATAATAATCTAGATTTATTTCATTTCATCTTTAAATTCATGTCAAATCAGAGGAGGGTGGTAGTAAAACCCAAACATTTTTCTGAAACAATAACAAGGACATCGTTATGATAATTGCAACATAATTTACTCCATCAATCACATAGTTGTGTGGGTTTTCTTCTTTTTTTCTAAAAAAAAGAGAGAAGGATAAATGGTTAGAAAGCCATGCAAAAACAAAACAAAACAAACAAACAAACAAACAAAAACCCTCATGAATTTTTTAGCCAAATGTTTGTCTGTTGTTAATTATAAGAATCTGAATTTGCTGGCTGACTTACGGCTATCTTTCCACAGAGAATAGCAAACCGTATGCCCCTTAACTAGTACTAACCTGCCAAAGTTATGTTTTTTGCTGAAAGCAATCTGGAGTGGCTAGTGCACTCACTGCATCTGTTTTGCAGATTAAGAGAGAGGAACACAAAGGAAACTATTGTACTCCTGCTTTTTTATTGGCATGTCATGTAATACCCCGGAGGAATATCACAATAGTTAAAACCTGAGATGAAAGTGATGGGAACCTGGTAAGATTATTTTTGTTAAGTAAGTGTGCAAATTGTAAGCCTATTAAACCAGGTACAAATGTATGGGAAATACGGGATTCTTACATTCTTTTTAGTCTTTTCTCCAACCTGATTTGTACCTTAATGAAATTCCTACAAAATGCTGTATATACATGTACAATTGAATGTATGTTAAGTTCCAGCCCTTGAACTTGTGCTCCTTAACAAAGGGCAAAACCATATTTTTTGCAAATTTTGTTACTTTATTGGTTCAACTACGGGCTTGACTTTCATCTGTAACACAATTCTTGCAAGAAATTATACTGTCCCACTAAGAAATATTTCTTAGTCTGTTAAATTTGTCCAAGGGGGAAATTGCAACATCACTTAAAAAAAAAAAAAAAAAAAAAAATCTCTGTTAACTTTTTTTATAAAACTGCTGCTAAGCATCATCAGTTCATGACGACCCAAAGCAAATAGCTCGGGAAGCTAAGCCTGCAATGTTATTCATGTGAAGGATTCTCCCTCACATATCCATGGGACAGCAGAGCTCTGCTTATCTGAACAGTGAGATCTGCAGGACAGAGTGTGGGTCCCCACTTTTATGCCGGAGCAGTCTTATTTTACACAAGCAGCCTTATAAAAGCCAACCATCTCTTCAGATAAAGGAGGTCTTCATAGAAATGGAGGGCTGTACCTTTCTTTGGTCCAGGGACGTACCCTATATTTAGGTCACAGCGGTTCTGCTAACCCAAATTTCAGCCACTCGGTAATGTTTTGCTAAAAATGGAATTCCATTCTTGACTAGTAGTCTGTCTTGTTTTCTAGGCAACCAGCGCTGTCCTGCTTTTAAGCTTTTTTGAATCTTTTACTCTTCTATCCTCCCACATAGGTTAGGGGAGCACTTACAGACTTGTGTACTTTAAGCACTCAGACATGCTTACAGTTCAACTCCTGGTAATGTGCACAGCTGGATAGATTTTTCAAGCTTGTATCAGTGAAAGGAGAGTGAAAGATAAATCTTCTCTGACAGGATTCAAACAAAAGGCTAGCTCCTTGGCTATAGGCATTTTCTTTATTTTAGTACCATCTTTCCAAGGTTTTTGTGGTGCTCCCTGTATTGATACTTAAGCACTGCATTAATTTACATGCTTGAGCACAAGGCAACAGAATAAAAAGAGGTTTTCCACTTCAGTCCCTTCTTTCTCTTCATTGAGACTGTGAGGGGATTGGAGATACGCTTTCAAGAAGGTCCTTTAATTCCAGCGAAGAGCTTCTTTCCTGTTACTTGCCTCTGGATGGCAGATCTGAAGGGTGTGCTGCCTACAGCAAGTATCCATGCATTTCTGTAGCAGCATCTCACAACCATTAGTAAGTTGCAGAGGAACAACCTGCATTTTTTACACTGTTTTCTCCTAGACTGAGCAGGGCAACGAGAAATTCTTCTGATGCTTCTACATAAAGTGGCCACTGTCCCGTGAGTCCCGACTCCTGACAGCTGTCTGCCTGAAGCAAGGGAGTACCTGTCCTCATCTGGTTTGCTGCATCAACCTCACAGCCTTCTCCTGTGGTCTCTCTTAACCTCTCTCCTCTGGTCTTTCATGATCTCTTTTTTATAATTCCCTCTTTCCTGTAAATACTGTGTTTTGTTTTCAAGAATGATATTGCAGGGCAAGGGTTATTTTTGCTGTTGTTGTCATTATTATCTGGTGAGCATCCTCTCTCCCAGTCAGGGACCAACATCTCACTATATAAACACAGACACCTCACCAAACATAACAAGAAGCCTCTTGTCCAAAAGAATTAATAACTGAAAGCAATGCTAGAAACTCCACATGGCAACTGGAGCAACCGGTCAAGGGAGCTCAAGGTTGCGCTAAGGCAATATTAAACAATATTAAGGGTTAATGACCTTCAATCTGTTGGTTGTTCTTAGGAGCCTGACTAAAGCAGACGCGCAACCCTCTCCTGTGCTCATAAGCTCACAAACTCTTATGTTAGTTTACCTGTTGTTCAGAGCTTATCACACTTACAAGCTCCCACTGGGGTAAACACCACTTGAGAAGATTCCCATCGTTATGATAAGCATGACTTCAGCATGCCAGGTGCCTAAACTCTGCCATGCCTTAATCGAGGGCTTTTTAGCTCAAAGGATGTTGGAATTAGGCCTGATTTTATTTTTTTTTAAACCCAGGATTTCATACACTAATCCATGCTGGACAATTACACTGCTCTGCCCAGGGGACCTCAGCAAGCCCAAGGAAAGGAGCAGAGTGGGACTGTAAAGCAGTAGGGAGGTGGTCTAGTGAAGAGGGTAGCTTGTGCCATCCCAGCATTTACCCGGCTCCCACAGTCTAATGGGAATAATTTCATTTCCTTCTCACTCTAAGAGAAACAATGAGAAACTTCGATATGCTGGTGGTGGAGCACAGTAATGTACTTTTCAAAGACAGGCATGTACAAGGACATTAGGGAATGTTTCTGCTCTGTAAAAAAAAAAAGGAATTGTGGAGAGACACAAACAAGTGGTTATTTGACCTACTAAACAGAGAAGGAATTGTTTTCTCTAAGCCATCTTTTTTGTGTGGTTTCTCTGGTGTCTAATAATACCTTGCAGTAATTTGCACTAATTTAAATGTCTCCTTCACTAGCCTGCCCATTTCCATGAAATACTGGGTGAATTTAATATCTTTGAAACTTCTGTCAAGTTTTGTGAATTGGCCAACGGCTTCAAAAGGCATCAGTGAGAATGGGTAGTTTGTGTGAATACATAAGCCTGGTTTCCTTAGAAAACCAGCATAAAAACCTCATTAAAAAAATGAATTCACTACCTGCAGCAGAGCAATTGCAGCCAAGGTGACTTACCAGTTCAGAATGGGGCCTGATATAAACACAGTGTTTTATGGTTTATGTATTAACCACACTTCTTTACAAGGTGTTTCTCCTATCCCTAGCTCCTAGCATTATTTTTCCTAGCTGTAAATTGATAGCTGTAATCATTTTAAGAAAATGTAATGATACTTTATAGAACAGGGTGACATTTACAGGAAGCTTTGTAAATTTAAGATACATCTTGAATTTCGTCCCCTAAGAAAGAAGAAGGGTAGCCCAAGAAATTTGCAAAATCATGAACTTGAAGTTTGTCCTGTCTTCGCAAAATGTCTCAGTTGTTTTGAGTATCAGCCAGACAGCATCAGCCTCTGCTTGAAAATATTTTACAGTAATGTTTCACATAAAAAAATAATTACAAAGAAGTATTTTTTGGGGGTGAGGGAGGAGCAGGTTTAAAAAGGTGATTTTTTTATTGAATCGACTGATTCAGTTTATTCTCATTAATACTCATCACAGGTAATAAATAATTGCTTTATTTTGTCTTGTAGACTGCAAATTACCCTTCTAAATCCTAGTTCAGCAGGATACGTACATGTATGTCTGGCTCTAAGCAAGTGACAATTTCCAGTGAAGTCTCTCATATGCTGAAAAGTCAGCTCTTTTTTTTTTAAATATTTTTAAACTGGGTTTTCATAATTACAAAAACCTCACAGTTAAATCATATAAAATTGATAGAACTGTGATATTCTTCATAGCAGTCATGTTATAAAGGAGTTAGCTAATAAACAGGCAAATTAAGCAATGTAACATTTGGGCCAACCTGATCTTCATCATCTTCATTTTCTAACCGTGCACAGGTTTATGAACTCTCTAGGATAGAAGAAGTAGGACCTGTCTTCTAAAATTTAACTTATGTCGCCACATGGCTTTCATTGAAGACTCTGTATACAGCTCACATCTTCCATTCCACCTCGATTATTATTTTAAATGGGCATTGTTTCCATCCAGATTTTTAGCTTCAGAAAAAAATGTAGCAACTAATTCCCATATAAGAAGAGAAAGTTATTACAGTAATTTTTAATTTAAATTTTTTTTTTTTTTTTGGTCAGGGATTAAAATTTTGCCCATCAGGCTACACATTTTTCAGCTTTTGTGACTTGCTATGCAGCTGTGTCACGGGAAGTTCAGATTGGACATTAGGAAAAGGTTCTTCACTGAGAGGGTGGTCGGTCACTGGAACAGGGTCCCCAGGGAAGTGGTCATGGCACCAAGCCTGTCAGAGTTCAAGGAGGGTCTGGACGATGCTCTTAGTCATATGGTTTAGTTTTAGGTAGTCCTGGCGGAGCAGGGAGTTGGACTCTGTGATCCTTATGGGTCCCTTCCAACTCAAGCTATTCTATGATTCTATGATCTTTATTTAGGCAATTTGCACCTTGCACCATGAATTATCTGAATACCTACTGAACAACAGAACTGGCTGTGAACAAAAGTGGTATGGGTATAAGTCTGCATGAGGGATGAGTATCAGTCTTGCTCTGTATGAACTTGCTTGAGTCAGAATGATTTGCCTTGCTGCTGAGCCTGAAGTGCTTTGAATACTACATTTACACAGTGGCTAAGCCACTGTTTGGGGACTGAAGCCTAATTCAACTTTTATACCATGAGTGCTTTTCATGAGCAGTATTTCTCCCAAGGCCGATGCTACTGCATCACAGACCGTATCACTGGTACATTTTGTTCTTCATCTATCCGTGAGGGAACAAACGCATTCCAGCAGCATCCTGAGCCTGCGCTGGCTGGTCGCACAGGGTTGTAGCTAGCACCGCTCGCCCCGCATGGCGGCTCCCCTTGCAGCTCCCCTCCCCTCCTCCCAGTTCCCTCCAGTCACAGTTTGATGCCAGACTACCTGACACAAGGTGCACTGGCTAAATAAACTGGGGTAACTTCAGCTGCATTATCCTAGCTGAAAAATTGGCTTGCAAAACGTAATCTCTTACAGAGGGTCAGAGAAGTACTTAGAAGAGGAGAAAGACTTTTATATGTGCCTAGGGGGAAAACCAGAAGGAAACATAAAAGGCTCATTTGTTTTTATACAAAATAATGAACTGAATTTAACCTGTCACTTAGAAGTACAGTTGTAATTGTGTATTGAACTATGTAACGTGCAGTGCGAATGAAAAGTCTTAATGCCTGGCCTGATAAAGCCCAGAAAGGCTGTAAGCAGAGAGATTCCAGTTTCACGTCAAGAGACATGGATCCTGCAGACACCTCATTGCCTTGTATTACACAATTGTCCCGAGACAGATGCTGGAAGACAAACATTGTGCCACAGGGGGATAAGGAATACGCTGTCACATGATATCGTCATCTGTAGCTACGAGGTCAGAGCTTGCTGGCATGTTTTGCACAGATTTTCAGGCTGTACTTTTTTTCTTTTTTTTTGTATTCTCACGAGTTTTATCGTATAAACACTTTTAACAAATAAAAGAGAAAGCCAGAGGACCTGTAGCTAAGAGCTATTAAAAAGACCAATTATGGTCTGTTAAAGTGGTGTTTCATCACCTCAAAGGTAGCTGAGTCCCCACAGAAGTAAGGATCTAAAAAACTGGTTGAAAGCAAAGGTGGATCTGCTTAGTGTGGGTCTGAGAAGACCTAATGATGGTTAAGCACCATACCATGCTTGTGCGTGTGTTTGGGTGTGTATGGGTGTTTTTTCAAATACGGAGGGTAAGCAATCTCCCAGCCTGCGGAAAACCATAGAAGAGAACAAAGATACCTTTTTGTAATGTCACTGGGAAAGATATAATGGTGTGAGGACTATCACTTTACAAATAACACAGACACAAATGGACAGAATTAAAATTTAAAAAAGAATAGGTTCCTTTGCATGCAATTATGTTTTCTACAGCTGCAGCTTGAGAGTCGCAGGAGGTGTATCTTGTCCTGCTAAAGAGGACAGAGGGCTTCAGTAGTTTAAGCCTGAATACAGGGAGGAGCTAATTCCATTGCAGCATGAGTAGCCTACTGCACACATTTTATTATTTCGGTTAGTGCAAAAGCATAGCTGTATTTGTATTTACCCTGCCTCTCCTGGGGACTGAAAGAGGCCTCTCACACAGCAGAGAGAAAATCTGTATGAACCATATCTGAAAGAACGGGGGAAGACCACTAAAGGATGTACTGGTGTGTGATTAACAACAGAAGAACCTCTGAGAGGCATGGTGTTTGTTAGCGGTCGCTGCAGTTTCTCAGCAAGACTTCCGACTAGTTCAGAAAAAAAAAAAATCAGGTTCATGCAGTACAATTACAAACAAATACTAAGAAGATAAAAACATTGGTCTTGTGATTTTTGGCTTCTTTCCCTTCCTTTTTCTGCCTCTTTTCCCAATTCTCAGATATATTTCTGGTCATTGTCCAGCAATTCATTCTTCACATCTGTTCATTGTTCATTTGCTTGCTTGAAGATTCTGCATTCAGTTATCTTTCCGTTTTCTCTTACACTCCTTTCTCTTTTTGTTTTTTTCTCCGTTTTCCCCTCAGTTTCTGATTTTGCTTCAGTTTGATTGCCTTTCTGCCTCTCTATTTCTTCTTCCTCTTTTTCTAGGCTTGATTCTGCCCTCTCCATGATTTCCTTGTGTGTTAACTGGAGGCAGAGTTTCAGCTGGTATAAGTTGCCATAGTGGTCCTTCCTCTTACAGAATTCTTTGCTTAATCTTCCTGAGAAGCCAGCTTTTCAAATTCCTTAGAAACATCAAGGAATTCTCCTTTACTGAGATGTGTTCAGCCACCTCACAGGAAAATGTGATCTGCTGTCATTGTTGGATCCACTGGAAATCCAGCATCTCATGCCTATGAGGAATGCCTCATGCTTCATAAGATTATGAATCACTGTTTTGCAAAGAATAATTTAGGAGGTTGCAATTATTTGACAAGTCCTTTTGATAAATCTGCAATTGTAGTGTGATTTCAGCTGCTTTCAAAATCTGAGGAGCCAGGCTATCTGCCCTTCTTGCCTGTTTTCATGCTATCTTCCACCTGAACACCTGAATGCCAAAGGACCTGACTCGGAAGAAAATGATATTTCTGCAGGGTATGCGTGTGGACATGAAAAATGCCTCACTGTTCAGTGGAGATCTCACTGTGATGTGAGAAATGGTAACTTTGTAACTCAGTACACAGCCAGCATGTACTCATTCTACCCTATGTTTCAGAGAAAGAAAATCAAGCAGGGAGCAGTCCGCACTTGTTTCTTATTCTGTGTAAGATTAGCAGCATGAACTCTGATAAATTTATGGCAACATTTTACTTGCACATTTTACCTTGCCAAATTCCATAGTAGTTTCAAAGTGAAAAAAATTGCTCAGTACTTCCAGTAGTATTTATCTTACCTCTGCATCATCATTTAAATGCTAGCTATCCAGCCTAAGTTTGTTGATTAGGAACTCTCTGGGGGTCCATATAGAGAGAGAATTCTGCCCTTGGATGTGTCCAGCTGCCTTTTGGAATGGTCTCTCTTTCCATACGAATTGCACAGGCAACTTAAGTAACTCAGTCTATACCACAGAGGCTTTTTTTCCCAAGTGAGGTAAGATGAATCTCATTCTTCTCAAGTTGTCTGCAGAGCTATTTCCCGCTCACCCAATACAGACTTGTCGGTAAGTGGAATAATTTCCATGGTGCCTGAAGTGATGCCTATGCACGGACTGAGTCAATTATACAAATGGTGTCAACAGGGTTATGGTTATTATAGTAACGTAAATGTAAGATTATTCTTGAGAAATAATTTATTTCAGATAAAGTACCTAATAGTACCCAATATGTACCCAATAAATTACCCAATATGTACCCAATAGTACAATTGAGTGCTAAAGAAAATTAGATAAAAACAAACAAAACTCTGATACAAAATAATTCAGTTTTATGTTAACCTTTAATCTGGCTTTCAGTCCTTACAGTGTTACAGTACTTTCCAGTGCTTTCCAGTCTCATATTTTTCAAAATATATAATTAACAGAGTCACTGTTGATATCAGCTGAATTTTGGGCCCATTGTCCTTCAGTGTTATGGGTGCCCTTTTCTAGAGCATTTCCTTGAAGGAATTATTATGGGGCTAAGTAATAGCTCTTCTGGCAGGTCAGTTTTTGGATGGTACAAAAACTACAGGAATACCTGTTGCCTTTTTTCACTGGTCTCACAAATAGCTCCCAGAGGCATTGAGTAGGTCTGTAAAAAACATCAACCCAGATAAAGTTTTTCAGTAAAACCAAAACCAACTTAGCAAGGTGTTACATTAGAAAGCAATTGTTCCATGCAGTATGGACAATCAATTTTTCTATATTCCTTTCACCGGAACTTAAAGTTAACGGCACATTGTACAATGGTGAAATCACCTAATGATATCACCAAGCCTTCTTGCAATTAATCACATGCTTTTCCAACCACATTTCAATATAACTCTAGGAGAAGTTTTGGAAACTTTCTGGACATTGTCTGACAAGCCATTCTGTTGACAAATATGCTAACTGCAAACCAGCCTCCTGGCTGCTGTCCCACCTGGGGAGGCAGAGCAGTGCCGAACCAGCGGGTATGGGGACTGTGCTGCACAGACGGCTTTGGGCAGCTCCCCGGGATGATGAGGTTGTGCCACTTTCACCAGATTCCTCTCCACCACAAGGATTTGTCCCTTTTGGTTTTGCAGACTGGTGTTTGGCAAGCATATAGGGCTAAAGTGTACTCTGCTTTTACTACCTGGGAGTCCTCTTTAAATGAGATGGGTTTAAGAGGTGTGATTTACAGCAGACTGTAGTGCAATAGCCTCCATTCACTCAGTGCTCCTCTCCACACCTGTGCCCATGATCGACAACAACAGCAAGCCGTGACTACGTGCTCAAGGCTCAGCTGCCTTCGAAGCCTAAACCAGTTTTTCTGATCATTTCCTTATATAAATCAGAGGACCCCAGACTCTGAGATGAAGTAGCTGGCACTCAAGTAGGTGGAGCTATACTGGTATATACAAACTAACAAAGCCTTGATACAGGAACACTGCTTGCCTGAAACAAAAAGGTCCGTGTTTGGGGAAAAGCCTGGGCTTCAGCATGTCCTCAAAAGAATTATCCTGAGGATGAATGGTCTGGAAGCTGAATCTGAACACAGACTTAGATTTTGCCTTCCCATCATCTGGCATGGGAGAGGATGTGCAGCCCTCAGTGCTTCCCTAGGAGGACACGTTGCCTCCCTGGAGGGAAGGTTTGTTGCTGTGACCCAAACCATTTTCATCTGATGCATCCCTCCATCTCCAGTGACCGCACGTTATACAGACCAAAAATGTTACCCCATGCAAACAAGCAAAAGATCACGTGCATGTCTTCATGTGCATAAGTTAAATGACATCTACTGTCACCAGGAAAGCAAAGTGCCCTGAATACTGTTGCCATGCACATCCTCTTGCTTCAGTCTGTTTGGCAGGGACTGGTTTATCAAGACTAAGCTCAATCACTATTTGTTTTGTATGCAGAAAACAAGAGACATTATCCTGCAACTGCAGATTTCCTTTTGATTTTATTGTATTGGAAGACGGACTTCCCATATATAGTTAATGAATATCTGCTTGTATCATTGCTGATAAAACTCCTTCTTTGGAAATGGAGACTTTTTGTTGTTGATTTCTGATTGTGCCAAATAAGACTGTAAAGGGTTTCCATCTATTTCCCATTTAGAGCATCTAGACTCTGAGCAAGTGTATATAGGCTTGGTTACCAGGTATTTCTAAAGGCTTTTTGAAGCGCAGGTGAACCCAGGACTAGATTCTGCTCTTTCCTGTGCCTTTACCCCTGCTGTAGTGGGGTTACTCTTGTGTAACTCAGAGCAGAATTTGGCCTCACAGAGGGGCGTAACTGCATTATAAATTAGAACATGATACAATATGTAACCATGACAAATGCTCTGTTAGGAGACCAGACCAGACTTTGGTGCCAAACTTGTAATAATTTACCATCTGGCTGGTCACCTCAGGCTTCTTTGCAGCAAATTAAAAAAATGAAAAACTGAGATTGTACATTTGATGCTAAGTATTGGACTGCTGTATTTGCATAGAAGTGCTTGTGTGGGGCTAACTGCAAGCTGACTGACAGCTGGAGCCTTGCTTTATAGACATCAAGGCAACATTTTTATAGCGCCTCTATTCCATGATGAACAAGGGGAAAGAATAGCCTTCCAGCTCTGAAGTCTATTTTAAAGTCCTTTCCTTACGTGCTGACCACTCCTTCTGCTGGAAAAGGGAGGATGCCATTAGTGAAAGACAGACTTCAGAAGAGCGAGGCTTGGTTCACATAAGCACCCGTTTCTGGTGTTCATGCTTTGAATGATGGCCTAGTTTGGTCTGGAGGATCTTCCTGGGAAGCCCAGAGCATCAGTGCAAAATAGAGCTTCTGTCCATGGATAAACTTGGAGCTATCACATCTACTATACAGATGATTTCTGTGGTAGATAGAAATCTACTTTTTTCTGTCACTGATTTGTTCTTCATGGTCTGTTCAACTGGTCATAACAGTCCCTTTGGTGTAAGAGAAAAAGAGATCTATGAAAACTTTAAAGTTGACTTGCATTCCCTGAAAAACGGAGAACTTTTGAGGGAGATGAAAGAAATACAAAGAATTCTGTTGGCAAACAAGCCAACAAAACAACCCCAGCATTGCAGGTGGCCTGGCTGCAGCTCTGCGTGCACTCTCAGCAATCCCCTGTAAGTCCAAAGGAACTGCTGAGCTCCATCCCAGCACTACAGCAGGAGCCAGGGTACTTCCAAAGGTAAGAATCATTATTTTCTGTGGAAGCTTTACATGTTCTTCACATAGGAAATGAGGGTTCAGCAGTTTCAGCTGTGTGTTCCAGGTTCTCACTTCTAATCTTATCCGGAGTTAGGACAGTATGTGTGTTCAGGAGAAAGGAAAAAGAAAAAGGGAAAAAAGAAGGTTAGAAGAGATATTATAAAGTGTCCAGTGTGAGACTTTTCGCTGACCTTAAACTGCTCTGTGATTAAGAGAAGCCTTCTCTGGTGACGGCTTATCTGCCTAATGAGACATTTCTTGCAGTGAAACACAAAGTACCCTAAGTGAGGGGTTTGGACTTGGTGGCCTGCAGGTGTGAGCAGCTGGGTGCTGCCATGGGTCTGTGCAGGAACTTGCTGGATTTGATGTGGGCTGGAACAGGGCTTGAGTCTGGATGGGAGTAAATCAGAAAACACGTTTCAGGCTGATTCACGTGCAATTGGGATATACAGAGTTATGTTTTCTGTCAATCTGAATGGGCTGTTACCTCCAAACAACTGCTTCTATGTTTTTGAATTTAGGAGATCTTCCTGATGAGGTCCAGCAGGGTAATGTCTGAGTCAGACAGGTAACTCCCTCCAAGCACCCTCCTCAAAGCGGCAAGTTACAGTTTGTCCACACAATTAGTATGGTGCCTGAGTTCTCAATGGCAATGAGGTACCACAATTTCCTTTACATCACCAGGACATCGCTCTGCTTTATGACGCTGTACTGACCCTTGTTCTAGTTGTGTTGGGGTTTTTTAATGTGTTTTCATTTAAAAAGTATTAAGAGCAACTTGGCAAAATGATTTGGCTCAACTAAGAGCTATAATAGCTTAATCCAGATTTTATTATACTGAGACTTCATTATACAAAGTGAGTCACTATGCAGTAAGAAGTGAACCTCGAGGACCTTGAGGTTTTCCAAATCACAGACTAATTTGGGATTTGTGAATAGTGAACCTTTTACCACTGCAGTATTCACCCATTTTCTGCAAGGGAGTGATGAACTAAAACTGTGGCTAAAGTGAGCCTTACGTGTGATGGAGAAAACTCTTCCCCAGAGCTATGCTGGCAAAAATGCACGCCCTACACATGGCAGGTACGCTGTGTTTTCAGATGAGAAGTTCTGTCTCTTGCCCCCTCATCTTTTCTTTTATGTTCTGTGTGTACTGATTTTTGTAATACCTACTTCTTGTTCCATTTTCATAATGCCTTTTTTTTTTCCACTGGCTTTCTATTTCTCCCCACTTTCTTCCAGCAAAACACAAACTTAATAACATTCAAGTTCATCACTTAATACCAGAGCGCTCACATAGGTTCCAAAAGAAGGAAAGTGAATTTACTCAGTCTGACCTCAGAGGAAGGACATGACGCAGGACTCTGTTCAGCAAAAGAGTCAGGCACATGGCACGTGACTACAGGAAAAATCCTGTGCTAGAAACCGGGCAGGTGCTTAAACGTGTTCCTAAACCATGTGAATCACAGCCATGTCTAACTAGGTGTAAACCCACAATACAAGCTGTTCCAACGGGTGCAGGATTTCATCCTTTCTTCTGCAAGGCTCACACCAACACAGGGGAAGTGATGCTGGTGAATTTGGGCAGGGAACCAGGCAGAGTGAGCACCAGCATGCTGTGTGCAGGCAGGAGCTGCCTTAGTGCTGGGGCTGAGAGACCCAAGCTGCTGCTGGCCAAGCTCTGGCTTGGGCTGTTTTGTTATGCCTGCCTGGGGCTCCCAGAGTCCTGGGGCTCCCCAGGATCTGCTGCACGTCGTCGTTCTTCCTTAACCACTCCTGACCATCCTGAACCACTTGCTAGCCACTGGATCCTTCTGTCTCTTTGGCAACAGGGATTAAAAGACTGGGTTATTTTCTATTGCCTATCAATCTTCCCTTCCTATGAGCTAGATAGCATGAGGTCCTGAAGCCTGCCGTTGCAAGAGCGATTTGCCAACCACTGGATCATTCTCAGGCCCTCTTTTTACTTCTGTTTAGCATTCCCACATCCTTCATGAAGTGTCATGTCAAATTCACCCAATTCCTTTAGCCAAAAACACAAACAAACCCCAAATAGAAAAAAAAAAAAAAAAGAAAAAAAGGAACATTTCACTTTGTCCTAAAGTGAAACATTCCCGTTTTTGAAATTCATAGCAACAAACAGTTCAGAGTATGCCTGAATTTTATTTAAAAGAAAACGGAGTTGTTTCCCTTTTGATCAAATTGAATATCTCACTTGGCCTACAATGTTTTCCATCCTTAGTATTTTGGTTTACTACAAATAAACAAAGGAAAAGGTTACTATTTCAGGTTGATTTGAAGTGATGTGAGGATTTTATTATGACCTGCTAGTTAACTGAAGTGTCGAGAATATGCTGCCATTCTTGCTTGGAGTCCCAGAGGATGAGGCACTGCATGGTCATAAGGAACTAAGAAAATATTCCCTTTATTTCAGTCGACTGCCAAAGCAGCCTAACATTCCTAGCCATCCAGACGTTCTCTCTTTAAGTTTACAGAGAATATATTTTATTTTCTATGTCGCTACCAAATGACCTTCCATTTTTGTTTTTCACCAGTTTATCCATCTTAGTTTGGTAAAAAGCAAATAACTATCCCAGCTGAGAACTGTTCACCTTAGTGCCAGGAGTCATGAATGTCACATAATACAGAATAATTAAAGAAATGCTTTCAAGTTTCCACGAGGAAGAAAGCCATAGGGCACTGGTCAGTCATATGTTTTGGTACTTTATTTTTAGAAACTCCCATAAATCAAATTATGAATAAATAGAGGGAAGAAAGACACAGCTGCTTTTTTTTTTTTTTTAATTTTTTACCACAGTGGGATTCAGATATCACATTTTCCCTTCAGGGAGAGAAGACACTGGGGTTTGGTGCAGCCTTTTGTGCAAAGTTTTCTTCCTCAAGTCCACCTCATAAGGGATAGCTCTGCCCTGCTTACACACTGTCCAGATCTTTGAGGATGCCCATTCCAGGTCTGTGTGAGGATGGGTTGTTCTTTACAGTGCAATTACTAGAGTTTTCTCTCACCTGTTTTTAAGTGCTCCAATCAGTAGGAACTTGTGCTAATTCCGCTTGGTGCTTACTTGCAAAATCCACAGCAGAACTTTCTTACTCTTGCAGGTGATAGATGTCTTAGGACCTTCTTTTGCATCCTTGCATAGAGGAAAGAGTTCTCAGTAGCTAATGCAACCTGATGATATAAAAAAGGCCTCCAAGAGTAACTGCAGTTACTTAAGTTCAGTGACTACTGGCTGTACCAATAGTTGAACATATGCTCAAGTGTTTTGCTGTGCTGTGGGCTAGCTCTGGATGGATTTATTGCTGGTAATTTGAGGAAGGCAGTATAAGTGGGAGGTAAGGTAATACCAGCTTGAATTCCTCACTTGTGAATTTCTCCTTCCAGGTCATGATTAAAAAGCATTAAGTATTATGCAAAAATTCAGAAGCTATTTGAATTTATAGGGTGAGATAATAAATAGCTCCTTCATTCCCTTCCTCCCTCCCGACCTCAGCTCCAGACAATGAAAATATCAACACAGAGCAATATATTTCTGGGAAATCTCACATGGTATTACAAGAAGAGTGAAGGAAAGATCTAAACAGCACAGAATTAAATACTCTATAAAAAAGCACATGGTCTAACACTGACTGCTTAGGTATCACTAGCCTGCATTTTAAATGATGCTAGCTAGTATTTTTCTTTCCTATCCTTTAGCAGCTCTGATCTTCATATTATTTATTGCCAAAAGAAGTTAATTTGACGCTTTTTTTTTAAAAAGTAAAAGATTTTATTTCGAACTGGAACAAATGTTTTACTGAGAGGCTAATGTAGCTGTAATGCATGTATTGCTTTGAGTATACTGCAGTCATTTTTTAAATTGTGTCAAAAAAGCAGCCATATCGTTTTTGACCAGATTTATTGTGCTGCTTATTGCTCAATAGTCTGTTATTTTCCAGATGTTCAGTAATTTATTTTTCTTAATATTTGTTCCATTACTACTAGATACAGTAGTCAGACTTAAGAGGGGGTAATTTCTGGAACCATTGAATTTCTTATTAATTGCTACTCATTTTTGTTGTTATTATTGTCAAAGCATCTAAAAGCCCCACCATGATCAGGGCCCATTGTGGAAAGCACAACATGTACATTTAGGAGGAGACAAGATTAAGCAGCCTAGTATAATAATACAACCTCCCCTTTTATTGAAAATCAGTGTTTTGCTTTGCTCTAGCACTGTAGTTCCCCCAGTGCCTCACAATGAAGGAATAATTATTGGCGTGGCTAATTCATTGAGTAATTCCTTTGATACACTAGCATGAACACCACACAGCTAAGAAAATGTATTCGTATCTCACATAATCCCTCTCACATTCTTTCACAATAGGTTTTACTGATTGGTGAGCATATAAATGGATTTTCTTAATGTTTCTAGTTAAATGTGAATGTTCTAAAGGGGATAAGCACCTTTTTGGAGCGTTCACGAACACAGCCCTACCCCTCAGCTGTTCATAGGTGTAGTATGTCTTTACCTGTAGTCTTTTCCTGTAGTATGTCTTTTC
Organism: Mycteria americana; assembly: GCF_035582795.1. NCBI lineage: Eukaryota > Metazoa > Chordata > Aves > Ciconiiformes > Ciconiidae > Mycteria > Mycteria americana. The sequence goes on from NC_134365.1 coordinate 120,027,075, forward strand.
TGTAGTATGTCTTCACCTCGCTCAAGTTGTCGGTTTTTCTGTTTGCTCCTGACTTCGCTAGCTTCAACAGCATAGTGAGGGGATCTTGTTTCTGGCAGCTCGTTCAAGGCTCTCTAAAAGCTTGAAATGGAGGGCACCGAAGGAGAACATCGTTGTCCTAGTTGTGAGCCACACGGTGATGGTAAATCTATGGTAAATCTGCCAAATAAGTGGCAGTGAAACACCAAAGTTAGCTCTGGCTGAGCTTTGTTCTGGCAGGCCCAAAGCCTGGTTGTTTAGCGTTATTCAAGCACCACTACAGCTACTTGTGATCTGCAGGGCAGATACAACCTTTGTCTCTACCACCTCTCTTTAATTTTGCCTTTGTTTTTGCCTGATGTTATGCCACTTCCATAGGCTGCTTGTGTCACCTGCCTGAGGAACATCTCCAGGCGACCACAACTGAGACCTAAGGTGGACCCTGAGCAACTACCTCTGACACATACGAGTGGAGTTGTTTCACTGTGACCTTTGGTGGCTTAATTTAGAACTAGGACCTCGGGATCCCATGGTGGAGCCCTTTGGAGTAAAGATGCTGCTGGTTTTTTTTTTCTTAAACTCAAGTTTTGAAGCTATAACCCATTTTGAGATGCAGAGAAAGGAGCTCCGGACTGTGACTCCCCACTTGACTGCACGATGGGAGATGCCAGTTTGCCCAGACTTGGCATGAACACCAAGCGGACAACTTAGCTTTGCTGCCAACCCACAGAGCTTCACACTTGCTCCTTTTGATTGGTGCTCTTCTAGCTCCATCAGTGGCACCCAACCTTTTCAGCCTGGCAGGCCACAATAACCTTAAGCTACTCAATAAGCTGTAGCTTGCTTATTAAGAACAATTCTTAATACAATACTCATGGACAGCTCTTGGGTAGCTCATGCATTACTCATCCCACGCATCCGGGCAAGTCCATGTGTCCTGAGCAGCATCTAGGAAAGTAGGAAGCTGTGAGCATGTGGCTGCCTGAAATAGCTGCCTTTGGTCTGCTTCTGCTGGAGCAGACTGCAAGAAGTATTCTCATGGCAGAGGCCTGTGTTGGCTTCCCGCTTTCTCCTGAGAGCTTCTTGGAGTCAGCACCCGCGTACATTGTGAGCCAGATGAATTTCTCTGGCAGTGGCGGTAACTCAAGAGATTTCTTAGAGGCTGTGTACCCCATGTGTCCCTAGGAGGATGTGGTGGGAGAGGCTAGCAAATATCCCAGAAAGGAGCCATGTAAATCTCCCAGGAGCTGGCTGCAAATGTTCAGAATTGTTCTGGTGGGCCGTAGATCTTCATATTCCTGTACCGATACCTCTGGTTGCCATAGATTTCAAACCCGCAATGCCAACAATGTGGGCGAAAAAATACTCCTCCTGGATAAATCTGGTGTGTGTTGACTATTGCTTGGCTATGTAATTGCCAGTGGGACCATCACCAAAAGCTAATGGCTGTCTTGATATTTCATTTCTGAGGCAATTTCCCTGGAGGCAATGTAGCAAGCTCCTTCAGTAAAGTGTCTCCATCTCTGGTCACACAGTTTGACCCAAAATTAAGCTCATACTGGCATGGCAGCTGAAGAGTCTTTGAAAAATCTCTTGACTTGAAATCATGTCTAGTAACTGTATTAGCCGTGTTAAACAAGATAGCAAACGTATGGGTCCTCTCAGGTTTCATTTTGTGAAAGGAACCCCATACTAAGAGTTTCTTGTGGTCCAAGGAATGTATTTTCCACATCTGTAAATTTCACACAAGAAGCGGTGCAGTCATGTAGCAGCCCAAGTTTTGTTCCCCACAACTTCTCAGCAGTGGTTTTGCATCCATAATTAAGATGTCTGTTCCTACCACATAACTTGTTATATTATCTGCTAATGACCCAAATGGTTCATTTTTCTGACATGGAACCCAAGGATACCAGCACTATTTCTTACAAAAAGCACGAAACCGCGTGTCAGGCCTCAGAAATATGTGGGATTTGCCTCTAAGTTAGGCCTATATTCAAAAGCTAAAATGGGCCACTTCCCTGTGTTGTCGTCAGGACCGTAAATCAGACTGGCTGAATCCCAGGGCTAAGAAAGGCTGCTGTTCCTTATCAGACCCAGGTGGGTGGTAGCTTGCATTTTCGGAGAGTCTGGCTGAAGTGCTCACTTTGGTGAAAGAGCTGTGAACAGATCCACAGTGCCCATGAGCATCAGAGTTGAATTTCAGCTAGCAGGGGTCAAAAACAACAGCAGGGAATATTAAAACTATAAGTAAGTGAAAAGGTATTACTCTGTTTACTCCAGGACCTGAAAAGATTGATCACAGGGGAATATCCACATGTAACTTCTGAAAGGGGACTTTCTTTCTGCTGTTTTGCCTCCGACATGGTCTGTGAGCATTTAGGTATCATTCCTGCTGTACTGTTGAAAGTGGGGTCTGCTCCCAGGGTTACTTCGTGCATTTTCAAAGAGCTGGTGTTGGCTGATAGCTTTCTCTAGGAAATGTGCCTTACAGCCTGGGATCCTTTCAGCTGACCCTCTCTGGGCAGTGGCTATTTTTGCTTGCTAGGAGATCTGGAAATGTGTTCAAGTGTACGTTCCTTGTTTTGTAGCACACTGCTCAGTGCCAAATGCTGCATGCTTTACTTGTCTCAAGCTGTTACATGTTGCTCTCTAAGGGTTTGGACTAATGTTAGTTTTTCATTCCCCCTCCTTTTTGTTCTTTCTTTCTTTCTCCTTTTTTAAAAATGATTTTTAACCTGAAAGCACGACAAAATGGTTAGAAGTATTCTAGACCTTTTTTAATCTAGTTACCCAGTCTCTGCACGTATAGTTCTTATACAAAAGATTTTCAAATAATTGGTGATTAAGTCAAGAGCTGATTTATACATTTAGCCACCTTGGCTAGATGTTGGCAGCAGCAGCTAATTGGGACTTTGCAAGGACATGACAAATATTAGAGAGAGGTCATTTGCCTACTAAAATCAACTCAAATTATTGTAAAATCAAATAATGAAATTGTAGCTTACTTTCTTGACATGAATCCCACTCTGTCTTGGTATTCATCTACTATTTGCCTGGCTTTGTACTTTCAATGGTTTATAACCTCTCTTCTCCTTCCTCAGATTACCTGCTATTTTTCCAGGACTCTAAAAGCCGCTGAAAACGGCAAGGATTTTTTCTGTTCTGTTGTTTTTTGGGGTTTTTTTTAAATGTTTTTAAACCTGTCTGGCTGTAGCTGAAGAATCCAGAGTCCAGAGTCAGTCTCTCTTCTCCAGGATGCTATACCCCTTTGACAAAAGCTTTTACAGGAAACTCATCCCAAGATACAGAAACACAGACAAATTAATTGCTTAACATGTGATACAATTCCTCAAGCGCTGCCCATGTGCACTTTCTTACCCTGTGACAAGCAGGGGTGGTTTCCCTGCTTCTCAGTGGAGATGGGGTCAGCTAACCTGTGCTGGCTGTGGGAAAGGCTCAGTGTGTGTGTGCAAGCCCTAATCAGAGAGCAGCTGACTGGCTGGAAATGCACACCTTAGTTTACATGGCGGTAACTATTCCTGTGCATGTCCCCCTAGGTCTTTTTGGGACCGCGCTTTTCCCCGGTTCCCGCTCCTTGTCCCCATGCAGTGCTCGTATGGCTGGGATTCGTTTCTTGGCCAGCTGTGGAGATCTGCCGCTGGGCTGAGTCTTCCCTCCTCCCACCCCCTCTCCTCTTCATCAGCACCTCATCTGTGTTGACATCTTCAGCCTCTTCTGTTTCTCCTGCGTCCCAGGCAGCTGACTTCCCTTGGTTTCCTTCCCACTCAGACCACTGGCTGCCTTCCTCGCCTCCCTGCACCACAGTGCTGGTGTGTTTGCTCTCCCCTGCTGCTTGCCCAGGAGAGGTGGCGGTCTCTGAGGGAGCACGGTGGATGTCCTAACACAGCCTGGACTCTGCGCAGTGCCACTCCATCTTAGTGCCTTACAGCCCTGCTGCTGAAAATCCATACATCGCTCCATCTTCCTCCTTTGTTCAACAGCTGTTTTCTGACAGAAAAGCAACAGCTTTCCCCGTGCTGTAAACCCACTGAACTAGCAATAACTGTTTTATAGTTTTGCTGCTCTTGCTGTTAGCGGAGAAGTGTTAAGTGTCTGTGTATTCTTACTTGGCTACTGGCAACCCTTTCAATTTCTAGTGCAATTTTTCTTTTGACATTCAGAGCTGCTCATTGTAAAAACAGACCAGGTATGTTGCAAGCTTTGGGGTAGCCTTAAATCTTCTTGTGACTTTTAGGGTATTTCAGCCTTTGCTAATGGACTTATTGTTTCTTTCCATTGCAGATGATTCTTTCTAGTCTGACTCTGCCAGTTGCCAGTCAGCCCTCTGCAACTCTCCAGCCTCGACATGGATTTGTTAGGTGTTCTCTGCAAAGGACTGAGAGAGGAGCAGTAATGGGGGTGACAAGAGGGACATGCAGAGTGAAGGGGACAGGCAGGAGAACCTGAAGTAGGTGGCAGGGAAGTTGCCTCTGACAGTAGTTGTCTCACATGGGAGAGGACATATTTTGTTTGATTGTTCATCTATGCTGCCTGCTGATATTTCAGACATGTCAGCGGATATTTTCTCATGGTGGCAACGTGGTATGTGGGCCTACATGTGGCAGAGAGTGTGGGGAGGCACGTGATCTTTGAAATCAAGATGATCGGCTATCGCAGGAAAAACAAGACCACTATACTACCTGTTAATGTGGACATAGAACCATATTGGCCAACCAAGCCTTAGAGCTGTTTGAGACTATCAGATGGTTCTGGGGCCTTCTTCTGCTGTCTTTGAGAGTATAGCTAGTATTATAGGATTGGAGGGGCTATTGGGAATGGCTAGAATAACCCTGTTTTGTGTAAGAAAAGCCTAGGCAGTTTATGAACCTTTCAGCAACAAGAAAGCCTGTTCACAACCTTACGAGAAGGACAGATGTTTTCAAAAGCCTGGAGGTAACTCTGGGCTAGGGTGATCCCATGGAGATCATGACATGTCCAGCTTGGCCATGACGCCCACCCTCAGTTCCCAAGCTGTTGCCCAGGGACTCAAGGAGAGGAAGGATTTAAATAGAAGAGGGTCAGGTTTTCTCAGCAAAAGGGTAACTCCCTCTCCCACGTCCCAGATAAGTTTGAAGCTCCAAGGACTTCATTTTCACCTCAAAAGCAGTATTGGTTGACTACCCTGCTGTAGAGCTTTCATAAGACTGTAGGTGGGATTGGGGTGAGCCACCTTGCAAAATCAACAGAAGAAATGATCCATTAATGTACTGCTTACAGCACTGTCCACTTCCCTGTGTCCTACCCGTTATACAGGGAGCTTGTGGCAAGCAAGGACCAAGTGGGCTCTGGCTGGTGCCTCATACCCAAGTGGGCTGAGTCAAACTGCCCCCACCACTCCTGTGGAGGGGCTGTTGGGATGCTTCAGCTGGTCCCACTAGAAGGGGTTGGGTGAAGCAGCACTAAGTTTTCAGTAGCCAGCTAGCTTGTGAATCATTTATAGTCTCGTTTCATTTGTGTATTAGCTGGTTGTTTATCTGGTCTGGCAGATAAGCAGGAAATAACTGAGTAGCGACACTCCCTTATGCACAAAGTACTTGTCCATCTTTCCCACTCTAACATAGCACAGAGGATGACAAGTACTATAATACCTCACATAATGCTGTTCATTCTTAGATGGCAAACAGATATTTCTGCTTATCCTGCTACGCAAAATCTCTCACAGGAGATAAATATTTGCTCTTATCAGCAGGGTTTACTGTGAAAAACGGATATTGCTTGCAATAAGCTAAGCTTTTTATTCTTTTGCTTAAATTTCTTGTACTTACTTTAGGCCTTTGTTAATGAGATGCACATTGAGAATTTTAGTGGTGTTAAATATGTTCAGTTGCCACTAACTATGCATGAATGTGGGTATCTCATGCTTTTAAAGTTCAGCCCTTAAAGGAGCACGTGTGTAAACAAATGCATGCAGTGATAAGCAGTGAAAAAGAAGTATGTGAAAAGTGGCTTGACTTCTGTTCTCAAGATCTGTATGCAGTGGAAGTGTTGGCCTCTCTAAAATTAGTGGTACCTGGAAATGTCATGCAAGAGATCAGCTGGGTGACTTTCCTGATCTCTCCTATTCCAAGAATAGATGCACTGGACTGTTGCAATGCAGGTGGAGGTGATAAATGTGTGCGTCACTGACTAATTCTTCAGCCAGAAGGACGAAGGGACTTAGGATGGAAGCATTTTTAAACATGAGTCACCCAGACATAGTGATGATTTTCTGTTCATGCTGTGCAGGATCTACTTTCTGCTAGAAGACACAAACATGGAAACCATAGATCTATCTCTATAAGAAGTCATTTTTGCCAGTTCTAATGGCTATATTTTTCCAATACCAGGTGTTCCAATATTACTGGAATTATTCCAGTGTTTATTGAATATTTGAAAAATGGTAAATTTCCAATATATTGAAACAGTTCTTATATTACTGAAATTCAATGAGTTGGGCACCCAGCTTTAACAACAAAACCAAAAACCCTTGGTTCCACCTGGGTAGGCCAAGTTAATCTAATGGAAGTCATGCAGTGAACATGTTGTAAGACAAGAATAGCCCCTAATACTCCCCATGTCTGTCAGGATGGGTGAGGAGAAAGCACTTAACTCACCCAGGCCTTCAACTGATGCAGCTTGTATTGGGACAGCTCTTAAAGAACCAAGGTTGTGGAATCAGGTATCATGAAATCAAAAGTCAGTTTGTTTCCTGGTGCAGTGATTAGAACTGGACTGGAAGATTCCTCCCACAGTTGCTTTCAGGGCTGGTTGGCCCAAGGACAAGACCTGTGTGATCCAAAGCCTGATGGTTGAGTTACTGGCTTGGCACATAGGAAATTTGGTTTCAAGTTCCTGCCTTTCCCAAAGCAGACTTGACATTTTTCATTCCAAACCTTTACTGTGTTCCAAACTGGGTGACTTGAATTTAGGACTCCACATGCCAAACGCAGTACCACAACCATCAGGGTATGGAGCATTTGTCTTGAAATGGAAACATTTCCATGAAAACCCTAGCACTGCTGACAAAGCAACCTACTTAGATGAAATGGCGATCATTGATGAAGGCCATTTCTTAGATGAAATGACTTTTTTGAGAATAGAGCTGTTCTGGACCTGATGCTAGCTGGAATACAAATGCACTTTGGTCATGCCCTTTGCCCTGCTGGAAGCTGGGAAGAGTCAGTGAAGACCCAGGTGGGAAGAGCTCTTGACCCCCAAGATCATCCATGGCCCAGGACAATTTTTAAGAGGAGAAGCACCAAGCAGCTGCAAGTCGAGTGATCATCTGTCTCTTGGTCCAGTGTATTAACGCAGTCCTTCCTTTGCACAAAGGAACAGGCCACCTCACCTTTTATAGCTGTGCAGACTGGCCGACCTCTTATCGGTGGCCTACTGAAATGGTGGATAGATCAAGCTGAAGCCAAGCTATTTTGCGGTGAAATTTATTAGTATGAGTTGTCTGTCCTAAGAATAAATCATCTCTGGACAGATCCTGAAGGCCTCTCTCAGTCTGTTTTTGTTCAGCTTTTAGCGAGGCAAAACCACTGTTGAAGCCAAGATAATTTTCTTCTCTCAGTGGAAAATGGCAATGATGTCAGGATTTGGCCTGGTAAAATAATGATAATTCTCTGCATTTTACAAGCTCTGTTTATATGATGATCTCAATCTATTTAAAAGATGTTAATCAGCCTTCAGTACCTGTGTGTGAGCTGGATGGCAAACGGACGTTTTTGCAAGCTAAGGCAGAAGGAAGCAAAGGGCTGCATCTGTGGTCATGTCGTATGCTGACAACCTTTCAGTCATTTTTGCCAGTGGTTGGTCTATTGGCTTCAATTGACTCTCCTCAATATTGACAAGCCAAGGAAGAAAACATGAGGAGGTGTGTATATATATTACATTTATATATTTATATATAAAATGGTGGCTCAGCACATCCATGTACAGGCGGGTTTTAGAGAAAAATGTAATGACTCAAAGGGCCAATTTTAACTTTGCTAAAAGCAGCTAAATGATGCCCCTGCCCTACATTAAACTATGCTGCGATCAAAGAGGGCAGATGCCAAGCACTTGTGGTTTTACAGCTTTCAAATAAATATTGCTCAACCTCATAAAAAAGAGCATGAGAACAGTGAGTGGATTTTTCCTTTTTTGTTTTTGTGTTTATTTATTTATTTCCAATATGCTTTACAGGTAAAGGGGGTATTGCTGCTGCTCCTTCTCAGGGTGTCTGCAGACCATTCCGCTATGAATGCTGCTTGACCTCAAATCCAGTTAATTTAGGTTGGCACGCTCGATCGCAAAACGTTTTATGGGCTGGCAGATAGAGCGCCCTGGCAGATCTGCCGTGGAGCTGCAAAGTCCATACCCAGCTGAAACTTTTTTTAATTCAACACTGTCATTTTTAAATAACAGTGCAATTGCAAAACAAATTGGCAGGTACTTATGAACTGAATACTGCCTGGGGCTCTGTCTTTTCATTTTGCTGACCAGTGTGCCTGGTCTTCAATTTAGAAAAGCACCCAGTAGTTAAAAAGCACTGGTGAAACCTTGTAATGCAGAGCTAACCGCATTGTTCATGGAGAGGGAGATGCTTGCTCTGACTTGTTGATCCTTACAAACTGGTTAGCTTCATGGTGGAGGGCAACGTTTAAAAATAAAAGTGCTCCAAAGTGTCTATCTATTGCAGCAACCACCTGAGCATGAACCTTCTTTGCAAAGTTTAAGCGTTCTGTCCCAGGTCCTATGTGAAGCTTCAAGGAATTTTGGAATATTAAACTGGAAGGGCCCTGCTGGGTCACTGACTCCCAGTGCTCTGCTATCTTGAGCAACCACCTCAAGATCTCTTTCCTGGACAGCAGATTGCATCAGATACGTGTGGGCCATCTCCTATAAATCAACATAGCTCTGCTGAAGCTGATCTGTGAAGCTCCAGCTTTTGCTGTGTGGCTTTGTAAAAGTCCTTGCTGCTTTACCTATACATTTGCATCGCTGTCTCCCTAAGCATAGTAACCAGAGGTTGAACAGGGTGTTTAAAGCAAGTAGAGGCATTCAAGTTATCTCACAAAGTCCTGCATCACCACTGCATGCAGCCCTTAGGTTGTCAGTCTTCTATCAGTCACTCTATGAACTAATCAGTTTAGCTGCCCATAAGCCAAGGTGATATGTAATGATACGACCCAAAAGCCAAAAATAAAGTGCTGTGTTTGGAACGTTGCCTCACATGGGCTTTGATGACCCAATGGAGGATGCAGCTTTCATGGGCTGGAGTCTTCAGCTGGTTGTCTTGTAGGATAGACAGAACCCAGGAAGCACCAATAATAGCATCTCTGAAGACACTTCAGTTGCCATGAACCCGGATAATCCAGGTGTGGATCTAATACAAGAAGGAGCACCTCAAACCAATGTAATTCTCCAGCCATTACCCCTGAGTGAAATTCACACACTTTATGGTCATGTGTCATATGGTGTGGGCCTGAACTGTGCCCTGTTTAGTGGGCATCCTCTGTTCACACAATTTACTCTGCAATGTGGCCACGGAACAGAGGGTGTCTTGCAAACTCCGTGAACATCTCCAGTCATGGGATTTTGTGAGTTACACCACTGAGATGTGATGTTGAACTGTGGGGACAAGGGGAGTATATCTATATGTTATGGGTTTCCACTCACCTGTGAGCTCTCCAGATCTTAGCACTCACTGTGGCCATGATAAATCCTGTTGTGGATGCTTTGAGGATGGTGTCTTTGAGTGCTTAGGTAATGCAGTCACTTCCTTAAGGGAGATCTGCCAAGGACATTTAGCAACACCTGTACTTCCCAGTTGACACTGCAGTAAAAGCTGTTGTAATCTTTGGGCCACTGGCATTGTAAGTGATCTATTTCTGAACATTGTCTGGAAACTTGAGTCTGCCACCCTGCTTAACGCAGATGGGAGCATAAGGATGTTTTCCTCAAAAAGAGTTTCAAATAAAGCACTAGGTACTCTAACCCAGGACAGAAAAGGCAAGGATAACACAAAGGACTATGCTTGCCTCTTTTGTATCAGCTATGGGCAGCAAAAAACATTTGGAAAATGGTGTGAGTGGCCCGTCTTCCCAATTCACAGCATATCTACAAGCAGTGAAGAATCCAGTCAGAATATAGGAATCTTCAGAGTGTTTGAAAGTCCCTAGTACTTGCTGCCGGTATCTATATTTATTCCTAAAACCATAAGATACCTTCCCTATTCCAAAAAAACCCCATTGTGTATTCATCTTGAGTGAATATATCTTCAAGACTACTGATTTTTCAGAAGGGCTTTGCTCACTCTAAAAGTCAATTGCATTTAAAATGTAAGTTGAGACAGGCAGAATCATTAGTTCCTCCTCCAGAAAAATGGCCTCTGCAGCCATGAGAAAAGGAATTCAACTTGAAAGGAGACAAATATACAGTTTTCTGACATAAAAATCAATGTGAATAGGAGATATACCAGACAAAAAGATGCTAGGCGTTGTCTTTCAGCAGGACAGAAATGTTTCTGAGAATATTTGTGCAAGAATTTTATGGCTAAGTGTATCGGATGTTGAGGTTTTGGTCACCTGGTGTGTACTTGTCATTTTGCCAGCACTGAAAGAAATGTCTGGATACACTTCTTCATTAATTCAGTTATGTTGGTCCTTGTAATCATGAAAGTTCACTCAGTGTGTTATGACACTAAGAAAAGTTAAGGAACCCATTGCTTTTTAAGGCAAAATCTTTTGTTTCATGGCTTTCTCAGAAATGCGAATCATCTAGCATTGGGTGAGTCCTTTGGTCAGTTGTCTCTGCACATTGACCAGTTCAGCTGATTTATGGCCACATGAACGCTTTTTGAAATTTCTGGCTAAGCGCCATAGAAGTTCTAAAACAATCTTCGAGGTTTTGAGTCCCTCTCCTTCTCCTCTAGGGAAGGGAAGCTTGTATAAATGTGGTTATTCTGGGAAAGCCTATGGTTTTAATTTCTCTCCCAAGGGGGTAGAGATGTCTTCCAAACCTAGTATTGAGAAAAAGGGCCAAAGGACTACCTCAGGAAAGAAGATACAACTTGGGAGGCTGGTCTGCATTTTCTCTCTCCAAAGCTTTTTGAAGGAGAAGATATGAAGCTGTGAATATCTGGAACTCTGTCACCTGGACACTTTCTTTCCTTTACAGGGATCTTTCTTGCAAGTGAAATATTAGAAGCTAGCAAAATCATTCCAGTGCACCCACACTGAGTGGGTGGAAGAGGTATGTGAAAATTAAATGTATTATTTAGAAGCTTCTCTGGATGCTTCTTGCTTTCCTGGGGGGAAGAAGGACCTAGAACTGTTTGGTCCTATCTTTTTTTTTTCCCCTTAATTGGCCTCAATAAGATTTATCAACCATTTCTGTCCAAGCAGTGTGCTAACACATATTCAAAACAAGTTCTGTTCTGAGGGCAGGCTGGTACTTGCTGGCAGGTAGGATACAGAAACATTCCACAGCTCTCAGTTTCGGGCTCTTTTCACACTACTCTGGTATTCCCAACAAACCCTTCTTGTGCATTTCACGTGTCAGACATATCAGCACACACCAGAATTCTTGTTTTTACAAGTATCTCCCTCAAAAGCCTGATACCATGCGCTCTCATTGCTTTCCCCATCTGACACAGTGTGAAGCTCTTTAGAAAGCCCAGCTTTGCAGCCAGGTTCTCTTGCCCTGGCGTATCAGGCAATGAAACCATTGCTTCCCTCTGCTTTGAAAATAGGAGCCATAATATCCTTGTGGCTGCTCCCCTAACAGGCTCAAACTACCTCATACTGTAAAGAACTCTTTCTTGTTGCTCTGAGTGTGACACCAAGTGACACACTGAAAAAGAGTGAGACTACTTGTGCTTTTGAGAGCATTTCTCAAAAGGTTAATCATTTTGCTGATCTGGGGCTTTAGTCATAGTGCGGAGACATGGACTATCCTGTAAACAAGGGATCAGATTCCTCTAATGGAATCTCATTTATGAACTGGAGAGCCGGGCTGCAGATGAAGAAAGTGAGAAACGTAAGAAAAGTAACAAATACCCAGGTCTTAGCAAATTGCTGTTGTTACTGAAGTTGACATGCTTAGCTGTAAATTGGGTCAGTGGTTCCCTCCTGGCCCAATCATGCAGAAGCAACTAAGGCACTAGGTAGATGGAGGTATTAGGCTCACGCAGCCTTAACGCTGGAAGAAAATTATACGGCCTGTGTACTGCAGGGTAAATGATCCCAATCTTCTCTTCCATTCTTAAAATCCAAGGCATTGACCTTCTCAAATATATGACTCATCTATTGCCAGGAAGGTGAAAGTCCAACTATTAATGAGTTGCTTCATTGTATACAGCCTTCAAAGCCAGGCCTCTGCAATGAGCTCAGCTGAACGCTTTGGACGTCTTCCCATCACTTGATCCTAATCATGGGTCTGCACCTGGTCCAGCTTTCTGTTTGGGACAATATGTTAAAAATTCATTGTTGCACTTTTTTTTTTCTTTTAATTGACTTTTTCTTCCCCTCTGAGTTAAATGAATGCTTTATAGGATGAGAACTGAACAACGCCAATGAAATGAATTGTGCGGGAGAGCCACAGGCACGGCTCACGTTCAGGAGAAAGCAGGAGTATCCAGCTGTATCCTGCTTGCCTACTTTGATGTCTTTGGCTGAGATAGTGACACGTGATTCAGACCACCTACTCTCCAGGCCCTGGCTCCCTAGGTGGTCAAAGGGGAGAAGAAATTGTGAACCTGGCACAGCACACCTGTAGCGTGCCTCGTGCATCCTTCTTCACTGACTGCACAGGCAGCAGGCATTTGGCAGCCCTGGGCACTACGTGGTTTCATGTGTTTGTCCCTTTCTTGATCTTAAACACTGTAGTATGGGCCTGCGTCCACCTGAGGCACCACAGGATGCAGTTTGAGTGCACCTTGCCATGAGCACGCCGCTGTGTTTGTGTTTGCCTTGCCATTTCTGAATAAGACCAGATGATGATGTGTATGCTTTACCTACAAGCAGTAGGCAGTATCAGGACAATCTCCACCTGGCCTGGAGGGACTGTCTCTGGAGAGGAACGTGTCTGAGGTAAATCCAGGCAGCACATCAACTTTCTGCACACTATGTTAGGGTTTTTCATGTTGTTCTGTTTTAAACTCTCCTTGGTTTTTTGGGGGTTTTTTTTGTTTTGTTTTGTTTTTTTTCAAGTGGGAAAGGCATCAGGAGGCATGGGGAGGCTGAGAAAGCACTTTGGAGGTGATGCTCACACTTTACTCTTCAGCCTTTGGAAGTAATGGGGACTTAGATCTCCATCGTAAGCATCTCTGTGTACTTGCAAGTGAAGTGAGCGACAGAGGAAACTGGTATAACAACTGTGGGCATGAAGGAAACCCACAGTCAAAGGCAGCTTATCTGCTAGGGCTTGCCCAGCTGCTGGTTATCATCCATGTTGCATCTGGCTTTTCACAGTACATCTGTTTAGCATAAATAACTTTTTTTTATTGGTGTCCTATGGTACATCCAAACAATGAACAGAAGAAAAAAGAGAAACTGTAAATAAATTTTACAATGTCAGTAAGACTATTCACATTAAGGGAAACTATTTTGAGTGAATGCCCGTTCTTAATAAATTGCTATTATTCTGGTGTTTTTACAAAGACCACAAGGAAAAAAAGAAGAAAAAACCAGAAACGATTGAAAAATGGAAACACTGAATGTCACTGCTCAATCACTCCTTTTAATAATAAATACTTCTAAGCTGTTCTCCTAGCAAATGAGGTGCCAAGATTTTTTTTTTCCTTTTGGTGTCTATCTGAAAGCCAGTGGCATAAAAAAAGACCATGAGTCAGCTGGCTGAGCTCCCTTTCCTGAATGCTCCCCGGGCAGCTGTGTTTCAACCCATATTACCAGCCCTGGGTCTGAGGAGGCTTTCTGGCACCTTGGGGCTCACCTGCCCAGCCCAGCACTCTGCAGAAGTGCCTGCACTGACTGCGAACCCACAAGCTCAGCCCTCAGAAGGAGGAGAGCCTTGCTACCGTGCCCAGCTGGTGTGTCACACTTAAGACCAGCAACACTTCTTAAGACAGCAGGTTTTGCTAAGAAGGATGCCTACGGTCTTAATTGCCAGTTACTGATGCCTTGTTTGTTGTACTTTCTCAGAAATGGGACCTTACAGTCCACTTTACCAAGAACTCTGCTCAACCATCCAAATCTCCCCCTGGAGCTAAAACTCACCCTTTCTGAAACATTATCTCCTGGGTACTCCTGGTTTAACTCTCTAGGACCATGTGGACTTTCTAAATTTCTAAGGAAGGAAAATTCTTCCTTAGAAATTCTTCTTCAAGGAATTGCAAGGAAATTTCTAAATCTCTATATCAATGAGGCATCATGGCAAACCATAACTGTGGGCAGCACACTGCACGGCGAGGGCAGTCTTTTCCCACAGCGTTCCTGTCACTGAGCATCACGGGGATAGTGGTTTCAGGGGTCCCAGCAAATCTTCTTCTGTTTTTCCTCTTCTAAATTTTCTGTTTATTTTTTTTAGCGATCAGGCTATTTTATCTGTGTCTATTTTACAGCCCCGGTGTGTTTCCCTCAGTTAATTCCCGTCCGCAGGGATTCTGGGAAGCTGCTGTCTTTGGCATCTCCACACCTAGAGGAGCCCTTTGCAGATAAGAGCCGCTGGCACCACAGGAGTGAGGTATGTAATGTGTGGCTGTCCTGGAAATCTTACATTAGAAATACGGATGTCTCACCTGATGTTGGAAAATCAAGTGTTAGGCTGACCGTGACAGATGCTGATTGAAGGTCATGGCCCAACAGGCAGGCAGGAACAGGGGCGTACTGGAAATAATGCCAGAGGATGGGGCTCTCAAGCCACAGCGGTGCCATCGTTCAAAGGTTTGCAAACCTTGCAGATACATTAACCACAACAGGTACTGCCTCCTTGTTGGGGAGGATTTCCTGGGCAACATGGCCGTGCTCCTGCATGGTGGTGCAGATGGCAGTAAGGTCTGAGGAGATCAGACACCTACAGACAAGGAGAAGCTGGGCTGTATTCTAGTGACACAGGCACTGGTAGCTTGGGACAGTCTAGGGAGGACCTTGCCATCCTCTCTTTTTCTGACGTGGCATCTGGAGCTGCACCCAGAAAGTCTGGGGTTGGTGTAGAAAAGGCGGTTTTGCCAACAGTGAGAGGGCTCATCCTCCAGGAGCGTGAGGCGGCCAAGGTCATGGTCTGCTGTACCCACCACAGTCTGCCAGCCAAGGAAGTGGGCCCAGGGCCTGAACGAGCTCTTTTGCCTTCTCGCACACCCCAGAAGTGCTCTTATAATGAAATAAGGCCAGGGCCCAGTGAGCCAAAGGGAATTAGAGACGTTGTATGTGCTCACATGCTTGCTCCATGGGGCAATTTTAATGAGTAATTGATTGCTAATTATATGTGCTGCTTTGTGGTGAAACATCATGGTACTTTGATATCGACCAAGAACTGAAAGTTTCTGTTGTGCTTATTTTTCAAAAACTTTTGGCCTGCTGATCTGTATGGGATATTTTGTGCCTGATTAATTTAATGTATTGTCTTGGGTGAGTGTTGATTTACTTGCTGAATTCAAGATCAATTTTAATGAAGCTCTTAGTGCGTGCTGGTTTGGGGACACAGGGTGCCATGTTATTGCTTTGTCTAGATTGCTCACTGTTTTGTTAGACTTCAGTAAGAAAACTTCTGGCATAGTGACAGCTTCCCACTTCCCTACAATTAAGTAGACAACAACAGAGCTTAAACAGACAACAAACTTTATTAAACTCACATGTACATACATAACAAGTAGAAACGTTAGAGCAAGCTAGTTTGACCTATGGGCCAATAGCACCAAAAAGTATATTCTTTTTTAACTCCCAGACCAGGTGCAATCAGGGAAACAGCAACTGCAGCTGAAGTGCCAGGCTGTAAATTAAAAGGGAAAATAAAATGCAGACATCATCAAGGATATTAATATCTGCTCCGTTCTTCACCACCACTGTTTCCCTTCACCCTTTCTCTTTTCCTACATCTGGGGCAGGACAATGCAGTCATAAAAGTCCTGGGAGAAGGATGGGGCAGGGGCTCAGAGTGCTGGGAAATGCCTCATGGAGCTCCATGTAACCAGGGCATAGAGCTGGGATGCTGTTGGACTTCCAGTGTGCGGCCAGCCATGGCTCCTCAAGGTGCTGGGGCCTCCCCAGGTACTACAAGTCTGCTGTGGAGGTGCTCAAACCCAGAGGGCTTGCAATGGCATTGCGACCACGACTACCTGTATCGATGCAGCTGAAACTCTGGTGTTTGTTTTTTCCCTTTTCAGCAGGATATGGCTGTGCCCTCTGGATCAGCGGCTGCATGTTTGGAAGAACATCCTGCTTGGACAGAGCAGAAGTTAACTAGGACTTTTGGAGCTGGTAGTGGTTATGCTGGGAGCAGACCAAGGGGAATATTTGCTTTCCAATTCCAAACAGGAAACTATAAGCGGATCCAGCTTGCAGGGAGTGTGGCGTGGGAGGACGCGCAGAGACACAGGAACAGGGAGATGCAGGAATGCTGGTGGAGGACTTTTCCACCCTTGAAATGCACAGCCACAGTTAGCTCCCCTTAGCAGCGAGGTAAATCACAGCTCCACGCCTGGGACTGGAGAGCACCTGTGAGCTTCTCTCACCTTGGGAAATGGCATTTGGCCCTTCCAGGGTAGACAAGTGGGTGGTGCTGGCAGGAACGTGATCATCAGTTCTTTCTCATTCTTTAGAGAAGACACACGCTAACTTGTCATGCTCTCTTTAATTTGATTTTGTATGACAAACAAGCCCAACTGTTTAATGTCCTGTGCACAAGAAGGAGAAAGCAATTATGTTATTTGAGGGGAAAAAGCCATTTGCTTTGCTTCTGTAAGCAAAACATGAATTGGCACTTATGGGGTCCAAAGGACCACAGAATTTTCTACAGTATCAGATTCCAGAATGCTGATGTTTCTTTTCCAGAGAGATTTAACAGCAGGATGAGACAAAAGGATACACAGCAGGCCTGAAAGGTCCTTCCTCTCCTGAGTAGTCCCCATCAAGCCAATGGGTAAATGTCTGCAGAAGAGGACCACACTGAAGTTGTGTTGGTAGGTGAACAGCAATGCTTGCCAAACAAGGCACCCCATTCAATCTGTTTTCAATGATTTAAAACTGAGCTAGAAAATGTGAATCCAGGCAGGAAATTGGCATTTAAATTATACACTTGAGATGACTGAGCCTTTTTTTTAAAAACAATTTAAAAAATTTCACATCCTGAGGGATGTGAAAGGAGTTAGGGCATGGAGACGACATGAAAACAGAGTCCTTTCATATGCTGCTTGACATTTCAGTAATTCTTCAAGAAGCATTTTTGACTTCTTTTAAATGTAGAGTTTTCTTAGCCAAGTTTGCAGCATGAGAAGACTAAAGTTTAATCTTTTCAACATACGCAGTCTTGATACAGAGGTAGCTCTTTCCTGTATGTTTGTGCTGCTACCAGTGTACACATATACCTGCCTTGCTTCAAGCCTAGGAGATACTAGCATTAGAAATGTTGCAGATGACGCAGTAACTAAGGCATTTGGCTATGTCATGGACTCAAGTGATCTTGAATGAAATGGATATATATAGATATAAAATTAAAGTGTAATTCACATATTGGATATTTACAAACTATAGGATATATACATAGCATATATAAAATTAAAAATAAGTGCATTTAAGAGTGTTTCTAGTAATAACCTGCCTCATGATTAACAAGATCAGCAAGAAATTGGTGCAAATTTTCTTCTTAATCAACAGTGCTAGGAAATAATGATTAATGTAATAAATATGTGTTAATAGTGGAAAGCTGACTTGGGCATCAAGGGATTGACCTGGGCCTCAGAAGCTCTCTCTTCATTTCCCTGCACTGTTAGACTCTTCTTGACTGACTGCTGATAGTATAAATTCAGCATTTGGGTATCTGACTGTTGTTAACATCAATGGCAGGTAATGTTTGAGGGTGCTGCCAGGGAGCACAGGAGCGAAGAATATTC
Source organism: Mycteria americana (assembly GCF_035582795.1). Lineage (NCBI taxonomy): Eukaryota > Metazoa > Chordata > Aves > Ciconiiformes > Ciconiidae > Mycteria > Mycteria americana. Next base: position 120,045,187 of record NC_134365.1, read on the forward strand.
AAGTGGTTCTCCAGAACTGTGGGCTGAGGTAACTATGGAGCATTTCGCCCAGAGAAGTTGATGGTCCTGATCTTCAAGCACCTAAATCTATGCCTTCAGCACTGGTGGTGAAAAAGCCCCCTTGCCACCACTCTCTCTCCCAGCTACCCCTCCACCACCATATGACCATTGTAGGTGCATGCAAGATGCTGTGCATATCTCCTATGCTGCAGTTGGGGGCAGCTCCACCCCCCAGCCCAAGCCAAAGTTCCTCAATAGGAGTCTCGGTTTCACTACTCTAAAGGGCTGCCATACATCTGTTATTTTTGTTATTATTTGTCATTCGATTTCCCCCTGGGTATGGCCCTTTTCTTTTCCCACCTGGAAATGGTGACTTGGCAGGTTCTAAGTTTTCTTGAGAGCTTCCAGCTGCGTGGTTGTCAGCCTTCACAGCCAGAAGGTGCTATTTCATTTTGACTGTATGGTCATAAGATAGATCAGCACAAAAGCTCCTTGTGTTATGGGTTGAAATCATGGTTATGTTTTGTTTTTCCTTCTGCACCGACTCCATGGAAGCCGTGTAGTGTATCTCCATCACTTCAGGGTGCAATGGATGGCTCTAGTGCTTATGTCCTGCATGTAAGTGCTAAGTTCAGCACTCTCTGCTGTCAGGCACAGAGTGGATGTTGAGGCATCTCCAGAGTAATGTTGATAGCTCTAGTACTGGTCAATGGCTCTGGGACCATGTTCAAAGCACACAGCGTGAAAAACATCTAAGGTAGGAGTGCAGATGTCCTACTCATGTCCTGTTCAGCTGCTCAGGCCCAGGCACTCAGCTCTGTTCCTTTGAGTCTCAGTTCATTTGCTTTCAAGGCCATCTCCCAGAGCCATCTAATTGTCCCCAGGATCTCTGCAAGGAGCCTGTATGCCCAGGCACTGGGGTCACAGCAGGAGGGAGCCCACAAGCTGTCAGGGCCTCTCAGGGCTAGATGTGACCACAGGGAGTGGCAAAATGCCAGAGTTTTGCCATATGAACAACAAGCACACACTGCGCTGACTGTCCCTAGTGATCAAGGATGAAAATTTCCGCATCCTTGGCTTTCTCCTTTCCTCCACACTGGAGTGCCCATTTATCTTGGAGGCTACAGCTTCAAGTAGCCGTCCCGAAGGTCCCCACCAGTGAGCTGGGTGGTCAAAGCCATTTACGAGAGTCACATTGTCTGGTTCTGCTCATATGCTTTAAGTCCAAGGCTATTCTTCTTCCTCTTATCTGATCACATTTCCCCAGCTGTGCAGTATGTGCCACATATAAATTCAGAGAACATAAATAATTTGCTTTGTTGAAAAGCAACCCATGATATACTCATTGCCTCTTCCTCTTTCAATCCACACTTGCTCACAGTGCCCTCTTTGCCCCTCGGTGCTTTCTGCTCCCTTGGCCTTTAGGACCCACTAATAACTCTCTCACCAGTGCACCATCAACGCACTGGAGGAGAGCACAGGAGTGGTAATTAAGGGCTGTGATGCAGTGGTACGCTGGGAGGGGATGCTTAGATCTCTGTGGCATGCCAGCACGTTGCTGACAGCTGTGCACCATCTACCAAAAGCAAGTAGCCCTGCTGGCATTCAGTTGTGCTGCTAGTGCTTTAACACAGGGTATTGTCACAAAATGGTGGTTTGCAGGCTTTAGCCGCAGGAAGATACCAGTTGTGCTGCAGTTGTTTGCCACTTGAAGCAGGATGGTGGCCTCAGGTATACTGGTGTCCCAACGTTTTGCTAATCTTGCTGTGCTGTTATCAGTCATTGGATGTGGCTGATGGGAGCTCTTGTGAGAAGTCACTCTTGTGCAGTATGTTCTAGTAACTCAGAAAGTTACCATCGCCTGAAGAAAAGAGTTTCAACTGAAGCTTCAGGAGGACTTCATAGTGAGCAGAACATCTGGCAATTAACTGTGACCAAGTCATTGAATTTACTAACTCTTTGCATCAGGGAAGGATTTCTTGTGCAGTTTTTCAGCATTTTGTTGGTACTAGTAAAATTACTTCCCTCTGCTAACCTTTTTAGGTGATGAAAATAGTGGGAAGTTTCACTGGACTTCGGATCAGGCCCTTAGAAAAGACAATGGTCATGGTAGTCATCTGCCCTTAGACTCAGCTTCCTGACCTACTCACCTCTCTGTTTTTTAGGTAAGACATACATTCCCTCACACATGGAGGGCTGGATAGGCGTGGCTCAACTCTTCCACTGTAGTGTGACCCAGTCACATCCCAGCCATTGCTAATGGGAAAACTCAGCTCATTCAGCCCCTCTGGGCATCTGCCTTGAATGCTACTCACGTGAGCTTGAAACATCCGTGGGGTTTGTTTAATCGGGGAACAAAAGCAGGGACTGACAAAAGTAATTTTTACCCCATTTGTAAAGGCACATGCACTGGTGAGTGTGAAAGCGGACTGGGGTGGATTAGCCCCTCTGTCCTCGTCCATATCCCTTACCTTCCCCTGATTGCCACAGAAAGTCCTCCTTGTTGGCATGCCAACCATTGTTTCCTAGCACACTTCTCCTAGACATCCCCGCTAAGCGTATATTGTTATCTCCCCAAGAAGGTACCCAAGTGTGGCAGCGCGCAGTTACAGGCAATGCATATATGCACGGCAACTCATTAGCCAGGCCTTTTTTCAAAGAATTTTTAACTTCATCTTTGGTTGCCTCGGCCGAAGGAAAGGTCAAAGGAAGGTGCAGAGAAAATGAAAAGCACGTAAAAGGTGGAGTGGCTTTGTGCTGCATTGAGGGATCTTCTATGCCTTGCTTGTTATGTAAAACCCATCAGAAGGAGGGGGGAATAAACAAAAGAATTTTCTTCTCAGCATGTGCTGGGACCCAGCACTGCAAATAAATGCATTGTTAGTTGAAATCAGTGTTTTGGTTTCTCCCTTCCTTTGTGAGATGCTGTAGAGGAAGCAGATTAAAGATTGCCAGCTTTCTGGCAAAATATACTGGTGGCATCATAATGACTTCATTATGGTCTCTAAATGAGCTAACAGACTAATAATGTGTTCAGGAAAAAATACACATTATGAACATGAACACAGGTGTAGGGTTAACCCCTTCTTTGGCGCCCCTTGCTTTGAATCCAGCTACTGCAGCTTAAGCCACAGTTCAGTGCTCTACTAGCTGGGCAGTAAAGGATTTAATTCAACAGCTGCGTGCCAACTAATTGCAGCTGTATTTTCTTCTGAGTTCATCTACAATGCAAACAACATGGCAGCTGTTTGCTTGTTTGTTTGCTTGGCTGGTGGTGGCTGGGAATGCTGCTGCTAGGTGGAAATGCCAGCACAGTGGTGCAGAGGCTCTGCGAGGCTCTGCAGCTCAAACCTCCTTTTATTAAAAAGGATTTTAAAAGTGGCTTATATGACATACCCCTCCTTTGGTTTTCCCTTATCGCTTTACATGCTGCATAAAACATGTTCACTGGAGGAAATGGAGATTCAACAGCAGGCCAAATCCTTCTGCCCAAACTAATTGTCTGCCTGCCTTGCTGATGTCTCCTCCACCTCACCTTCAGCATCACTGGACCCAGACTCCTACTGTCCTCATCACAGCTCCTGTAGTCCTCCTGCTGCCTCATCTCTGCCTTCATCACTTTCTGCCTCTACTCATCCGTTGCTTAAGTCTCTACATCATTTTTCATTTTGGATTATGTAAAAATCTTCCAGAATGTCCTTGTTAGCCATATATAGCTTTTCTGCGTTTTCTCTGGAGGTTTTCTGGACGTGATAATATGGACATTATGGTTACAGAATGGAAGCACAGGATACACAGGATGCTCTGCTCATGCTCGGCAAAGCCAACATTTCCAAACATGGGGGACTTTTGTTATGTGTGAAGACCAGCTATGAAACACTTGTTCAGGCATCTCTGATATGGCTCAGAAAACTGAGGTCTACCTGCCAGGTAAGTGTCTTGTACAATGATAGATATTAGTCAGGCACTGTTGCTGTATGGTAGGGTGTACTCATATAGTGCGAGTATCTGGGATGTACAAAAGTCTGTCAGCTCTGCTGCCCAGGTCTCCCTGCATCTGCCAGAGGTCCAGGAATCCAAACAAACATAGGAAGTCCTGAAAATGTCCTGAAATATCCTAAAAATAGGCAGAATTTCTAGGTGGAAGAAGAGCATGGGTTCAGGAAAATATGAGCACATGGGACCAAAGATATCTTTTATGTAAGCCACCTTTAATGTACAGACATTGCTACCCTGTTCCATGAATATTCGAACTTACGTATCCTGTTTTCTGATGGATTTGCATCTGGAGGCTGACTTTGGTCTGTGGGAAGATGCAGTATCTGATGGAAGCTCTTATGTCATTGGGATCGTTTATATGGCCTCTTTCTCTCCCATATGATGTTTAATACAGAGTGAATTCATACCGCAGCCCATGGATGGTGTGGTCAAGTCAAAGACTCTTCTAGGATCTCTGTCTTCTGCCTGCCCTCTATTTTCATGAACTGTGTAGGAGTTTTGTATTTTGAGATCTGTTCACCTGCCAGTTGTGGCTGAACTTAGTCACTGGGTGCAAAAATTATGAAATAGGACAAGAGACGGAGACTAACACATGGATAATATAATCATATTGGAATCCTTTCCTTAGGAAACGAGGCTAAAATCTGCTAGCCCGGCTCCTGCTCTTCCACTCCACATAGTGCTGCAACACCCTTTTTCTGGCCTTACTCTACCCACCACCCTACCCAATAACTTTCTATTGAGAATATAGTCTAGGGAATATTGTGCTCACTGTGCCAATCCTCTCTGTTCAACCTGTACACTGGGTCTTATTTTCTATTACGTGAGCTACTTGTCCACACTGTCCTGGTGGAGAGATGCCTCTCTCCCTCATTCTTGTGACATCATGTTTGGTGATAAGTCATCTCTCATCTGCCTTGTTGCTAGCATCTAATGTCAATGTTAGAGCTTTAATCTGAGTTCTTCCTGCTCTCTTACATAGTGCCTCTTTGGTGAGGGAGCTTCCCAGGAAAACCTGCAAGTTACTTCACTATTTGCTTTCAGATTCCCCTTCCCTGGGCTTCTGCGACAGCAGCTTGGCTCTGGCAACAGTGGTATGCTATGACTGCTGCCGACTGTGCTCTGCGGTATTTTCTCCTTACGTCCTGGCATCCCTAATCTACATCCATTCATTGTCTTCAGTCACTGTCCATAAAGTCTCTGGACCAGAGTTTAGTCAGGGGTTTTGCTGTTCCTAGCACAATGAGATACTAACCTGAAGACTGAGTTTCTTAGGCAACATAGTAAGACAGTAAGTAATAACATCGCATAGGTAACAGTAGTAACAAATGCAGCCATTTCCCAGCAGAGGAATGGTGCATCAGGATCCTTTGTGACTCAAGCACTGCACCTGAAAAAGAGAGGGACCCGTACCAGGAGTCAAGCTGCTACAGCTATGCATTCAGTCCTCTTCCTGCATGTAGGGCAGTGGAAGTATCTATGAAACTAAATGGTCAGCAAACTGATGGGAAGAACCATTGCTTAAACTGGCCTGCTGATGGGAAAGTGCAAGAGAATGAGAAGGACATCTCTGAGATACTAATTATTCTGCAAGGCCAAGATAACCAGGAGATGCCAGGGCAGTGCCTGTCAACCTGGTCCACTGAAGGTCACCAACCCTTTCTTTAGAAAACAGCATCTTCTGGTGTATTATTGCTGATGGTTTACACTTGCAATCAATTTAAAATGAAATTAAAAGAGGACTGCTCTTGCAGTTTTGATCCACTCTCCCCCCATTTTGTTGGTTCCTTTGGCTGCTTCTGTGTACATTAAAGAAATGTTCTTCTGGGTACATTAAAGAAAACTAATTACAAGCCTGTTGCACTCACTTTCTGAAACGTTATCACTGGTCTTTAGTATGCAGGTTGAAAACGCCTCCTTTGAAGAGCGAGACTGCAGAGCCCAGGAGTCTAGTTGGCATGCTTCAAAATGGACTAAACTTCTTAAACAGCAGAAGCATTGCTTCACTGCTTTTATTGGTCAAAGCCTGACAAATAGCCCTCTGCAATGACAAATTCCAGGATAGTCTGTGAGCCTGATCGATGCTGATTTATCATGCTCCATGCTGTCCTTGCCAAAACTGATGACTATATGCAGATGTACGTGTAAGAAAAGACGTCTGGGACTCGTTTATAAACAGTATATAACGAACAGTTCTTCTGTAAAACAAGCTATTGTTTATGTATGACTGCATCACCACTGCATCTTTTTAGGGTTTCTGTAAGAAGTGGGCAGTTGCCTTCAGCAAGTACATAAGTGGCTTGGCTGTTCCGTGAAAAGTGGAAAACAGAGAGAGAAGCTTTTTGATTGAGGGTGAAATTTAAGGTGTGAGTGGCTATTATCCATATCTTCCCCTCCTCTGAGTCTGCAATAAAGCAGACCAAGGCGTAATAAAGCTGTTGAGCTGGCATGAATGATTCTTTAGATGGTGTTCTGCTTAAGCATTCATTCCTTTCAAGCTATTTTCTTGCTTTAAAACTGCTGTTTAATGTATGTAGCTCAGGAGCTATTTGTAAGAAGCAGAGAACCCTGGCTGCATGCAGGTACCATTCATGAACAACAAAGTCACCTTAAAGAGTGTATGGATTTTCTTTGGAGACACAAGGGGTTTCTTTTGTAGGAACTCTTTATTAAAACAGATAATATGTATAAGAAGCAGGGAGTCATTTTCTGCTGCCACTGAAGATATTTAGGTCAGGACTTTCAGATCAATTCAGGTCTTGGGCAGCCTTAAGTCACCTGGAAAACAGTGGCCTGTGTACACTGTTATTCACTAAAATGAGCTGGAGCAAGTCTGGACTTAGAAGGCCGGTAGCCAGATGCCCAGTGATCTACACTGATTCTACTGGAGCAGCCCAAATTCATACTGGATGGAGATGTGGCTATGAAGACTGAGGCCATAGCCATTGATTTTTTACTTTTTCCCATTTACTTCCAGGTCTTCAAGAAGCTGGAGGCCAGCTCCTGTTCTCAGTTCATGACTACAGCCTGGTTGCACTACAGACTTAATGGCTCGTATCTTCCTTCTTTTCTGATATTTTTCTCTAGAACATGGAGGAAAAAATATAGCACACAATGCATCAGCTTCCTGTTCCAATCCTATGAATGTTTTATGGAGATGAGCCAGCTTTGTGTGCAAACACATCGCGTGTTTGCATAGGGTTTGAATGCAGAGTGGTCCTATAGGGACAATGAACATGTCACCTGGAAGAGCAGCTGGTTTGCATATGATCTCAGCTACTGAGCTGTTCAGTGCCAGAAGTGAACAGTGTGGCACCCATAAAATCTTTCATTCATGCTAGCATAAAGCTAAGCAGCAGTTGAGGTTGCATGGTCCAACTACCTTTCTGTTTGCCTGCTCTAAAGGCAAACCTGCCACCAGCATGGAGAACATATTAATGAGTGAAAGTTTCCTGATAGGAAAACAATTGAAGGAACTGAGCACTTTCCAAAAACAATAAGTGGGCTTTAAGGAAGGTATATTTGAGGGCTAAAATTCTTGTTACTGTACAACACCCCTTGTGAGGATACAACACCCAGCAGAAATATGCAGGAGTAAGTGGGAACAAGACTGTTCATGTAGGAGAAAACAAAATTATCCTGTAACAAGCTATAATGCAATCCTAAGTGTTTTGGAGGTGATGCAAAAACTGCCACTAATTCTGAACAAGGTTTGGATGGGGCCTATAGCAAGCACAAAGTGAATATTACAGGCGATCCAGGTCCTCACAATGGGATCATCTATTTTCTTTCAAATAAAGGGATTGGGAAACAGTGTTCACTTTGATGATGGCTTTTTATTGGAAAGATTTCATCCTTGTTGGACTAGTGTAGAAACGAGAACCATCATTCATGCTGATGAGGATAGTACAGATTCTCAAACACAACTACATGCTTACACTGAGAGGAAAAGATGAAGTGACCTGAATTAAAACTGTGACGGTGTGAAAGAAAGTGAGAAAGGTCAAAGGAGACCTAGATGTGTGGAAGGGGATATATGTAAGTGGGCACGGTTAGACGAGGAAATGAAGGCCCCAGGGAAAAATACCAGAGGACTGATGAGATAGCTGGCAAGGGGGACTCTCGGAAAATATTCTGAAGGGAAAGAGAAACTGAAACATTGTTTGGAGAATGTAGGGCATCTGTGACAGCTTCCTGCCAATTATACACTGTAAAAATGGCAAGTCACTGACTGCTTTCTGCGCTTGATATTTAGAGGAGACTCTGCATTTTGTCTCGCAGCATTCTTTTCTGCCTCCCTTGGACTGGCATCCCTGTATAATACACTCACAAGACATCATTTTAAGGAAAACAAAGACTGAGGGCTTTTTGTTCGTTTTTTGTTGGGCTATTTTTTTTTCCAGAAAGAGCCTAGCATTTACCTAAAGCTGTTCCCAATGAAGTCAGTGGTAAAGTTCCCATTGACATTTCATTAGAGAACAGTTGTAGTGTCACGGAGGCTTTTGGAAAACACTGCCCTCTGCACGCCAAACAAATCAAGAGCAAACAATACAAACCAGATCCTGCAGCTGAATTTGTTTCTGTCCCCGTTTCTGGGCCAGAAGCAATAGGAAGTCTGTGCAACCAAGTGAAGACCAAGTGATGGGGTGTGGAAGTGTGCGGTGGGTGTATTTTAGGATCTCAAAGGGAAATCCTTTGCAGAATAGTCACATGCTGACTTTGAAGGGGCTGTCATTCCATGTGGGGATGATCTATCCGTTCTTCAGGTTTATTTGTCCCTACCTTCTAAGTTGGGTTAGAGTCGTTCAGATCACCCTAAGGTAATCTTTTTCACCTCCTGCCTTTTTGGTACTTGAGATATTAGATATCCATAACTCATAAGTCTACCAGGAAACTATTTTTTCCATAGTAATTTTGTTTGTGTTATGAGGAACAAGGCCTGTGAGGAGAGCTTGTATCCTTAATAGGTCAGCTGATATTTTGATAAATGTCATTACAAGCTCATGTAGAGCAGTGTTTTCCAATGTCTCCCAATTAGTGGATCCCTACAAAATTTTTAACAGAGGTGAAGCATAGCATAAGCATAGTGAGACAACTCTTCTCCTCAGTCACTTTTCCCAGATCCCTTGTAGGTAGTTCACATGCTACCACGGGCCTGTAGGATGGCCATCACTAATTCAGAGGCTCTTTTAAGGCTTTTGCCCTTAGATAGTGTAAAGAGACGGTGAAAGAGACAGCCACTGCCCCAGACAAGTGGGGAGTTAAACAGACAAGATCCGAGTTATGAAACACAAAGAGGGAAGGGACTTTGAACTCTTTTACTTTCTAATGATTGTCCCAAAATTGACATTTTTTAAAAACTAATTTGCAAAGAACAGTGCCACTAATTTCTGTTAGTCCCTCAGTCCACCTCTATCATTACTTGCCTCAAGGGAGGCTGATCTGTGGATATTAAAAATAGCCCACATTTTGTCAAAAGCTTTTTTGTATGCAACGGCTTTTTTCTGTATGCAGGGCATTTGTGTGCTCCGTTTCAAGTTCTTTGGTAGATAAACCCGGCTTCCTCCTTCCAGAATGGTTGAGGTAAATACTTGAAAATATTTGAGGCAGCCCTTCTGATTGAATGCAGGAAAGATGATCACAGGGGAGCTTGGCTGTCTGGCCATCCACAAGCCTACATCTGTAGTTCAGTGACTTGCAAATTGTGTCACATCTGAAAACTGTCCTCAGGCGAGAACACAGTCTAACATGCCCAAATGTAACTAGGTCACTCTATAAATATGTTCTGAACGGGTCTTGGTTTCCCTATTTGTGTAAATACTTACCTGTCTCACATGAGTGTTGGTGAGAAGTCATTAATTTATGCTGAGAGAACACTTTGAAGGTCTGAAACATTGTATGTGTCACATCTTACTATTATAATGGGCCAGATCCTTCAGATGTGGTACACTAGCTGGCTTTGAATAGACATTGAAATGCCATGTACTCTGCTTGTAAGGGTACTATAGGCATTGTTAATTCAGATTTGTTTCTAAATACTCAGAGGGTGCCTACATTGGAAGCACTGACTTCTTTCTATTGTGTTTAGACCCAACATGAACTCAAATGCTCTGAGACTGTCACCTCATGCAGCCACAAGAACCTGGAACTCCAGGTCCTAGAGTCGCTCCAGTGCTTCACATTTGGTTATACATGATGAGTCAAATGATAGGTATGTACATTTCAGACCACTGACTGGGCAAGAGAAGACAGAGAAAAAGTCAGAGGTAATGCATTTCTAGTGACTTGCTTCTTTAAGGTCTAATTCAAGAGCTTTTATGGGTTAAGATATAAGGCATTTGTCCTAAAACAGTTGCAGTATGGATTTCATTCAGACATCAAGACATGCTGCTCTTTTCTACTACGCCTGCCTCCCCCCACCCCACATGTTTCTGACTATTACTGTGCGGTTTTCTCACGGCTCAGTCCAGGAGTTTTCAAGCCTGTTCATCTCCCAGATGACAAATTTTCTAGTCCAAATACTTGTGACTGCGGTGACCATGACACCAATGTCTTCTTTTGTTTTACTTCACATGTTCTTACGCAGTACTGTTGGTTTCTTTTCCTGCTGTTGTCTGGACCCTCTGTCTTCTACTTACTCCCCGGGCTCAGCAGCCTCAAGGTGGTCTGCAAGCTGTGTTGTTCTTTCCCAAATTACACTTTGGATAAGGTTGGCAGCTGCCTCCTCCTAGAAAGTCAAGGTGCCTCCTATAGTTGAGTGACTGTAACTTCCTCCCAGGTGAGGTCAGAGGGTGTTGCTCCGGCTGAGCTCTGGGCTTGCTGGAACCCAGCAGATCAAGTGCTGTCTTTTAGCCTGGGAACCAGTGACTTCCCATTTACAGCATCCTACTGAATCCAGAATTTGCCCCTGTGCCAGCTGTGGCAACCCTCCCATGGGTTAGCTCTGGTGTTGCACACCCCTTTCTCAGGTGTGAGGATCCCCAACTGTTTTGCAAGAAGCCAGTCATATGAGATCACCCCACAAATTTATACCTTGTTTAAGGTCTACCAGGCCCCTATGGTGGGATTCCTCTGGCTGAATTCTGTGGGATACGGATCAAGCCCTTAGAGAGGAAAAAAGATGTCCATCCATTTTTGGGAGGGGGGTGTCTGTTTTGAAGGGAGGGGAGCTGCCGGCTTTGCATTTCCCCTTGAAGTCTTCACGTTTGTGCTCGCCCAGGGTGAGAGGCTTGAGATAAGATCTCATCCACGGTTGTTCATTTTACAGTTCTATTAAAAAAAATAACATGGGGGAATTTTCTAGATTCCATCCAATCCATAATAACTTTTGAAAAGTTAATTTGCTGCAGCTGCTTTATAACTTCTCCTAAGGCCACAACTCAACATGATTACACAACCGCAGTAACTTTTATGGCTGAGTGGAAACACTATCCTGGTTTTGTTGTTCTACAAAAGCCAATATTTGGTTTAAAGATTCCCTTGGATTTTTAATCCACTTTGCTAGGAAATCTCACTCACCACCAGTATTTTTAGAGACTTCACCTGCTTTTGTACCTGCTTCTTGCCACATATCTGACAGGTCTACTGCATATTGGAAAAAAAAAACCTGTCCTCCATCCTCTGGGGTATGAAATACATCATTGGTGTCTTCTGTTAGGTTCTACTATGCAGGCCTTAATGGGGACTCAGATTAGATACCCTGTTCCTCCTTCCTGATAACCCCCTCCTGTGTGAGAGCAGCGTGTTGAACACAGCATCCAGCCGGCCGGCCCCTGGGTATGCTAATAAAAGTTCTGCTTCTCCAATCAGCTAGCTTTGCCTGAGGAGTCTGTCAGCAAAAATAAAAAGGATATTTCTATTTAAATGCCATACAGTGTCTGCACATTGAAAATATTTTTACCGTGGTAGCATACATGCCACTACCAATAAGGGTGTATTGTTGTTATAAGTTGGCTGTTAAAATTCAGCCAGAACTAAAAATTGCCATAGAAAGTCTCAGCCTAGAAGGTATTTGTTTATTTTGACAGGTTATTTAAAACAAGGAATGAAAAATAATTAGTGGTTTTGGACTTCTACCTTGCATTTTTCTGTTTAAAAAGGTCTTAGATTATATTTTCTGATGATTGGACCTGAAAGAAGGCTTATATCTTGGGGAGGAGTGGGAACAAAAAACTAGCAGGCAAATTCTGGGGTTCCTTTTTTAGAAAAAAATCTAGTTCATTTTCAGGATGAGAACAACTGCTAGACCTTTCTGCTCAGCAAGTGTTGAGTTTCTCCGCACTGACAATACAAAGGGGATATTCAATGACTGTCCAAATCAAGTGTAATTACAGAGGTATAATAAACATCAGTACAAATGATAATTTTTGCATTTCTCTGTTTGGATAAGGGATTAGAGCATTTCTACCCATAACATGCTGAGCCTCTGCCATGGTTTAACCCCAGCTGGCAACTGAGCCCCACCCAGCCGCTCGCTCACTCCCCCCTGGTGGGATGGGGGAGAGAATCGGAAGGGTAAAAGTGAGAAAACTCGTGGGTTGAGATAAAGACAGTTTAACAGAGAAAGCAAAACCCATGTACACAAGCAAAGCACAGCAAGGAATTCAGTCACTACTTCCCATGGGCAGGCAGGTGTTCAGCCATCTCCAGGACAGCAGGGCTCCATCACGCGTAATGGTTACTTGGGAAGACAAATGCCATCACTCCGAATGTCCCCCCCTTCCTTCTTCTTCCCCCAGCTTTATATGCTGAGCATGATGCCATATGGTATGGAATAGCCCTTTGGGCAGTTGGGGTCAGCTGTCCCGGCTGTGTCCCCCCACAACTCCTTGTGCACCCCCAGCCTCCTCGCTGGTGGGGTGGGGTGAGCAGCAGAAAAGGCCTTGACCCTGTGTAAGCACTGCTCAGCAGTAACTAAAACATCCCTGTGTTATCAACAGTGTTTTCAGCACAAATCCAAAACAGAGCCCCATCCTAGCTACTGTGAAGAAAATTAACTCTATCCCAGCCAAAACCAGCACAGCTTCTGAAAGGCCTGAAGAGATGGAAGTGTGTGCTCCTGAGTCCTCTTCATTCGTAGGTGGAAGTTATTGGCTCAGAGAGATGAATCCCCACATGATCAGCCGTGCAAACTAAAGGCAGGCACCTAAATTCATATGTAGATAATTGGCCTGACATCCAGGAAACACAGTGCTCTCCCCGAGTTCAGCGGGAGGTTTGGCTGGCTATGTAACATGGCCATATAGGTGTTGAATCTGAGACACATAGGCCGAAGATTTAAAAAGAATGGATGCCAAAAATAAAGGTCCTAAATCTATACTTAGACAAATAAACAAACACCTGATTTTCAAGCTGCTGAGCACCCAGTGGCTTGGCCCCAGGTTTGAATACTTTGGCTTACGTGACTTGTCCAAAGCCACACAGGAAATCTGCTGCAATTCCAGGAATAGAGCAAAGATCCTGTGCTTTAACCACAAGCTGGCTCTGTTTTATTTGTCAGCAGTCATTCCCACAAGGAAGCTAAACCAGAGATCTCACTGCATCTAAAGTCAGCAGGGTTACCTACTGGTAATGAAGCTAAAAGATGTTCCTTGTTCTCTGAGCAAGTGTTATGTACGAGACCCCGGAGCAGCAGCTGGGTGCTTTGAAAAGCCTGTCTCCTTAGGACACACAGGATTAGACATCAGAGCTAAAGGACAGTACGCCCACTTCTGCACCTTCTGCATTTCAGGCTGCTGCACGGGTTGAAACCGTGCAGATCGGAAGAGCCGTTGTAGGCATAGAGGGGAGAGGTGGGGCATGCCCTTTAATTTCTTTAATGAGCTGCTCCTGGGGTACCCAGCAGGACAGAAGCTCCTCTGCCCACAACTGATCTTGTTTCCTTTGCCAGCTGGTAACATGCTGCTTCTCAGCCACGTGGGGTGGGCAGCCTAAGACTACTTGTGCCAGTCCTGACCTTGGAGACATCACTCCTGGCCCCTACATGCCGTTGCCAAGGCTGCGGAGCCGGCATCAGCTTCTGTGTCGCACTCTGGCTCCGAACCTGCTCTGAAGTCTGAGCTTGCCCCCCCACACGCGCTGTGTGCACGCATGTGCCGGAGGACCGGTGGCCAGGAGGACTCCTGACTCTCTGACGCGGAGGAGTTTGAAGGCCAGAGCTGTAGCCCAGGTTCTTCTGTCAGTGGGCTGCGTGCAGGAAGGATGGACGAAGCCAGGTGTCCAAGGGACAGCCCAAGCGGGGTTCCTTCAAGGAGGGCATGGATGCACAGGCCATGTAGCGTGGATGAGAAGTGTGCTCGAAGCCAGCTTGTGTGCCCGCCTTACTTCGCAGTGTAGGGATGATCTTAGGCTGCTTTTAGGAGATCTCCACATAGACATAACTGCCCTCATGCTACTAGGCTGCATGTGCTGGATGATATCAAACATATTCAGAGCAGTTGAATCTGAAGATGAGGCCTAAGCTGATATAACTAACTGTTTATTGATGCTATATTGCTTTATGCTATCAGGGAATTGAACTTTTATGAAAGAACTGGTTGCTGCCTCTCTGATTGCATTTAACTACACTTCCCATAAATACCAGAATGGATTTAAAAATCTGTTATTTCACACTGGAGTTCATGCCCGCGAGCTGGAACTGTTTTATACAGAACTGTTGTGCAGGTGAGAAGGTGCTGCAGGAAAAAAGCACCGAGCCACCGTTTTTGTAAAGAAAATGTTGAGACTCTCTTCAGGGTATATGCATTTGCCATTGTATAGTGCCAGACGGTGGTTTCCAAATGACTTCTTATGTAACTCCCGAGTCAAATAAGATAACAAAAAGGTCTGTGTTGCAGTCAAATAACCATAACTAAAAACTCTCTGAACATTATACTTATATACTTATTGCTAAACCAGTACGGACAATTACAAATTACAAAGTAGAAAATCTTTGAACATTCATTACCATATTTCTTCTATCAAGGCAAACCACACATTCCTCTTAGACACATGCCAAATGTGAGGCTTTAAAGAAAATGTTTCTTGAGTTATCCGCGTGTAAGGAGCATCTGAGTGATTTTCCTAATTGTTCGGTGCGAATCTGAATGGATTTTCTTCTCTCTTAAAAGGAAATACATTGAACTCTGGACTAAGACCAAACACAGAAAATTTCAGGCTACACAGTAATATGAAGGGGGGCGGAGGAATTGTAAGTGACAAGTGGGTTATATTGGAAGTCCCATCTTGGTTTCAACAATAGGGCTGGTATCTTGATACTTGCATTTAAGAAATGTGGATTTCCACATACTAACCATCTTTCATGAATTACTGCAGATCCGACAAATTTGAGTTATTGTGCTCCTCCTGGGAGATTTTTAAAGCCAATTGTAACAACAGATTATATGAAACAGCTGGTCAAACAGAATGAGGAACCAGTTCATTGGCATTTGATGAATTAATAAAAACAGGCACAATACAAATTTCAGCAATAGCTAGCAATTCTCCAGGAGAATAGGAACCAAAAAGAAAAGAGCAGGAATCAAATTACAGCAGCTGTTTGGCCAACAGGTAGGGGGTAACTATTGCTTCATGGCTAAGGCTTGGAAAACTCTTAAAAGATTCCCTGGAAAAAAATGCACCCCTTGCAACTTGTGCAGATGATAACAGAAGTACAGTGCTTAAATAAATTTCTGACTGTTCTTTTGAGGAAAAGCCAGTGAAAGAGAGAAAGGTTGCACATCAGATTGTCTGCTAATGCAGGGACAGAGAAGAACAGGCTTGGGTGTCTCATGGGGAATGAGTGGCTGTAGGGACAGCAGTCCTTTTGCTGTTGCCTTTACGGTTCCAGCGGCGAGAGGAGGGCTTTGAGAACCGATGTATGTGACTATCTGAAAAAATGGGGAGAGGTGTTCCACAACAGCTATAGCACTGAACTTTATCATGCTAGAGTTTTCTATAGCGGATCATACAGAAGTTCCCATGTAGGAGAATATCTTTACGTGAGTCAACCTGAGGAACTGTATGAAGGTGAAATGTCAGGAGAAGGAGCTGAACAACCAGCTGATGAAATGATTAGTAATGAATTATCAGGACTAGACAGCTTAGACCCTAGAGTACAAAGGGAAATCAAGTGGATACAGTTGAACTGATGCTTACAATGGGCTCTCTGTCACCTACATCAGCCACCACACCTGGTGGAATAAAGAACCATGTGGATAACAGCGATTTCTGAAAAGCTTTTGACGAGGCCACTCAGCACAGGCTGTTAAATAAACAAAGGAGTCATTGGATAAAATGGAAAGAGGGAAAAATGGAGGGAGCTTATCAGTGGGATCCCACTGGGATGTCAGCTGCGACTGCTGCTGCTCATCACGCTTAGCGGTGACCACTAGTGAAATTCCACAGCCGTTCCTACACAAATAGTACAAAAATAATGTATGGCTTTACACAGCCTAAAGTGAAGTGCAAGAAGGTTCAGAAGGCACTGACAATACTGCATGACCAAGTGACAAAATGGCATATGAACTACAATATTCACACATGCAAGATAATACATACGGGGAAAAAAACCCCACCCTAGCTATGAACAGTGTAACTGAGCTGCTTCTATTCAGAAAAGTGGTCTGGGATTCACTGGATAATTCCCTGAAAAGTCAGCTCAGTGTTCAGTGATGGTCAAAAAGAGAGAAAGACAGGTAGCAATGATTAGAAAGGAACTAAAACAAAAACCAAAATAGATTATGCCTCTGTTCAAATCCATTATGTACAGTTCTGGTTACCATAGCTAGAAAAAGATAGAAGGGAGGGAAACAAAGCTGATGAGAAATATAGAATGGTTTCTGTAGGAGAAGAGATTAATAGATTGGAAAAGAGATGAATGGTAATATAGGTCCATAAAATCATGCAGAATGAGGAACAGGGAATGAATACTCATTGTTTCTGGTAATAAAAGAAGTAAGGAGAAGCTAATAAAAGTATCAGGCAGAGGTTTTAAAACAGACCAAAGGAAGGACTTTTTAATTCAATGTGTAATTAAGTCATGACACTCTTAATCACAACATATTGTGGAGGCCAAAGGTTTAAATCAGTTAGAAGACAGATTAGACAAATTCATGTAGGATAGGTTCATTTGTAGCTAATAAACACTGGCTACAGCCTCCAGCCCAAATGGTAAATCACCGATTGCCAGAAATGCAGAAGGTATGTCAGGGGAAGAACAGTGTTATATGCCCTGTTTCTTACGCTCTTTCCACAGATGAACCTCTGACACCATTGGAGGTAGCAAGCTGCTCAGATCCAGCAAAACATATCTATTCTGTTTGAATTCAACTTGGTGTAAAGCGATCAGCATAAGAGAGTGTTAGGAGGTGGTATTTTCCTTCTTCAGCTCTTGCAGATACCTATTTGACCTTCTGTATAAATTAGTTTGAAGATAGACCTCCAACTTCAACTGAAGCAGGAAATCAACGACTGTTTCAGTAGCTGCAGGTAGTCCAAATCTCTACCCTCCTGGTGTATCGCCTGCTCCATGCCATGGAGACACCTTCTGGGAGGGGAACTCTGAGTAATGTGTGCGTAACAAAAAGTAGCTGCAAGTCAAGAGCAAATGTTTTCAGTTTCTTGGGAAGGGATACTTTCCCAAGGCTATCCTCACCTGTGCATATCTAGTGGGGAGATGGATCTTGAGCCCTACCCTTGGCAAACTGTGACATGGCAGCTTTGTAAGATGGAGCAGGCTCTGCATTTGAAAGGTAGATGTTTGAAAGGAAGGTTCAGGTCAATCCCTGAGGCAAACCTGCCATTCTTGAGCACTCCACCATTGTTTGAGCGGTTGCGTATGTGTCTGCGGGTTTCTTGGATTCCCTTTTTGACCAACTTTGAACAGGTAAACCTATATCCATAACCTGTGTCCTGGGCTGTGTAGCAGAGAAGCTCACTGGTCTGCCATCTGTGGCTTGCATGAAATCAGCATGGAGTGAACAGGAGCAATAATCACAATCCTTTACCAGTTTTGGTATTGGACAAGTTGAACATTAACTAAAGGTTTATTTACTTACTTTACAGGAAATATATCTGGAGGTCTTGCAAATGGAGAAGGGGTTGTAACTGAACCTTCCTGTTAGGACAAACACAGCTTGTCATTGCTACTATGGAGGTAACCCTCATGACAATGAGACTGGCATTAAGACCTCATCTGAGATTTAACTGCAGTGTGTATCTTTATTACATACAAGATTTTCTGACAATACCTGCTCACGCTGTCATTTTTCTTTGCATCAAAGAAATGGCTGTGTCCACAAGTACCTCTACCTCAGCCTGGGGTAACACAGATTATTAGCTGCTAGATGCTAAAGAATCCTTAAGGAATCACAATAATGAGGTTGAATGATGACTGGAGGTTTTGTGTATGTGTCTGTGTGTTTCTGTCTTCTACAGCACTGAGGAGATCTTACCCTAACTCTGGATGTAGCCTCGTTCTCTGACAGTGGCCTGTTGCCATTACACTGAATGCTATTACTATAGTCTCCAGAGCTTAAATGCATACAGACTATGGAAAAAAACCTTGGAATTTCTAGTAATTTGTTAAAGTGCATTTAAAGGTAAGGAGATGTGTTTGGTTGATAATATTGGAGACTTTCTTCAAACAGGCATGTTTTGGCAATGGCAACACAAGCTTCTCCACAGCCCTTCAGGTGTGTTCAGCTCTGACCCAAAGCAATCCAGAGTACTGCATTGCCCACGACCTATCGAGGCGTGAGGCTCTACCAGAAGAAATCATTAAAGACTCAACTCAGTCTCCTGCAATAGGATACATTATCATTATTACCTAGATGGTGACACTATGCGAAGGAGTACAGAGAGCTGTATAGGACTTGAGGCAATTAAACTTCAAACTGTTGGCTCTTTTGAACTCAGTCCTTCAGCTCTTTTAGTCAGGAGTCATTTTCAGGAGTGACCTGGAGTAGTTTTTATTTGGTATCTCAGTGGAATAGCACTCCATGTCCCACCAGCAAACACTCTGAATAATTTAGATGTTCTGCACCCACACAACAAAGATTTTCAAGCCAAGTTTTCAATGGATCTTGCACCTATTACTTTTTTGGGGAAAATGTGCTTTATATTTTTCACTAGATGTAATAGAGTTACATTTTTTTAACTCAAGACTTCCTTAGACAAATCTTTCCTCACCAAATAGAAATGACCTATTGTAATCTATTTGATGGGGCTTGGTTGTGACATTGTCCAATTCTCAGTGTGGATTTATCTAGGGTAGAAAACATTAGTTGTCCCTGGAGTCTGAACTCGGTTAACAATAAACACCCCATTGAAATATCCACAAGATTTTTTTCAACAGGAAAAAGCCCAATAAATTCTCAGCTGCTCAAAATTTGTAAGAATGTGTCAGAAAATGCTGCATAAACGTATTGGTTGAAAACCTAAGTATTCAGTTATCATGCAGAAAGTCAATCAAGGATTGACTTTCAGCAAGGGGAACTCCGCTAAGCTGTTTGGCCAGCTTACTGAATAGTAGTCAAATATTTCAGGCCTTGAGCCTTTTCTGAAGTTATTTTAACAGATTAAACTGGAATAAGGGAAGCTATTAATTTTTCAGTCATATGATCTTATATTTACTCTTGTAATCAAATCACATTCCCACCCCCTCAGTTTTACTAAAGAAATGTGAATCTCATACTCTGCCTACAGTTAAAAAAAAAAAAAATTACAGTGAGTTTACTTTATATGGAATTGCTTAATCAGAATGCAGAGTTCCACTAATCATATTTAAATATAGTCACTGTAAGCCAAACATTGACCTTAGGTTAAAAGATTTTTATGGCTTACTTAATGGAGACCCATTTATAGAGCACCATAAAGAATTCTAAATCATGTAGACGCAGGGCAAAATGAGATGATTAGAAATGCAGCAATGAACTGCCACAACCATTGCCATGCCTTAGAAATAGTATTATTTTAAATTGCGCCAGCTGTAAAGCCACTGTACGTGTAATAAAAATGGTGGGAAAGAAGCAGGAAAATAATGATTTTTGGCTCCAGGACAGTAGAGATTTCCAGAATGTAAACATAAAGTGCCTTCCATATGCACCTTAGACCTTCATGTGCACCTTCGTTTCCAACATGCTCTTCTGGCCATCAGCACAAGGTAGATGTGTGAAGGTAAAGATGCATGTGCGAAGATGTCTGCCTGCCTTTGTCGTCTTAATTTTTCTTCTTGTGGTAGTACCGATGTCAGTGATGATTCTCAAAGGCACAAACAGATGTTTAGCTGCATAGCTATCAAAAAAATGAGAGGGAATTAAATGTTTACCTGACAGTCGTGGCACTGAAAATCTCCCCAGAAGGTGCTAGCATAGCATGGCTGCCATGATTTTATCTACTTTTGCTCCTGGTAGGTGTAGCATCCGTATAATTTTAACTCTATGGTAAGTAGAAGAGTAGTGATTGTCGGTACTCACAATGTAGAGTTGTAGTAAAGAAGGATTCAGGTGAGACTGATCAGCACGTACAGCGTCACTGGATGTGACTGCAAGCGAGCAAACCTGAACTGGGTGGACCCCGTGCTCTCGCATGGTGGGCTTCTTGTCATGGCCCTATTTCCACTGCTGTTCCTTATGACTACCTGTGCGAGTATTTCTCTGGACTTCAGTGACATGCAATTGGCATCATGAGTCACTGTGTCAGAAGAAGGGCCTACATTTTTTTTCTTATCTACTGGAAGGATACCTGTTATAATCTTAAAGCTCATACATTATTACATGTAGTTTTTACAATACATGTAGACACTTATAAAAATCAAGCTTTTCTTGCCTTGTAGTCTGTTTGCAACAACAAACTCGTTTCCCTGCCCTGTTTTGTTTTCATTTTGCTCTCAATTTAATGTTTTCTGAGTCTTGTTTAGCTAACATTTCTGAGAATTGGAGGCAGAGGTGGGTTGGCATTTTCCTGGGCTCAGAAATGGCTGAGCTAACCAGTGAGTGAACGTGGGCCAGCTAGCCTCAGAAGAACTTTAGTGTTGACGGGCCAAAGTTGATGTGCTGCATCCCAGCAGTCCCCTGCAGCTGGGCTCACAGGAAACTAGCATTTAAATTCTCATCTGGGTTCAGTCAAATCATTATAAGCCATGTTAGTTCTTCACTGTTTTATCTTTCAGTGCAGTAGCCAACAACTCTTCTAGGTTCAGACGGGCTCCTTGGGGAAGCTCATGTTGCAGCTCTGAAACTAAGCTGAAACCCTCTATCTGTCTGTCTGTCTTTCCAGTCCTAAACCAAGATATTTATATCCTGCGCCTCACTGAAGCAGAATGCTGTGCCGAATTTCATGGATCCCGCAAACTTGCATGGATGTGAGTAGGCAGAATTTGGCCTTGACCAACAAACTGTGAAGCTGAATCAGCCCTTTTTCCTTCCAGTCCTTCACAACTTTGTCCACGGCGTGGCTTCTGTTGTTCTGCTCCTCATCCAGCCAGCACGGCTTTCCTGAGGCCTTGGGATGTCATCTGCTCGTGGAAACAAGGGGCCAAGTTCCTGGAGGGGCTTAGGGAATGCAAACGTGCAGTTGGCAGCTAGTCAGGACACCGGAGCTTGGGTCCAAGAGGGGGAAAAGGTCCGAGACAAACTATAAGAGACAAACGTGTCTGATCCTGGTTTTTCTTCTGTACAGCCAGTCCACTGACCTGAAGGACAGTGACCTGTTACAGCCACACTCAACTGTGAGGCAAGATCTCCTTGGCCTTTGCAAGGGAAAAGACATGCGTCTTAAACCCAGGTGAAGACTAGAGGAGAAAATGTCAGCTGCTCCTGGCCATCATTACCTCCTGCTGTGCTCTGGCAACCACGAGAAAAGGTCTTTCCACCACTGAAATGGCAGGCACCCTGTATGAAGGAAGCAGCAGCAACCCTGAAAGAAAATACAGTGACTGCGGATGGGAGAAGATCACCCTGAACTAGACTCTGGTAAGTGAGAGCAATCCGTGCAGAGGAGTATGATTAGCCCAGAAAATGTCAGGGTGCGCACATATGGGGTACATGTGTCAAAAGGGGAGCAGCCTGGGGACAGGGTCCCATGTTCCCAGGGAACTGAAGGAGGAAGGAGTGGAAATGGACAACTGTAAATGCCCAAGCAACTCTTTTCTTGTGTCCCGTGTCCCATCCTTCTGCTGCAATGGGACCCAGACCAGCAGTGACTTGTGCCATCGTTGCACAGTGGAGTCCTTCCTGTGCAGGTCACTCAAGAAAATCAGATGTGCCAGGAAGAGAGGGCAGGGGAATTAGTGAGAGGACAGAGAGAGAAAGAGATCTCCCGAACTTCCCACAGACTCCCAAACCTCTCCTGGTTTCCCCAAACCTCATTGTCCCCGTCCTTGGGGTGGTGACACGCAGTTTGAACAGCTGCACTGATGCACACCCACCTCGAGGGGCTGCAGCACGGGCTGAAGGCTTGAGCGTGTCTGAACAGGTGAGACCTCTGTGTTAGCAGATCTCTCACCACGGAGAGAAGTGGAAACCAAAGGCAGAACAGAAGAGCAGCTGAAGAAGGGAACAGGACACGTAAGGGTCTGCAAGGACCTAGAAATAAACAGCTGTGAAATTAATGTGAGACAAAGAAGCATTTTCATCCCTTACTATCCAGGATCCCCAGACCGTGGGGAGACACTTCCTCCCTCACCCAATTCTTTAGCAATGGGGGGCTCCTTAATCCTTGGGAACAGAGAGAAACAAGGCTTGGTGGATGTGCAGTACCTGTAAGCCTGATGCCCCGACCTGTGAGGGTGCAAGGAAACTGCCTGCCAGGGTGAGAAAGGAAGCATGGCCTCCCCTTCTGTCAGGGAGGCTGTGGGGAGCTAAGCATTGTGTAGCACAGAGGGACCTGCTGTAGGGATGGTTTCAAATCTGATGGCTTTTGGGACCCATGAAGTGCTGAGGAAAATTGCAAAGCCAGACAAAACAAGAGGAAAGAGCTGTAAGGAACAGGGTGAAAAGGAGAGAAGATCATCTGGATCTCAGAGAACATTGACATCTCATGTGTCTGATAAAGACAGTGAGGACCAGCAGCAAATGGGGAACCCTCTGATCTCTGATGACCTTGCTACATTTTGGGAACACGCTGCCATTTTCCTCGATACAGGCTGTGAGGTTACTCCTTCTGGAAAACCAGATGTCTGGGACTAGGGAAGGCTTAGGCAGAGACAGTCCTTTCATGTTTCTCTGTGGTTTTCTGTCTCATTCCTGCCTCTCTGGATTTATTTTCTCCCATATATCTCTTCTTTCCTCCTCCTGTCTCCCTTTTTTATGCTCTTGTAGCGTACATGTTGTCTTCTTCCTTCCTGGGCTCAGATTCTCCTGTCTCGCTCAGAGCTCAGAGCCCAGGTTCCTACAGCAATGAGTGCAGTCATTTTAACAGGTTATGTTGATACTTGTCTTGCTGAAGAAATCACCAAGAAATGATGATTTTGAAACGCCCACAGTTTAATTTAGAAACCAGCAGATGTTACCCAGCTGTCACAGCCTTCCTTTGCTTCAAAGTTTTTCCAGCATTTGAACAGGGAACCGAAGTCAGTAATGGTAACACGCTGGTTGGTAACACCAACAATCAGGACATTGCTAGATGTGGTCAGCGTCCTGACTTCCACCAGAAAGCAGCATTAGGATCCATCTGGTCACGTGCAGATATTGACAATGTAGGCATTTCCAGCAGGACTAGTCACCCTGCGTACCCTTCATAGTCAACAAAGACAAATAAGCACTTGCAGAGTCATTTAATCTTATCCTAAATCAATCATCTACTTTAGGCCAGATGAGCCACACCCTAAAAACACTTGTTTCCTTCTTGCCTAGTGCAAGCAGTTTAATGCAGGTGTCCATAGTGTATTTACTAAAGCTAACAGGATCCATCTCCCCATGTCGCTGTCTCAAGTACGAGCCCAGAATGGTTGGCTCCAAGCATCTCTTCGGCTACTGATCATAGGGCAGCTCATGCTGTGAAGTAAAAAATATTGCAAAATTGGAAAAGACAACTAACAGCAGAGTCAGGAGTGCTCAGCCCAAGGGAAGAAAGAGTTACTCAGTTCAGCTGTGCACCTAAAAGGGATTTGCGATTTGAAATAGCATTTTGGCCATTGCTTATGGATCTCTGCGGTCCTTCTCCGTCCTTTCTCTCCCTTTCAGTGAAGGAGTGTATAGGGAAGGGCAAACTAACAAATTGCACAGAGTATGGTTTTAAAAAAAAAGCCCCCAAGCAGACAGCTAACAAGAAGAAAGAGAGTCCGCTAGACAGGTGGAATGGGGAGCGCTTACTTCTCCTCAACCAACACCTTTCTCTGGAAGTGCCATCTCCGTGAGTCTCATCAGGGACCTTAGCTCAGAGGTACAGGAGCCTTTCTTTTAAACTTTTCAGCTCTGCCTCAGATATAGTAGGGTAATTTTATCTTAACATTGGCACTCTACAGAGTTCCCTATGGAATATCTTGAAGCTACACAAACACAAATCCTAGAGAAACAATATTTAGTTTTCGAAGACAATTGAAATATTTTTAAGACCAACCACTGTTTTGGCCCAGGGTATGCACTTTCTGTATGGCAATCTCCAATTTGTACCAGATGCAAAGGCAAAGATATTTACTACACATACCCCAAACTGCACAAATTCCTTTGCCTTTGTGTTCACTTAACCTCAACTTCCATTCCACATAACTTACTTCACCTCAACTATGTTTCTTGGAATAACATTGAATTTTGGTCAGTTCATTATTGGCTTTGTTTGTCTTCGGTGCACTGTACGTTACAGGGTTGGCTTGAAACACAAAACACTGTGGAGAAAGAATCCAATATGGTAATACAATCATTTGCCTACTATTGCAGGAATAGTTTCCATTATGGCCCCTATTTTTCACACTCTCCTAACTTTCCAAAACACTCACCTTTGGAGATGGAGTTTTCCATGGTTGGTGTTTGCCTGGAGGTTAAATTTGCCTGTGTGAGCGGAAGTTCTAGCAAAGACGTCTAGTCACTTTTACATTATCGGAGAGTGGAAAAAAACCCTACATTTTTTCCGGCTTGGGAAGAAAAATGTCTAACCACATTTCTAAGAAGGGCAACAGCAAATCTGCTGAGGGTTGAAATCTGACAGGCACAATCAGTGGAGAGCCCAGTCCTATGTTACGGACCCTGCTTTTTGAACTCATCTCTTTGTCTCCTGGTGTCTACAGGAGGCTATTTGTGCTCGAAAGCCTGCAGGATGAGAGCACAACCAACCAGTCACCCCAACTGCCAGCAACTAATTCCTGTCCCTTTTCTCCCACGTAAGCCCAAAATTAGGAGCTGTATTAACAGCTCTGTCCCCAAGGGTCTGGAAATAGTAAAGTTAAATTCCTAATCATGTTAACTCAGTCTCTCAGAATGCGTATAAAAAGTTTGCGTGTAAAGGAGTTGTTTGTCCAGTTAAACAAGGAGAACCGAGTGGTATTCAAAGAGTTGGTATCTTTCTTCTGCCATTACTTTTCTTTTTCCTGCTTAAAACATCTACCTGATCTGTGTGAAGGGCTCGGAGCTGGCCTGTAGTAGCTTATGAATCCTACATGAAGTCTGCCTATAGGGACAATTATTGTGTGGTTATTGGATTATTACCTGCATGAAGAAGTTGTCTTAGTTTAATAGCCAAGCCATCAAGGAAAAAAGAAGGAAAGAAATACAATAGTTCCACAAGAGCAACTTCTTGGCAGACATATCAGGAACTCTTAAGAAATAATGCCTGAGCTACAGGCTGTAAAGAGGCTACGTCCACACAATGTGCAAGTCAGAAAAGCCAGGAAGATCATCATCGTTGTGGAAAGTGCAGGCTGCAGTCACAGGGATCTCACTGGCAGATACCACACGGGAAGCTGAGGAAGCTAGGCTTGCTCAGGACCAAGAGTGATTACAACCTGTAGGTGAGATAAAAGGTGTAGGTGTTTTCGTTATTTTGGGGAGGCAGACATACATGGAGAGTGTTTGAAGCTCTAAAATTAAATATCATGCTTCTACTGCCGAGAAGACACTTTTAGGTCACCTGCATTAATGAACAGTCATAAGCAATTAGTCAGAAATTAGTAGCTTCCAGCAGCAGTGGAAGTGCTAAGAAGTTGTAGCTAGGAGCTCTGGTAGGAGGCTTGACACTAGGCATGTGCTTGGTGTGACGGGAGACAGGAGTGTTCCTGCAGCCATGAAGCCACGTGCTTTCAGTAAGGGTAAGTCATTCAAGCAGTAATTCCAGAGCAGGAGCAGTGAATGAACAAACGTAGGAATCCCTGGCTGTATCCGCATTGCTCTTTGAGGTGCTCCGGTGAAGGACTAGAGCACCCTACCTGTCTCCCTGTATGACAATCCATAGCGTCTGGCATTTCTCCCACAAATCGCCGCAGCATTTCAGTCAAGCCCCCCTTAATACTTATCCTCAGTCTTGACTTATCTGCCCCATGCACACTCTTTTAGCTGACCATGCTTGAGTGCGAGGCTAGACTAAATGACCTCCTGAGGTCACATCCAACCTGGATTATCCTGTGATCCCATGACCTCATTGCAGAGCAGGCCTGCCACCTGATTTTGCCATGCAGCTTGGCAAGGAAAGTGCTACTGCCACATCCCCGTGGCACAGCAGGTCACTGCAGTGTGGCCAGTGTCACTGTGGAGGTCAGCAGCGCCGTGCACTGGATGGATTACTCTTCTGTTCCCGCTGTCCAGGACATGGCAAAGCATCTCCCTGTTTTTGAGCTCATAGGCAGGATGCATGTTGCCCCACGGTGTCCCCCAAATATAGCAATCACAAAAGGTTTGGTTGTACCCGAGCCTCTCTGATCACCGCAGGTGGCCCTTGCACTCCCCGATCAGAAGCACCAACTGTGCGCGTTGTGCCTGTGCTTCCTGGAAGTCCTTCGCCTGCCACCTGTGCCAAGTGTTTACTCTCTCAAATGTTGACACGAGATATCAGTCTCCACAATGTGATTACCTCCACTTTCATCTTTATCAGCGCTGTGTGACCCTCTGCAGCCTCCACCCAAATGACCATGGGGAGTTCAGTCACATCCTGAGTTCCTGCCAAATGTATCTTCGGGTGCCCGAGAGCTGTCTGGGAGATCGGCTGAGCGCAAGACCTGGGGCACCTTCCTCACCATCTTGTCCCAGGAGTGAGCAGCTGGTCCTGCTCAACCAGAGACAGGGATGGGACGTGGTGGGATGCTTTGTCCATGGGGCAAGACACCAAGGGACAGAGGTAAGGACCATCCTACAGGTCAACGAGTCAAGAGGAAGGCACGTGTTGTAAAAATACTTTCTGGTTGACAAGTGTAAAGCCTTCTCCTGTGGTCAAGGGCCAGCAATCTGCATCGGCCTCACACAGAGAAGCTTCTGGCGAGAAGTCGTTCTTGAAAGCCAGCTCACATTATATCGCACGACTGGGATCACTGGCTCCATGGAGGGAGCACAACCCCAGGGAAGACGTGCAGACTGGTCAGCCCTCTCCGCCCTGCACCTCCCCTTACGCTGGGGACCACCTCATAGTGGTGAGAAACTCCAGCTGCAAGTATTGTAGTCCAGGCTTGGTACGGGGAGGGAGAAGGTGCAGAGAGGACCGATAGCAGTGACAGGCTTGCCATAGAGATCCCTCCGTCCCGCACACACCATGCAGGCCTTGCTGAACCAGAAGGGAAGGGGCCAAGGCAGCTCACATGAGGCACCACGCAGAGAAAAAAGCTCTTCATTGATCACTGGGGCAATGTGCAGTCCTGGAGGTCATTCACGTTCACTGTACCCAGATGAGATGGGCCACAATACTGGGAGAAAGGCTGGGAGCTTTATCACAAGCCATGTGCTGGCCTGGCCTTTTTTCTTAAACAAGCTATAAGTCAGATCTTAGACCCTCTGTCAGCTATTCATGGCAGCAACTCCGGGCTAAGGGCTATTTGTTCTTCTGCTTGCTGAAGTCTGTGGTATCAGAGCCTGCAAAAGAAGGTGCACAAGGCATCCCTCCCTAAAGATGACAAAAATCAAGAGGACCAAGAAAAAGTAGAGCTGAAACAGAGCCCCAGGGCCCTCAGTTACCCTGCTGGCCCCATTTCAAGGAGCTCCCTGACCCTGATGGCCTGATTGCCTCTGGTTTAAGGGCTCAGCCTTGATGTTGAGGACATAGGGTTGAGCCTCCTACCACTTCACCTGGCTGACATCCTGGAGCCATGGTCATGGGCCCTCAAGGAGCATGGTGTTGGACTGACCTGATCAAAGCAGAAATAGGCTGATCTGCAGGGGAGTGGGGTGACCTGAAAGAAAAATCCCATTGGATTTGGTAGCTAGAGCCCACTCCTTCCCTTCTACTGGGAGGACTCTCAGTGCTGCTATTCAACTTCTGGCAGGGATTTTCTGTGATATCTGTCCTCCAGCTCTGTATGGTCATTGTTGCTGCATGAGGTACCACTTGACCTCAGGACCGCTTGCTCCCCCTAATTTACTCCATGGCCTCCCTAATGCAGTTGCAGACCTTCTGGTGGTCAAGCTTTCGCCTGCTGGTCTGCTGGGGAGGGTAGGATGCAGGGTTTCTCCACAATTCAGGCCTGGATCCACCTGTACTGCCCACAGCAAGCAGACTGCACCATCGGTGGTAAAACTGTGTGAGGCAACTTGCCTGCACCAGGTGAGGGAGGCTAGGGCAGCTGTGATTTTTCTGAGTAAGACAATCTTTTCCACTAGGATGGCATGCACAGGGCAGGAGCCCACGTATTGCTATGTCTTTAAGCCTACATGGTAAAGGAGGGAGTGAACATTTGTGTTTGGATCTGATCCCAGGAGCTTATCCTCTGGCTTTCCACTTGCACAGCTAGGGCTGCAGGGCTGTGTCTCATGGCTCTCTCTTGTGCTCCTCCACCATGATCCATCAACAAAAAATTATGTTGCTCAAAACCAGACTCACTACTTCCCTTCTTTTGCTGCTTAGGGCGTAATTTTGGGGGTCGTCCTGGGGAACAGGGGGCTTCCCAGCAAATTATTCTGGAGCAACAAAAATGGTAGCATTATCTGGTGACTCCTTAGCAGGAGAGTCCTTGATGATAAATGGGCCGACTGAGGGAAGGGCTGGTGGTGTGACCTTGGTAGGTGGAGGCATGGCATGGGCACATAGCTGAGCTAGGGCTGGTGGCGTGGCCCTAGGGGCAGACAGCTTGCTGCCAGGAAGTGATGATCCTAGCCAAAGAGTGACTATCGCTGCCGGGCTGGTGGTGCATCCATAGCAAGATGAGGCCCACTGTCACATGGATGTGCTGACATGTCACTGCCATCCTCTCTGATGAGAGCTGTGAGTTTTCCTTCGAATCTGCTGCAACCTGCTGGTGGGTGAGGAGTTATCTTTCTCTTATCCAAGGGCTTTCCTGTCTGTGGGCTTCCTGAAAGTCTTCATACTCGAGGCAAAAGTATCTTTTCCCATCTCAAGTGGTTGCTCCTGCTTTTGGTCTTGAAGGCATCCTTTAACTTCTTCCCCTTTCCCCAGCACTGCCCTCCAATTTGCATTTCCCCCAGCAGCCAGTCCGGCCAGGGATCTCTGTGTATCCCATGGCCGCTGCAGCTCCGCTCTGTGAAATCACAGCCCTGCATGTATTTCTTTCCCCCATTCCCCTCAACCTCTCCGCTCCATTTAGTGAGGACTATGTGGGCCTTCTCTGGCCCCAGAGCCCCACCCTTGGGTGTCAGGTGGTTGGCATGCCTGGCTGTGGAGATATAGATGAGAGGACGCCATGTCCTACCTGCAGGGCCCAGCTTTTGAAGAGACATGCTGTGTTTGAAGGGACATGGGACGGGGGGTAAGGTGTCATGGCCCACATTGGTCTGCCCTTCCGGATATATGTTGGCAAACTCTGGTGTTCCAGAAGTGCTGTTGCCATGTGCATGACTGGTCACACAGATATGGAGGTGTCCTAAAAGGCTGGCGTAGTGAGCTGGGTGCTTCTGAAACACCGACTTCTGTATGTGCTGGGGTGGTCTCAGGTGTGTGTGCCCGGGCAGGTCAGGGAGGCAGCTCACTCCCACCCTGCAGGGGCAGCCGAACGGGGCACAACAGCCACAGCTTGGTGGCATGGTGGGAGCTGCTCCACCTCCATCCCTTAGCCAGGGAGACATTACGTTTAAGGGCAGAGGGAAACAAAACCCCACACTGTCACCTTACTGCATGGGTTTGGGAGTGTGGTCCAGCAGGGTGAGCCTGGACAGACAGGAGGCTAATGAGGTTCAGGTCTGCTACGTGTCTCTACGCGGGCTTGGCAATCGGCTTGCTTGTCCATCTGTGAAATGGGGCTAGTGGTGCTTACTTTTGTTTTTGGGACATTTCACATCTCAGCATGAAATGTATTATGCAAACGAGGAACGTTTCTGCTGTTATTTCCTAGTAATGAGCAGCAGACCTTGAATTTTGACCTTTACATGTTGTTGGGTTTTTTTTGTTGGATGGCGGTTTTGGTTTTTTTTTTTTTTTACGACTCTCCGTACTCGCCGCACCAGGCCTGAACTGAGTGGACTGGTCGCAATTGAAGGTCAGAATCATTCTCCTGCCAGCTCTAACCATGTAAGTAGGGGTTAGAGCAGCGCTGGAGGGGGGTATGTTTATGGGCATGCAGATGAGCTACCATTTGGACGCCTTTCTGCTGGTGGGTGGAGGGCTGGAAGCACGGCTCTGTGGGGACACGCTGTGGTCGCTCCCGAAAACGGCACCCGGTGTGGATGAGCTGAGCCTCCGGCTCGCTTTCTCCTCAGCTGGGTGTAGGCAGAGAGCAAGAGCGAAGACCAGCCTGCGTGTCGCCGTGGGCCAGCAAACACAAGTGCCAACTTGTACGGTTATCTGGCCCTCGGCGCCAGCCTTTTGGGTGGCCAAACTCCAACGCTTGACCAGCTTGCAAAGAGGAAAAATATTGATTCAGTTTTCTGCACTTCGAACCCTGGTTAACTCTGCCCTCGATCTGCTCAGCCAGATTCAGAGGAAAGGCTAAGTGCGTCTCCGCCGGCGTAAATCACGCCTCCTTCTGCCTGGCTCCGTCTGTAAATGACACCAGCCTAGGCTCGGGGTTTGCCTCCAGAGTAACCCCACACACGTAAGCATCTCTCTGTGCGCGTTAACCTAACTGGGAGAGTTATTCCCGTGCAAGCTGCTCCCCTCCATACGCTGCGGTGTTCCCAGCAGGCTCGTACAGCTGCAGCTGCCCTTCCAGGGGAACTTCTTCAGTCCATTGGGCTCTCCTAGATTCAGGCCCCTTCTTCAATAGATAACTCCTATATAGATAACACATGCATCAAACCTGAAGTTCGACATCTGATTCTTTGTTCCCTACAGTTTATCAGCTAGCCGGAGGGATGTTCATGCGTTACTGTGTCAGAAAATAATTATTCATTAACTCAACTGGGCCAAGCCCAGATGTGTGCTCATCTGCTGCAGGTGCTGCTATCCTGATTTCTGAAGTAGAGCAAGCCCTGAGGAGGGACATGGTTTTGATGTCCATGGGCTAACCTCTGGATTAGTCTGTCTCTGAACTTGTTGATATGCGCACCCAGGAGCTCCTGTCCAACCTCTCGCAGCAGCCAGCGGCAGGGGCAGAGGGAGAGTGCCGCGCTGGAGCATGCAGTGCTCTCCAGAATACAACAGCAGCATTTCGTTAGCACCCTCTCTGTGGACTGAATCCATCACCATGACAGCTGGCTGAAGAAACAGCAACGGAACAAGGAGTCTTCACCAGTTTGTCAAAAGTGTTAGGTTTGGACGAGGTTTTGACAGACCCATCTCACAACTCCTCAGTAGCCCAGGCACTGTGCAGACTGCCCCTGGGCTTCCTGCTCCCCCTCCCCACCCACCTGCCTGAGACTCCATTCCCTTTCCAAGATGAAGATGAGAAGTTTTGAGTTTTAGTCTGGGGTGGAAGGCAACTAGATTTCATAAGGGGATTACTGTTTTCTGCCTAGTTCTCACTGTGATGCTGTGCAGGCTGTGAATCTTGATCCTGGTCCTGCACAGGCGGTTCATGTGTTTCCCTGATTAGAGTTGAAGATGCCATAAAATTTAGCAGGAACATTGTTCTGGCGTTCTGGTTAACCTAGGAAGAGCTCAGATACACAGTGATATGAATCAGGATCGGGTTCTATTGCAAAGATGGCTCTGAGCTCCTGAATTCCTCCTGTTAAATGGGATAGTTGGTTTCAATCCATTATTAATGATTCCTGACACAGCATTTGATCTCCAGTTCCACAAAGTCCAGGACTGTTCAGATGAGCCTTTGGTCCTTACTCATCTCATTATGTGAGCTTCAGCCACCTATAATGTGATATTAATGACCAATTAAAAATACCGCTCATCTATGAATTAATAACAGGAATCCTTGTTTAAAAGAGCAAGTGCAGTTCTAGGACACTGTCAGATTTGTGGGGGCTCTCTTTCATTGTGCAGGTAGCATGGATATTAGGTTTAAGGTGGGGCTTTGTATAAGAATGAGAATTTTGATGCATGTTCTGTGGAGGATGGGGTTCATAAATCAGTCTACATGAAAGGTACCAGGAGTCAGTGGGTCAGCAGAGACAGCCACAGCTGAGAAGACCTAGGTTCAGCCTCTTGTCCCATCACAGTGATTCAGTGACCGGACAAACCACTCAGCTTCTTAAAGCTATTTTGCTTCCTAGCTCCCACTGATTTTAATAGGTATTACACACCTCAGTATCCTTGAAGGTCTACGCTTGCAGTTGCTTTCCTGCAAGAGAGTCAGCAAATCAACGTTTTCATTTGAACTGCTCAAGTCCATGGTGGTCCTGTTACCAGAAAAAGGCCCACAGATACTAGGATAGAGCACTGCACGCAGTCCTGCAAACGCAGACCTCCTGGGATGGCATACCTAGAGGCGGCTCTGTGCCAGCAGCCAGGCTCTCTCTCTGGGTGGTATGCATCTGTGTCCTTCAGAAACAATGTTCTTACCCTTCCTTAGACTCGTATCAGCTGTGGGATGCTGCAGGGTACAGCTCATGCTGTTCCCGCCTGGTGAGATAAGGCTCCCTTCAAAGTTCCAACTTGTTAAAGAAAAATCTCACACCACATGCAGCGCATCTGGAAGCTTCCAGATTGTTTAGGGTTATATGAGCAAAACTGTATCTGTATTTTCAGCAAATATCTTCTAAAAACATGTGAGCTTTGAAATACATTGAGGTTGTCAAAAGATGCCAGCAAAGAAAGTGGTCACTGTAAGACCGAGCTGGTGTTGTGTCAAAGCACCTTTGAGATTTCCAGACAGAAGTGTATCTATCAGTACAAGACAAATAAGCAAAATGCCTGTAACTTACTGGGTTAGAGCATCACTTCTTCCTATTTGGCCATTTCTTCGTGGCCTGCCTGTTTGTTTCATAGTTTTCTGCTGCATACGTAAAAAAATTAGGAGGACCCCATTTTGGGTCACCATGGGGTGCTGACCTGGACTTTTGTTACTGGACTGATATCTGAAGGGAAACAGAAACATTTTGGTTCTTTAATAAGACCTCAGCTGGCCCTTCAAATAGGAAATGGTATTTAGAGCAACAATGCCAGCTGGAGTTGGTGGGACCTGCATCCTCTGCAGTGTCCCATGTGCTCCAAGAGAAAAAGCAAGGGATGTCCCATTGTCCTGATTTATGGAAAAATACATCTCTGGAAGAGATTAAATCCGCTTTTGCTTCACTGGCAAAAGTGACCCAGATATTTTTATATCTAATCAGGTTCCTTTTCATTTATCACGATGTTTAGCCAGAGTTGTAGGTCAAACAAACAGCTTTGTGCTGTGTGCCAAATGCAGACTGATATGGAGCCTTTGAAGTAAGAAATGTGACCAATCTTCTCCCCACAGGTTTGGTCCTCCTGATAAGTGGGTACACAACTGGCACATCACTCTTCAACCCATTCTTGAGCATTTCACTGGTGTATTAGCTATGTGGTAACTCTCAGCAATGAGGGGAATACTCATCAAAAGTAAAATCTGAATAGAGAAAGCAGAAAAAATTAAGTAAGTTTTACAGATCAGTTTTAAGAGAAAGTCTGTCTTTAATGAGAGGTTTGAGACTTCCCTTCTGAGAAGATGAAATTACTCTAGGTGAGCCCTGAGCTATGGAAACTGTGTTTTTATTTTAATTATGCAGAATATGATAATTCTGAATGTGGGCTGGCAAAACCAAACCCCAGAGATGGGGAGCCCTCTAATTCAAGTCTCCTTTTCTTCAGCCAACCCATCCACATTACTACATTTGGATTTTGAACGTTTGGGGTTCTTCTGGAGGAGGATCAGTTTGATATAAGGAACCTCTCCGTTTTTCACTGCAGGCTAGGATCAGAGGTGAGCTCATGATGCAGCACTGAGATTTCAGGTCAAACGTGAATGTATTAACATGGGGGAATACGGACAGTTGAAGTTCATCTTCTTATACAGATATACAGATGTATGAATGGCCTGCAGCATTTGAATCCAGGTCTGGATTCATATTTTGAACCCTGCTTGAGTTGAGGGAATTGAGGGAATTGAGGTCAGAAAGGTCAGCTCTGTATCCTTGTCAAGCAAGGCTCCTGAATTATGTCACTGGAGTAAATTTTTAATGAAGGAACATAGGAAACTTACTCAACATAGTGCCTTTGTAAGCTCCTTAACCATTTCCTGGATAACATATAGCACAGTATCTTCCACCTTCCCTTCAGACTGAAAAGCAAGGAAATTTTTAATCATTCAGCATATCCACTGGGTGAAATGTAGTCACACTTTCAGTCCTGTATCTTAACCTTTTCTTGAAAGCTTGCAGGATACATTGCCCTTAATCCATGTTTCTGGGCAGAGAGAAATCTCCATTTGCTGAAAACCAAGACCTCTGTAGAGAAAGGGCAGACACACAGCCTTTGTAGCCCAACGCTAAGAAGCATCTCCTGCTGTCACTGAAGAAACACTTGTGGTACTTGGGAGGCAGTGAAAGTTCTCGTATTGACTTTAAGTGAGAGGAGGCTGAAAGCCTGATCCTTTTCTAAACATAAGAAACCTTTTTGCTTCTGTCAAAGCAAATATCTGCTTGTGAAACTTCTTAGCTAGTGGCTGGAGTAACACAGTGCCATGAGGGATTTGGTGTGAAAAATGGGTAAATATCACATTTAGGATTTGGATTAAGGTCTCAACAATGCCTCTTAAGCACCTCTAACAGTCTCTGAGGTGGTTGCTTAAGCTAGTTTCACTTCTAAGTGAAGTAATAGAATTGGTGTCCACCAGCAGATGGTGCTTCTGCCTGAGAATTGTTTTCTTTCATGACCATTGAAAGATACAGCTTCTCGCATCATTACTGTAAAAGATACCATACAAGGCAAAACATTGTCCATTACATTGTATGGATTCCATATTTTAGATAGGTCCTATGTATGCCTTTCTCTCTGCTCTTCCCTTACCTCCAATGCTGCTTTTCTTTAAAGGGTCTTTGAGTAGATGGACAATTTCCCTTTAAAAAATATGCCACAGAAGGTCCTTGTTTAACAGATGTAATACCAGGCTGAAGAACTTCAGTGACAGGAAGAAGAGAGATGAGTGATGGTTTTTTACTCGGAATATCTTTCAGGCTAACTTCAGTGGAGACACATATGCGCAAAACCAGGCAAGCAGTCTATCCCTTGTAGTCTACCGATTCCCAGCTCCCCAAGGACAACAAGCTGAAGTTTGTCAGCTCTGAAAGCATCTGGAGCAGATGAGGAGGTAAACAGACAACTAAACACCCACTTGACTCCAGACTACTCTCTTTAATGTTTGTGGGACCAAACTGCTAACTTCTAGCTGAAATCTGGTTGTGTCTATTACAACTAATTTGCATTAGGAACCTTGTACTGTTTTTTCTGCCATTACAATAGCAGTAAGCACTTTAAAATGAAGATCCAGGATCACCCCCACTGAGTTAGGTAATGCATAGTCACACTGCACCCTTAAGTCTTAAGACTCCTCTCCTCCATCGTATAGGTACCTTAATGCTTGACATATCTAGCCCCTTAGTTCACACGCCATTGTGTGGGCCTGGTGCGTTGTTCAATGCACCGGGGCCCAAGCTCAGGTACAGTGCTGCTTTGGGCTGGAGGGTTGCACTTAACACCGGGCTTGTAGCTAGCCCTGGTGACGGAGAAGGAGTGATGGTAACGGTAAATCTCTGCATTGCAAGTGCATGAGGTATGGCAATCCCTGCAGATGAGCACAAAACAGGAGTTTGATTCAACACGTTAGACTGGAATATGAAGCTACCCCTTGTCCTAGAGAGCTCATGGTATTGAGCCCAGACCTGCCCTCGGCAGCCTGCACGCTGACTGCTGTCCTCTGGTGCCTTCCATGCTGCCCTGGGCAGCTTCATCCCCATCCAGAAGATACCAGCATGGGGACTGTGGTTATCCCGCTGAGACGATGAGACCTCTGAATGATCTGGGTCAATGCAAAAGCAGGGTAAGGTACCAACATGAGAGGGAAATTTTGTGAACACGTTCTTACATGAACCACAACAATCACACGCTTATACACACGAAGAGGTGTGCGTACTCCAATCGTGCAGGTCTGCAGACATTCTTGGGCACTACGAAAAATCTGGTTTATTTTAAAAGTGACTGATTTTTTATGAAAATGGGAATTTCTCCTCTTTCTTCCATCTCAGAAATGACCAGTGAAAGGCAGCAGCAGAAAGGCTAAACTCACCCTTCTCAAAGAAGGCACTTAGAAGAACCACACATTATATAGTCCTGGAACTAAAAGAAAGCAGGACCAAAACACACTTTCATGACTTCGGTGGGATAAATGTACATACCATGCCACAATGCTTGCAGCATATGTTCCTGGCCACAACATTCACAATATTTTTGAAATCTAAGGTGACTCAACAGTCCATGGCTCTTTACTGTAGCTTTTACTGGAGCCTTCGATGGAGATGCCAGAAAATGGTTTCTAGAGTGCTGGACGTTAGCAGATCCAGGAGGGTAATTAATTGGATGGAATCCAATTAAAAGATTAACCTCCTGTTCTCCAGATAGGGTGCTATACAGATGCACAAAATTGTCTGTTGAAATCCCTCAGGCAGCTTACTCAGAATAACCTTCTTCTGGATCCACTCCAGCTCCCAGCGGAGGCTCTAGTTCAGGAAATCATCTTTATTCAGAACAGCACTTAAGCATTTGCTTAGAGTTAGGTATGTACATAAGAGCCACTTCCAACAAGGCTGTACTTAATTGCACCCTAGCTGCCTTCCTAGATTGAGATTAATGTCAACGGGAAGGTTCCAGCTGATTTCGGAAAGCTGGGAGGAGGCTGCTGCTGTCTCCAGAGTCACTGCACTTCTTGACCATGGGAATACTCACAGAGTTATGTAGTGCATGGTATATCTAAAATCACTCATTCTTTGGGGCCTGGGAGCCGTCCCGGGGGGGTGTGAAGATGTGTGGCTTGGCAGATCAGCACGAGGAGCTCGCCTCGGCTCCCCAGCATCTTCCTGGGGGAGCTGGTGCCGGACGGGAGAGGGCAGGTAGCCAGCCCCGCTTGGAGCGGGGTCAGCACCGGATCCAGAACAGGCTGGTGCCAGGGGCGCTGGGTTTCTCTGCAAGCCACCAGCCCCGCACCCCGAGCCAGCGGCTGCGGCGTGGTGCCGAGGCCAGGCAGCAGGGAAGGCGCAGGAAAGGTGTGCACGTGTGGGTGGCCTCTGTCTGCCTCTCCGGAGGCAAGGGTTTTCTGCTTGAAGCAGGAGGTGAACGCAGGCAGATTGCAGGGCCAGTTTGCACAACTGGATTGCGGCCATATAAGCAAATGTGTCCAAGGTCAAGGAAGGCTGAGGAAACAAGAAATGTGCCTGGGCTCACGCAACATATAGCAGGCTAAATGAGCAATTATTTCTTAACTCATGTGCTGACACACTTGTTTTCCTTCCTTGTCAGTGGGCTTGAAATGATCACTTGTCTTTACTTTTTAGAGCTCTCGGGGTGATGTGGGGCCTCAGGATATGTTTTGCCCTCAATGACCAAAACATATGCATTGTTGTGTGTAGAACACAGATTTTTTCTGCCAAAATAAATATCAGTGTAATGTAACTTTCTCTGACAGTGGAGTTGGGCTCAGAAGATGCCATTGCATGAGGTTGTGTAGGGTGCTTGCTCTGGTTTTCTATTTCAACAAAATGTCCTGACTTGGCCTTTGCTTCCCCTTTCACTATCACCGTGTGAGCAGTATCAACTGGTTCCACGATCACAGGATGCCATTAAAGTCCCAATTATGAGCAATGAGCATCTCTACTAGGCTGTATCTAGGTCTGCAGGTTGGGAAAAATAAACAGCACTTTTAAAAATATGCAATGATGGAGTGCATTAAACCCAAAATAGATAGCAGCTCTAGACCTAACTTGAGATTTCTGCAAAACGCTGAGCTCGCCAGCAGGTTGCACCCAGCCACAGTGATCATGTGCTCATACCAGCTAATACTGGCACGACCTGTGCTGGGTGCTCTC
Organism: Mycteria americana; assembly: GCF_035582795.1. Lineage (NCBI taxonomy): Eukaryota > Metazoa > Chordata > Aves > Ciconiiformes > Ciconiidae > Mycteria > Mycteria americana. The sequence goes on from NC_134365.1 coordinate 120,083,676, forward strand.
CTCCTCTTCCCGCCTGCGCAGCGTAACGTGGCACAGGCACTCTGCACGGATTGCTGGTGCTTGGACCCCACCAGTAACAAAGCTGCTCATGCCACAAGACAAGAAGAGCAGCTCTCAGATCTCTTCTTTCCCAACACAGGAGGCAGAGCCACACGGGCTTGTGTGGCTGAGAGGTGGCTGCTACGCTCAAGCAATGTGCTTGCTCACTAGCACCAAGGTTTTGAACATGGGGCCCTACCAGGTAGCACACCGCTGGCTAGCAGCCTTCCTCCAGTGTGAGATCCAGGGCCAGAGGCAGCTCCAGCAGACCAGCAGCATTTGCCCACCAGGAACCTGGGTGGGAAGAGGCCTCGGTGCGCTCCTGGAAGAAGCGCAGCGAAAGCTGAGCTCACATGGAGGGCTGCATCTGCCCAGGCGCAGATGAAGCACTGAACTGAGCTCTGTTCTGCTCCTGCATTAAATATCACAGATTTGCACACTGACTTGCTCTCTTATCAGACTTGACAGCTTAAGCTCAGCCTCTGCAAGCCTCAGGCTGTATCTTGAGGTCTCCAGTCCATTTCTCCTCCCCGACTCCTTAGTAAAGCACTCATACAGCCTTTACAAATAGAAGGCATTAAAAGATATAAATATGTATGTTTGTACGTAGGCATGCATTTGCATGCAGGCATACGGACAAAGGTGGAGTTTTAAACACAAAGTTGTTTAACATGAGACTGTGCTTATTGCAGGCACTTTCATTTGGTTCCTGTGCAAAAAGGACTGGTTTGCACTAGGCTCTGGACAGGGGGAGAGAGGCACGCTATTTGGCAAGTACTTTACTTCCCAGCTTCTGCGAGTCACCGACTCCTGAGGGTACCTGCTGGAAGGCATGCTGCTCTGACAGTGCTTCCTCTCACCGCCCCCGAGAAATGGGGCAGTGGTAGCTAGCTACCTGCTAGACTTTCAAAGGGGGCCTGTCCTGAGCAGAAGCATTTCATGGCCATGCAGGAGGCAGGTCTCGATCACTGGCTAAATGCGTCTGGTAGGGGAGAGATCAAGTGTGAGGTAAGGCAGAGTCTTTTACATGTGGCTGCAAGCTGGTTTAAAGCACGGCTTGTTCTGGAGCAGGTGAAGTTGTCTGTGTAGATATATCCACTGGCCGAGTAACAGATCTGCTGTAGGATCTGCAGTGCTTGGTAATAAGAGGAAGTGCTTCCCACAGAGCTTGAAAGGCCCAGGAGTGTCTTGTAATTTTTCAGAGACCAGGGGGGCTAGAATTTAATCCTTGACTTCAGTCCTCTATCTTCTAAACAGCACTGCTTTAAAACATGTCTTGAAATGCATCCTTGCTAAGATGTCGCAGCAGCCCTCCTGGAGAAATGGTTGAACTCTCCTGCCCATGTGAATCAGACCACTTGTTTTGCTGAGGAGTTATGAAAACAGATGATTCACTTATATGTGCTACTTTTCAGCAACAAGTCCGTAAGTCTGCAGACATGTGAGTTAACAACATCAAGCCCTGTGAAAGTGTGTATTAGCAGTAACTCCAGCTCCAGTGCAGGCTCTCCTTGTTCCATTCCATCCAAATTCCCCACTGGCTTCTGTGGACTTCACTTGAGCCAGGAGTGCAGAACTGGCTCGCTTACAATCTGGGTCATGCCGGAGGGGCAGCCCATGGGAGGGCTGGTACCAAAGCTGGCCTAAGTACCCCTGCACCTCTGTCCTGATCCACCTCTCAGCTGTAACTCTGCATTGCTGCCATCAAACTTGGGGCTGAAGCCCACTCTGGAGCACCAGTGGGCTACAACAATGTAAGGATGTCTATCCTGCATCAGCCATGAGTCCGTCTAGCCTTCTGTGGCAAGAGAGACACCCTGGCACACAAGTACCCTGAGGGTGGCAGGTTGTGATCTCTCTTCTGACCCCTGCAGAGCCTTCTAGAAAGGCTCTGGCTGCTCCCCTGCCCTCCCCTTTTTATTTACCTTGTCCCACCTGAAGCTCCATCAAGTGATGGCACCCTTGCCCCCAGAGGGGGAGGTCTGTCAGGAGCATCCTACTGACCTTTACATCCTTCCCTTTGTTTTCTCCGTTGTCCACTGGACAGGTTGATTCCTACATGTTTTTTTTCTTTTCCCACCGTCCTCTTTCCTGCCTCTCCTGCGCCTCTACCAGACAGGGTGGGGAGGTTTCGTTAAGTGAAGAAATCAGCCAAGGGAATGGACAAACCTGGAAGCCTAAGAAAGACCATAAAAGTGGGGCAAGCATGTAGTCATGCTTCCCCAGAACAATCCTCAGCAGTCTGCTGTGACAGGGCATGATGTCTTTTTACTCAAATACTCTTGATACATTTTTCTTCTCTGAATCAATCTAATCGCTTTTGAATGCTTGCCAGCTACTAGCATCTACAGTGTCCTGTGGCAAGAAGGTCCACAGCTTAGCAGTGCACTGTGTGAAGAAAGAAGGGGACAAGTTCCTTTTGTAAAGACTCAGAGACTCAGTCAGGATTTGGATCCAGCTTACAGGCCACCCTCTGCAGTTAGGGTATGAAAGGAGAAGGAACACGACTTGAAGCCAGGCAGTGTTACTGTGGGCATTCAGCCCCATCAGAAGCTGTGAGCTGCCCCTGCCCAGAGGAGCTGTTGCAATCGGTGACCTCTGCCAGTGCGACGATCTCCTGCCAAACCCATGGCCTGTTGCTGTAACTATTACTCTCCCTTCCCTTGGCTTTATGAGGACAGGACTTTGCAATAAAATGCCGTTTCAGCAAGGGTGCCTCTCCCAGTTTCCATTCCCCAGAAACTCCCCGATACTAGCAGCTCGCTCTTAAGGAGACCCCAGGGTCCAGTGAGTTTGGTTGTGAGAAATGGCTTTTTGCTAGAGAGCAGGTGTGGCACGATGCCTGCTACCATTGCACATCTGTGCTGCAATTTCTGTGAACTGCTACCCACTGCAATCCCAAACAAAACCTCAGCACCACCAAGGGTCTGCCTTGCCTGTCTCCGGATGCCTTGTGGGGAAGCGGAGAGAACACGTTAAGAGCTGTTTCCTTTCCCCAGCCCAGGCATCTAAAGACCCCACACACTCAGAAGGAAGAAAAGTTAATCTGTCATAACGTTCAGCTGTGGACATCACTGGAAGTCAAATTGACATGCAGGTATAGATGACACCTATGTCTTATACTGGGCTGGCTCTCTGCACAGGGCAAGCATTTCTATGTGGCACCAGCAGTCACTACCTTAATGTCTCAGAAGGTCTTATTCTGTCTGTTAATTGAAGTGCACAGCACACATTTCTTTAGTCAGTCTTTAGCTACACAGATAGTGTTTATAAGAGCAAATGCCAGGACAAAAAAAACTCCCACTTGAGCCTGATGGATCGTGATGCAATTTTATTTCCAGGACCAGGAGCACAGCTGTCAAGTGTATAAGCATCAGAGCTGTAGAGGGGCTCCCAGAGCAGAGGGCCCAGATCCCAGGCTAGGTGGGGGGCATGAGGGACAGCGGTGCCTCCATACCACCGCTGGTGCTAGTTCAAACCACCGATGGCAAATGACCTGTGGTTTTCAGAGGTACTCTATGGAAGCAGAGGGCAGGTGGGCACAACCAGTTACCCCGCTGCGTGCGCTGCCCTGGGTGACATTTATACTCCCCATTCAACTCTTTACTACCATCTCTCCAACTCTTTAACTGCTCTGGCTGAGCTGCTGATTGTATTTCTCCATAAGGGCCTGGAGACTGTGGGTGAGGAGCAGAGGGCAGCTATGTTGGGTGGTACCGAGTGTGCTTGTGCATGTGGGAGGTGTGTGGGTGTGTGCCTGCAGAGCTCTGTGGTTCCTACCCACAACCCAGCAAGCAACTGACCTGCAGCTTTCCATCCAAAGGACAGATTCAGCTTACTCTGTTAGGAGCAAAATTGCTGCTGTCAGTTATTACCATTAACTTTGCCTTTCATGACACTGGCCTTGAACAGGACCTTGCCTTCAGATAGCTGCAGGTGGTGCACTGCAGTTTAGCTGCAGGCAACAATAGTTTAATTACACCTGAAAGTATGGTGAAAATCCACTCGGTATTTAGGAGGGAACCTGTGCGGGCACCTCAGGTTTCTCTTCTTCTCTGAGGGACACACATACATGCATTCCAGTTGCCACATCTTATCTTCCCAGCCAGAAGGACGCTGTCCTCAGGTTGTGGCAGTGTGAAGAGGTCAGGCTGGGAGCTGACAGCCCCATCTGCCTTTCAGGAGCTCTTCGGCTGCCCGGGCTGCAGTGAGGATGGGGTTTCCACATAAGAGCTGATCAGCCTACACGCAGGCACACACACTGAGGTGCTAACGGGCATGTAGCCATAACAGGTAGCCCTTGTTAGTCCTACCCTGGTGTTAGCAGACAGGAGGGGCACAGTGCCGCCAGCTGCTGAGCAGTTTATCAGTGGTGCATGCAGGTACCATACCCATTGCCCGTGCTGGGAGTGGAGGTCACTCAGCAGCTCATGTTCTCCAGGGCTGATGTGGGGATGCCCTTTACCTGCAGCGTGTTGGACAACGCTTCCCTCAGAGCTATCTGTACCCAGCAAAAGCCATCCCTGTGGCCATTGTTTGGAAAGGTGTTTATTTTCCCTCTTGCTTTCAGAAGGGTGATCTCGAAGAGGCTGAGGAGTGAATTTCCTTAAGTCACTAGAAGCTAAGCATCGGACTTGGTGAAATATTAGTGTTTGCTTTTTCATTTAAATGCTATGTGCAGGCAACACCCTTATTTATCCTCTAAAGCTTTTGCAACAGCAACACATAAAACCATAGCAACAAAGCTGAATGATTGCAGTCTCCGCCTGGCCACGATTTCTCCATCCCTGCAGCTTGGACGGAGGGGAGCAGTGCATTTCTGGGCAGGGTGGCAGGTGCCGGTACCTCAGTTGCAGTGCAGTCCCGGCACCAGACACAGAGTTCAGGACAGGACTTGTTCTTCCTGGTTGTTTTTTTGAAGCATTCAGGGTTGAGAAACTGCTCAGGCTGGAGTCTCTCACTGTCAAATGCATCCTGATGAGATACACTCTTTTCGCAGAGACACAAAGGGTCTTCCTCACAACCTTGCTTATGTTTGTACTGCTTAACAAAATATGGTTAAAATTCCCTTTCCTTCGGGATGCTTTTCCTCTCATTTCAGTGATGACTGGAAAATGTTGCTTTGTCACACATATTTTTATTTAGTCACAAAGGACCGTTCCAGCTGTCCCTCTCTGCTGTCTGCACTCTTCATTGTTTCTACACAAGGTATTAAGGACAGTGCATTCTGATGTGGGTCTCTGACGTGACGAGGGAGCGATCTTCAGACATGGAGTTATTCTAATATTTAGAGATAGGTTTTTACCAGCTATGAACATTTTGGGGACAGCCTGTCAAGATCCCTCTGAATAGCAGCCAACCTTCCAGCAGATCAGCTGTTCCTCTCAGCTGGCACCCATGCCAGATCCTATGTGAAGGGATGGGGGTTAATACTTTTGCAAATGTACCCAAAGTGTTATAACAGGTGATCAAACTGTATAACATGCAATTAAGTCTCAGGGTCTCTCAGAAAAACAGAATACCCCAACCGTTGAACCAGCAAATGTATTTACCATTGAGCAGACAAAGGACCAAGAAAATAGGCTAAGAATGAAAGCTCTAAACACTGCTCCCTGAAAGATGGAAGAACAGTTACATAAGAAATAAACAATTGCAACAATTTCTTTTTAAGTTATTTCCTCACTTAAAAAGAAAACCCAACCTGCACAGGGCAGGACACCAAAACTCCCAGCTGCGACGAAAACCATACCCTTGAGAGGAAACGATGTACAAATCCTAACTCCCTTACCCTGGGAATGAAAACAACATCCATCATGCATGGGGTGAATGCAGAAAGAAAATGAAACCATAATGATTTGATCAGAGGAAAGGCAAACAGAGGCAGAAGAGTTAAATGTTCGAGAGGTGGAAGTCAAAGCTCCTGGAGAGGTGGTAGCTTACACATGCTGACCCACTGCAGAGGCTCGGCACAAGAATGCAAGAAACAGTAAGAGTCCTAGAAGCACAGCTGCAAAACAAAAAATAAAGAGGCAGTATCTTTTAATTATCAACACTATTATGAAAAACCAGAAGGAACTGGAAAATGTCCCAAAATGTAGTAAAAATTAGATTATAAAGAAAAATCAAGATAAAGAAACAGTTCAAACTTAATTAATAGATGTAATCTTGAGTAATCTTAGGAGGAAAGGTTTCAGCAGTCACAGTTAAAGACAAAGTATAAAAACCTAGTGGCCTTGGTAGGTCTTTTTGTTTTACAGGGCAATCGACTGACAGACAACAACTTGAAAAGCAGCAGCCAGACCCAGGGACAGAACTGTTGATTTCACTAATGTTCTTTTAAGCAAATGTGTAAATACCAGAAGGCATCTAGGAGGGCTATCAAGAAGGAAAAGAGTTTAAAGCAGTGGAGAAACTAATTAAATGCTATCAGCGCTCTAAGTATCAGTAGCTAGCAGTATAGCATATCAGTAGTTAAAGGCTGAGAAGATTGTGGGTTAAGTCTGTGTAGACAAAGGTTTGAGGTCTGAAAGGCACAGTGAATAGTACAATATTATGATTTAACCAGAACAAATACCAAAGGAAAATTACATAGGTACATATGAGAGGATACTCATACCTCTCCAATAACCACACTTAATAGCTATATTCTTTTGTTTCTAAGAATTAACCCTATAATGTTAATGTTATAATGTAAACCCTATAATGTTAAAAAAAAAAATAAATTCATGATCCTAAGTAATGAACCCTATAATTCATGAATTATGTATGGTTAATTTACTTACTTTAAAGAAAAGGAAGGAAAAAGAAGATGGCAAAAGCTGTGTATAAATACATCAACTGCTGATTTAAAATAAAGTGTAAAGTTTGCCTGTTTATTGTAGAGAATATGGGGAAACAACTGATGGAGGATTGGAAAAAAGTGACCGAGTATACTGGAAGCTCTTATGAAGGGAAATGTCTGGGGAACAAAGATCACTATTAATAACAATCTTCTGTTAATCTTATCTTCTACAGGAAACACAGAAAACTGAGCACCCCATTCCAATCCTATAGATACTGACCTATGTATGTTATGTGTATGCATGTTTGTGTTTATTTATGAGTCTCCCTTTATGCGTTTACAATAGATATTGCAAAATGTTGGGAGAGGTGAATTGCTAATGAACTCACATAAACCCTCCTATGAGATCTGGGTCTAATCACAAGGTCTTCAGTATGTCTGCTACCTTCTTCACCGTCTCACCAGTAAGACTAACAACGGATTTGTACAATAGTCAACAATGAATACATTGCTAAACAGTCACAGAAGGGTTATCAATCACGAAGGTTATGAACGCGTGAATATCATTCAGTTCTGAGCCTATCGTACATCTAAAAAGAAAATGTTTTCCTCAAATGGTGCCTTCAAGACCACAGGGCTGCTACATGTGAAAATGCATCCAATTGTAATGTTGTTTATACTAATTGTTAAATACTGTGCACGTTTACATGTGGTGTACCTCCTGCTGATGACAACACCCTGTCACGGGATGGACCCACCTGCTCCACAACGCCTGGGAGGCAAGAGCAGATGTTGCCACAGCACTGCGTCATCAGTGAATGGTCAGTCGCTGCGGTGGAGCCGGCAGATGCATGTAAAAGCACTAATCTTCTTGGTTCTTACATAAAGCCCAGCATCCAGATCTGCCGTGGGTTGTCATTTACTCTATTTTGCCCATGACAGTGGTCCAGCTAGTTCTGGAGTCCACACATCTGGTCCATATCTCGCCAACCTGGCTACAAGGATATTATGAGAGACCAGGCTGAAACCTTGCTAAAGCAACGGTAAACCACCACTACCACTCTGCCTTCATCCGCTGAAACAGTCCTCCCATCATCTTGCAATGGAAAGCAATCCGCTTGATCAGGCACAATTTGCCCTTGGTAAATCTATGCTGGCTGTTTCCAATCACCTTTTGTTCTTCAGGTGCCTGATAATGGCTTCCAGAAGGATTTGTCCCTTAATCATCACATGGTTTGAGATGTGGTTATCATCCTTCAGTTCCTTAGGTCATCATTGCCCTTCTCAAGGATAAGCATGACATTTGTCTTTTTCCAGTCACCAGGGACTCTTCCTGATTGCCATCCTTGGGGTAGAGACAGGAGGCTCAACCAGCCGTTCCTCCCTCTCTCCATTAAGATCAGGAGCCTTTTGTTTAATATTAGTCTCAATTTGGGAGAACAATATTAAGGCAGTCACTTTTCCTGTCCAAGACATTTGGCTGCCCCTCCTTCTTTTTAACCAGTTCCACGCTGTCTGTCCTTGATCACCTCGTTGCTTTAGAGGCTAAACAAACCCTGAGCAAATGTGACCTTCAGGGGACACGCAGCAGAACGTGATTATTCCAGGACTTTTCTGGTGTGGTTGAGAACACAGCTGGCAGTTAAATTTCATGTCTGCTTGACAACATATGCATCTTTTATATATGTAGGTATGCCTGTGTGTGTGCGTGAGTGTATGCCTGCAAGTATTGGCCAAACAGGACTGGCCAGGAACAGAAGGTAGAAGAGGTTGCTTGAAGGAGTGGTAAGTCCTTTCACCCGGTTATTGGCAGTCCAGGGCAGCAGTTCCCAAGCCATTCTGCTTGGGAACCTCCAGGGCTATGGCTCCTCTCTCATTTCCGTAGCCAGGCTTACAGCCCTGCATTTGGGTGCTCCTCTAACAGCATGCTGATGGCTCCGAGGGACTTTATTCGGCCAAGACCAACAAGGGCACGTCCCTGGCTACGCAATGCAGGAGGCTGGACTTGCAGTGGTCCCTCTGGCTTATGGGTTTCATCAAACAGAAGCAGCTTGCCAGCTACCTCAACTTCGAGGGGCCGAGCTGAGGGCACATGGGAAACTGCCAGAGAGAAGCGGGGGATCGGAGAGGAAATGCTGCCAGCAGCTCGCCCCCGTGCTGGGAGGTGTTCATGCACAGAAAATCATCCAGAAGAAATGATAGCAGTAACCATGACAATGTCAGCAGCACGGCACTAGCAGGGCTTCCTCGGGGATTAACACTTTTCCGTACCAAGAGCGTATCTCCCTTTTTCTGATGTGCGCTGTTGATTCAGTGGTAGTCCATGTTTGCTTTATCTTCCTCAAAGCAGAACTCCCCGAGAATTGCTTTCTCTGCAAATTGCTTAGGCAGGACTACCTGTAAAATGAAACTATTTTTTACAGAAAGTCTGTCCCAGCCCATGTGCTTGTGCACCACTGTGCACCACAATCCCACCCTAATCCCCCTCCCTTGGATGTCCCCATCACGGCCAGGAACTGCTGCTGACTAAAACCAAAGTTGTCTCATTTCACTGAGCACGCTGCTATTTTCTAAGGTCTGACTCAGAGCCTTTCAGTTAGGTGTTAGCATGTGCTATTTGCTAGAAATAAAATCGTTAATTAATTCTGCTTATTTTTTTAATAAGTTTTTGTCTTTTCCTGCTCCAGATCACGAGTGAGGTGCATACAGAGCAGAGCTCAGAGAGGCTGGTCTTGGCTGTGTCCAAGGACCTGCTTCTCACAGCAAGGGCTTCACGGAGGGGTTAGTCACTAACAAGCACAATCCTGGTGGAAGAAGAAGAAAGGCAAACTGTGTGGGGAAGCCAGGGGAAAGGGAGAGGAAGGCTGAGCTTATGGCAAAGGACAGGGGAAACATGAAACGCAGGAAGGAGAAAGAACAGAGAAAGAGACAGGAGACACGTATCGCCAACCTCCCAGGGGAAGCGAAGCAGAAAATTCTTCCCTTTGGGTGCTAAGCAGCCTGGCAGGCCTTTCACACTGCCTGCTCAGTGCTCAGCCTCTTGTGCCCAAATCAGCCAAGGGAATTATTATTAATATTATTACTATCATTATTTTGTAGAGCTCGTCTTTACTCTTTTTCTGTCTGGGTCAACAAAGATCGAGCTACAACAATGTTTACCTCTAGAAAGCACAACAGTGCTCTTTTACAATACATGAAATTGCAGTAATAAGCATAAAGAGTAGTACTCGGCATCTGACAGGATGACTGATGTAAGCTGTCAGCCAATATTTGACTTTCCAGGTGAGATAAGATTTAGCATTAAATGTAATATAAACATAAAGCCTGCAGTACAAGGCACTTATTTAACAGACAAATGCTTATAGCCTTGTGCAGGCTGGAGGCTACTTAAAGTTTAAGATATCTCTGCTCCTTTTGAGAGTACCATCATATTATCCAGAGGAGTTTCAAAATCCTGATTATTACCGTGAATCTTATTAGAGAAGGACACAGGAAAGGTAAGTTTATGTTGATAATTCTTGATTTCCTACTGAAAAAGCATAGCAATTTTTGTTCTTTCTGAAAGCAGAGAGATTTTACACAAAAAAAATTTCAAGGCAGTTTGTATTTGGATTTTCTTATAGCTTGCTTAGTTTCATTAGATTACCATTATCCCCTGTGCTTGAGCGAGTGTGAGTGTATAATTGCAGAGACACCTACATGCACGTGTACCCGCATCCTTCTGTGTGTGCGTGCCTGTTCTGTGCACGCTGATTTCACAAGGCTAGTCCAACAAGCAGAGGAAGGTAGACTGGTGAACTCAAGTTGGAAAGACACCGCAACTTCTTATTAGTGATGAAAATTCAGCACCCCTTACCGCAGGCTGCAGTAAGCTCCTCATTGCTTGAAGACTGCACTGAGATCAAGTGACTTTTTGTGGAAGCTTTGCCACATGTTGTAGGGCTTGGTTGGCCTGAAGCTTTGAAGGACAGGCGTCATACAGGAGCATAAGACTGAAATCCTGTACCAGACCCTTTGCTTTTTGCAGGCTGGCAGTCTGCAATGCAGTCACACCCTCCTCTTTAGGTAGGAAAGGCAGAAAAGGACAGTGGCTTTTCTCAGAGCTTCTTGAGAGCTACTGCCTCAGCAGGGAAGGCAGCGTGCCTTGAGCCCTGTAACATAGGTCAGGAGGGCCCACGCTCACGGGATTTCACCAAAGCGTGTTTGGCTTCCCACAGACCAAAAGTGACCTGAGTGAGGAAAGTAAGACTCCCTTGGGTCTCTGAACATATTGAACCACTCAGAGACGGGGATTCTCAGCTGACCTAAAATTGGTACTACATTCTCACTGGCAAGTGGCAGGTGTTATTATTTAATTGCCATAATGTGGACAAAAGAAAACGATGTAACTGTTTTATAGATATTTGATTAAAATAAGTATCGTGCTGTCTTTAGTAACCGTAACTTGCAAGGATGGCTGAAATGCGAAACTTCACTTGGGCGGTGGAAAATATTTTCAAGGATACCTTTCTCACCTACATGAATGGCTGGAGGAAAAACATGACAGAAGCGGCGGATAAATTGCAAGCCAAGGTCGATGCTGAAAACTTTGACTACGTTATCCTTTATTTGATGGTGATGATTGGGATGTTCTCCTTCATTATTGTGGCGATCTTGGTGAGTACTGTGAAATCAAAGAGGCGAGAGCACTCCAATGACCCCTATCATCAGTACATCGTTGAGGACTGGGGCGAGAAGTATAAAAGCCAGGTTCTGAATCGAGAAGACCTCAAGTGTGTGATCCATGAAAACTTGGGTGCAAAGGACAAAACAACCCCTGGATCACCTTGACTTTTTGGAAACACTAGCAATGAGGAAATCATAAAGCCACATGTAGGGCACCCACTGGAATTACAAATAGCTGTGAAACTGTTCATTAAATTAACAGACAGGTCAAGGTGGAACAGAGTGCTGAGGAAATCAACATTGCTGTTTCCCATGAGGACTTTGGCACAGCTGCTTGGGGAACACCCACGAAAAATGCATGATTGTGCTTTGCTTTGATAGTCTGCTCTTCAGGAAAATAAAACCAAGAGAATGAATATCTTGATTTTTTTTTAGTATTTTTTAAATCCAGAAGCAGATCTGGATGTTCCCACCTCAGAATAACTGTGATTTAGTGGTCAAAAGTGCTGATTTAGATCCAAACTGTATGACTAAAGCCCATCTTAAAAATAACTTGAAAATGTACAGTAAAATATCAAAATCTCCATCTATTGACTGAATAATGCCATGAATCATAAGAGGTAACCTATACCTACACACATTCATTCCAAACTAATTTTTTTTAATGATCTGGCTCCCATTTTGATTTCATTATTCATTGGCAGCAGAGATTGACTCATGGCCTTCTGACAAGGCCTGTTTTATAGAGAAGAGCTGCTAAACTAGCAGTCTCATCTAGGAGCATGTCGCGGTTGTGCAGGGCAGCTTCCAGAGGTTCATCATCTGTCCTCAAGTCCATAGCTGGCCAAGCTGTCTTCTCTGCTGCTCCTTGGTTCTCCAGAGCAATTTGTCTACCTGGGGTGCAAGCTAGGTGATAGAGGCGCTGGTTACATCCCATCAGCCAGGGCTCAGTGTAAACCACTGAGATCCTGCCTTGTGGCTTTCAGAGGAGGGATTTCTATACCCAGCTATGAAGGCTGTCCCATTGCTGTGCTTCCTAAGGGTTTCCCATGTTGAGTACTAGTTTCCACTGGCTGGAAAATGGGTTTTCAGGATGGTTTATCTTCTCCTTCGCTGCTGAAGTATCACAACACTGGCTCTCAGGGAATAATTAGAAGCAGAACTGGTGATACTTCTAGTATTAAAACGTGCTTCCTTTTGTAAGACTCTGGGTTTAGCTCCTATTCATGTTGCCAGACTTAAATCGCTTAAACTAAAAGTTCCCATGCTGACTGTCTATCGTGTGGGCTTGTTGTGTGTTTTTAGAAAGTTTTGGCTGAAACACTTCAGCCATGTCTGGAGCTGCATTTCCGACAATTTTGTTTTGCTTGTGTTAAAAAGAAATGAAAAAGAAAAGGGCTTCCTTTGTTGGGAAGCTTCGGCTTGTTTTGGAGACCAGTCCTGAGATTTGGCACAGCAGCTGCTGTCATGCTCCAGATGTGCTTTGTGCTGGCATAGTAATAAGCCTTTGAATGATCTCAGTCCGTGAGCGCTGGGGAAGGCTTGTCAGGTCCCAGCACAGCCATCTGGCGAGCCTCTCCCCGCCCAGCATGCCCCCTTTCCCCCACCTCCCCTGGGTGGCCTGTGGGTGTCTGCCAGCTCCCCTGCTCCTGCCATGGGCGTGCTGCACACCCAGGCTGCAGGACCTTCCCTGCCCCCGGGGCCCGCGGGCTGGTGCAGCGCCGATACCGTGCTGCACCGAGCGGCTGGAGGCCGCCTGGGCCCTACGGCCATTGTGACTACGGCCGTAGGGCCCAGGCCCAGGGCCTACGGCTACAGTCACGGAGAGCCCCTTCCGGCAAGGTGCAGCCGGAGGAGCACCCCTGCAGAGCTTGTCCAGGTGCACCAGCATCCCAGCAGCTCGCCGACCCGCTCAGGCCCTGCTCCCCGCCAAAACCAGGCGGCAGCTCCCGCCTCTGGCCCGGCCCTGCTCCCGGTGGCTGGCAGGCGGCTGTGAGGCGAAGCTGACGACAGGGACCCGGACTGCTTTGCCCTCGGGCCTACATCTCTGGGACATGTGGGAATTGCTTTACCTCAAAATTATTATTTTTTTGGAAGAAACAAGGGGCTACTTTCTGCTCCGGCCACAGGCGGCGGCCAGGGCACGGCGGGTTTGCGGGAGAGGTGTCCGGGGCGAGGCGAGGCGAGGCGACGCGGGGAGAGGCGGCCGCTCTGCCGGTCCTGCACTGCCGGGCCCTGCCGCTGCCGCTCCTGGGAGATGTAGTTTATCGCGCCCTCCCGCCCAGAGCCATGGCCGCCCCGTGAGGTAGGAGACGTGTTCCTGGGCCTTCCCCCACACCCCCTGTTGGCGCGGCCGCCCGCGGCTCCGCGGGGTGGGAGGAGGGCTGGCGGGGGCGGCGGGGCGAGATCGGGCAGGAGCGGGGCGCCCCCCCCCCCCCCCACCCGGCCTGCTCTGCCTGCATTGCTGCCTGCCCTCCGGCCTGTGCCCCTGCCAGCCAGCCCCAGAACCCTCAGCTCCCCTCAGCCTTCTCCTGCCCTCCTGCCTGCCCTGCCCTTCTGCCTGTCTACCTGCCTCCCCTGCCCGTCCTCCAGGCCCCCTGCCTGCCCCCCCGCCCCCGCCAGCCCTTTCCTGGCCAGCCTGCCTTCCTTTGCCTATACTCCTGCCTGGGTGCTCCTGCCTGCCCACCCTGCTTGCCTGTCGTCCTGCGCTCCCCTGCCTGCCACCCTGCCCACCGCCCTGCCTGCCTGACCCCCGCACAGGCCCTGTTCCCGCCCCGGCCCCTGCCGCCAGCGGGTGTGTGAGGCGGCAGCTGAAGGTCCGTCGCAGTAACCTGCGGCCTCCCGGCCGCCTCTCGGACGAGGGACCGTGAGGTTTAAAAGCTGCTGGAGACACGGTCGCTGGCTGTAAACCGCAGGCAGGCCCTGTTCGGCCGTCTGCCGGCATATTGCCACTGGGGACGATGCACGGCCGCCTGGAGGTGTGCTTTACTGCGTATGAATCTGCCGAGTTTTGTTGTTTTCTTAAGAAAAAAGGAAGCAAATAAGTCAGAAAGAGGAATCTGAAGTTACCGTTTGTTGAAAAAGTTTGGTTTCCTCAAGCGTGTGTGTGGGTTGCTGGCTGTGCTGGGCGCTGGTGCTGCAGGGACCAGGAAAGGTGACCAGGGAGCAGGGCAGAGCTGGGGTCGGAATGGAGGCAGCGGAGGCTGTCAGCACAGCAGACCCTCCTAGGGCAAGGTGGTGGCAGCAAGTGAGGGCCTGTAGCTTGCAAGGACCCTAGGATGTGGCTGAAATGGTGCCCTGGGACCCACAGTGGAACAGTCTGATGTGCCACTGACATTTTTGGGTTTGATTTGATTTGATTTTAATCCAGCTGCCATGATTGATATATCCCATCTGCTCTGTTCTTATTTTCCAGAGTTTGGAGCATGTGACGAGCTGCCAGAGGAATCACTAATATTTTCAGTTCTGCTTCTTCAGGTATGAGGATCTTACATGGCTTTATGTTTCTGAGTTCCTTGAGTTGGTGTTAGTTTAGGAATTTCTTTATCAGTGACACTCGTATAAACTGAATGATTACAAAGGTCTTTTTATGGAGTGATGTCCTGACCTACCTACACATGTAAATGTAAATGTACACAGGTCTGAGTGCTTCTGACTTAATATAACTGCTGCATCTTGTGGCAGTGGTTTGTGATGGATTCTTAGTGCAGCAGCTCTGGCTCACAGTTGCTCCCACTGTGTTTCTCTGCAGCCTTTGGGCTTTGCCATATTACTCCCATGACCCATGACCCAGTAGTCTTTTTTTTGAGGAGGCAGTCTTGCAGATGCTAAGCCTGATGCATGACACAGCAGGTCACGTCTAGTGGTGAGTCCTCCAGTGACTGTCCAGGTGGGAAGCATGCGTTTTGCTTCCTGAAATATGTGCATTAAAGAAAGCAGCAACAAGAGACAGAGGGAATGAAACCCCTTTTCTAGCTTAGGACATACTCAGCCATCAGTCCATTTTAAATGCAGTCATATGACCCTAGTAGCTTGCTGCTTTCTGAGGCTGGTGGCTTTTATAGCTTTTCACAAAGTGGATAAAATGGAGATGCTCAGAAATTCCCATTAGACAAGAGAATAGCTCGAGTCCCATTTTGTTGAGTAGATGGAGTTATTGGCAGGCTGAGTGAGACTTTCAGCCAATACAACTCAAGTGGGTTTGTGAGTACCCAGATGCCTGTCTGGACATTTCTGGTGCTTGCAGGCCAGTTGATACTCTGCCGCTGCATAAGCAAACAATGGTGTGAGTGGCTGGGCTGTGATGTGGTTGCTGTGGTGGACTGGAGCTGTAATTCAGTGGCTGAGAGACCTGGATTCAATTCTGTGCTCCACCACAGATTTCCCATCTGACTGGGGCCCAACTCCTTTGTCTGGGGTGGTCTGTGTTGCACAACACAGCGTTGTGCAGAGATCCTGGGGCTGGTATCAGCTGAAGTCTAGCTCTGGGACTTGGTGCAGCCCTCCGTGAGAGCTCTTTAGCCCTGCTGAGGACATGAGCCTCTAGGGCTGCATTGGTGACTCTGTCTGCCTGCTCTGGACCCAGAAGACCTCACAGCATTTGGAGATAACGGAGGATTGCTAGTACAGCACTGAGGTGTGCGGTACAGGCAGACCCTCTCTTCCTTGCCTATCTGCAGTAGTTTGATCTGCTTCACAGAGGAGGTCTGGGTGTAAATAGTCTAGTGATGGCGAGGTGCAATCACAGTGAAGAAGGCCACCAATACGTGTGAAAGTGATATCATTTTATCCTCCCCTGCACAGGAGTCTACAAGTACGTGATGGATAGCTTATGGAGCGTCTGTCACAGAGTCTCTGGCAGGGCTTCAGGCAGAGCCTATTGCTCCTGTTTCTTTCTCACATGGCTCAACATGAGACCTCCTTGTTGTGAGTGAAGGTAATAGTGACCTTCCATGGGGCCCAGTCTCCGTTCCCAATAGCGCTGTATTTGTCAAGCGAGCTTGCATTTTCCTGGGGAACAAATAATGCCTGACTGTAGATGTGTTCTGAACTCCTATCTGTGCCTTATCTGCCTCAGAAAAAGCAAACATGAAACTTCAGCTGTTTAGTTGCCTGCATGCTTTTAAGATACCACAACCTTGAAAGTACAGTGTCTGAGGTTTTTTCTTTTGAATTGACGACCTCAGTGCTAACAAATTGTTTTTTTCAAATGTGAAGTGAATCCTGCCTTTTTCTCTCCTTTTCCCACTTTCTTCTCCCTGTCCCGTGCCCCAGTTCCACCCATTTTTTTCTGTCCTGGGTTTTCAGCTGTATTTAATAAGGTCTGGATCAAAATGGAGACTCAAGAGGTGAAATGGGGAGAAGTGCTTGACCACCAGAGGCTGGTGGCACAGGATGTGGGAACACAACATGGAGAGAGTGGTGGCTTCCCTGCTCAGTTCCAACCGCAGAAGACACTGTGAGGACAGACCATCAAAAGTATCAGCTCTCCCAGGAAACATTTTGGATCAAAACACCACTCTTCAGAACAAAGGGAGAATTTCTTTAATTCCTGTCCTTTGTCACTTCAGTGCAGCTACTCCTGGTGGATACACAGTTCAGGCAGATTCAGGCTCATGTCTCAGCAGAGCAGAAATATTACAAAGTGTTGCGCTGAATGCTTAAATAAGCAACTCGCAACCAAGAGCATTCGCAGAAGTGCACACTGTGATACACATTATACACTGCTTCTTGCTGGTGGGACAGTACCCTGCAATCAGACCCCACAGATGGGCTCGCATAACGTTTGCTGAGTCTAAAACTTTTTCCATGTGTAAAAAATCACTAAAACCCCATTTTCAGCATCATATGCCAGATGCTAGCCTGTGTTTGAATGGCTGAATTCTTGCCTTTTTACAACATGTTGCAAAATTGATTCTGTCTGAAGCACAGAATTTACAGCAGTTTAGGAGAAGAGTGAAGACTGTGTGTGATGAAGCCCTCACCCAAGTCAGCATTTTGAGATGAGGACACCCCAGTTGGGCAGTGCAGTCCCTTCAGGTCAGGCCAGGCTTGTGTAACTTGGGTTTCACTGAGAAGCATGTAGCCATCTGAACTGTGCACTGAGAACCAGATTCTGCTCTGGTGTGGGATTTTTGCTCTGATCATCTGGTAGGGGACTTCAAATCTTAATGGCCACTGAAATTCTGGAGGAAACATCAGAAGTTAAAATGCCTTTTTTTTGGAGGTGAAATACTAGTGACTCCCTAGTTCACAGCTGCCCTGACATTTTACCAGCAGGAGAAGGGAGCTGCACAACTCAGGATCAACACAGTAAATACTGAATGACAAACGAGTTGACCATGCCACTGCATCAGTATAGTTCGATCTTGATAACGGAGATCTCCAGTGGTGTCTCTCCATGGGGACGTTTCCAGGGTGGTCTCTGCAGGGTGAGGCTTTTGCAGCTGGGGGAAGAGGAGGGAAGAGAATACCCTAGCTGGAGAAATAAGGCCTCTGTAAAGAAGCTGGCTGAGCAGCGCAGGAGCTGCAAGAACATTTACTTGACTCCCTGTTCCTGAAGAAAGGTCAGGAGCAGCTATTGTGGTGCGGTGGTGATTTATTCAGCCCAGCTGCTGGTGAAGGTTTGGACCAAGCAGTAGGGCTTCCTCCTGCTTTTTGACAGTGACTCTGTTGTTACACATACAGAAAACACCTCGAGGGGGTCAGGCAGGGAAACGTGCTTAATTTGAAATCCAGCGGCTGAAACAGTGTCAGTACTGGTGGAGCAGCAAGCAGAGACGGGAGGGCAGTGTTGTGGCTGTGTGCTGCAGCCTTCAGCATCCCCTCAGGCATTTCTCAGCCTCGAAGTTCAGCTCTGAAATGTACGTTGACCACTCAAGGGATCCAGTGAGTGGTTGGTTCGCTTCTGTGTTATTATGGGCTGCGTGGAGAATTTAATTTATTAGTAAATCAGAGGGAACTGGTAAATGATACTAGATACTAGGATTCATTAGGCATTTGGGCTCCGAACAGGGCAGGTGGGCTTAAAAACCGCAAGACAGCTCTTCTGGGTGCACTGCTGTCCGCTACATCTCAAACGTCAGTGAGGCGGTGTGATGTGCACGTGTCAAGCTTTCGAAAGTAGCCAGCATTGTGTTTTTAGTTGGGCAGCTGCTGAGATGTGCTGTGCACGGTGGAAGCGCAGCCTCCGCTCTGCGCAAGTGTGGCACCTGCCCGGGGCCTGTCAAACCCCTGTCCTTCATCAGCACGGCCGTTGCTCCTGTCACTCAGCTCCAAAAAGGCCCACGTAGGTCATTCGTGAACCGTGTGGCACCGGTATGCTGCCAGGCACTGTGCAGCAGATGAGCTTATCAGAGAGGTGCAGGGTGGACGTGCTGAGTAGAAACAGTTTGGCTAATTCTTTTTTAATTTCCATTTCTTCAAGATGCTCCTGCCCTGGTCTATACCTTTAGAAGTGTGACGTTCATTGGTGCTGGGCACAGCCTGCTGCGGGACAGACAATATCATCACGCAGCCAAGATGGTGGCATTTAACTGGAAGGTGAGGATGTTCCACATTCATAAAGCAGCTAATTTCTGCTCTTTCAAGCAGATGCATGTAAGATGTGGTTGGGTGGGTCCTGCATTTAAAGATGGTTTCCTTGCCTAGGTGAAGGTTGTTTAACTACCACACTCTCTGCACCTCAGGGACAGAGGACTCATTGTTGTTCTTTCTTGCCATACTTGCTCGCACCTTGGAGGCTGGCCCCAGTACTTGCTGTTGGGGCCTCACACTTTAGACCTGAGCGCAGTGCTGGTAGGCAAGCTCTGTTCTGCTCGCCTCTGCTCCTCCTGGCTCTCCTCTTTCAAGGCTTTTCTCCAGCTGCTCTTTCCTCAGCAACTTTCATTATTGGAGGGTATTTTCTCCACTATGTCTTTTAGTGTATTGGGGCCATAAACACTCTGAAGGGTATGTGTGTAAGGCACAGAAATGTTTGAGCAAGTACTTCAGGCATTAAAAATTTTAACATGTTAAATCAAACCATTTATCAAGAAAGCAATGCTAACCCCCAGCCTTGGCTTTACCTTACTGGTGTTGCAGAGCTGTGGTTTAAAGAGATTGCTGCTTTTAATATGTGGGAAGATTGACACAGGATGATATTTTTTTGTAAAATTAGAGGGGAGTGGCCTGATGTCAAAGGTAATGTGCAGCTTGTAGAGATCAGTGTTATAAAAGACCCCACTTGAGACTCCACAAATCAGGTGGACTTCAAGGGGACACACTAATGGTGTATGGATACAAGGCTTTTTCTAAATTCAGTAGTTTGACAATGGCCAAACAGCTTTATGAGGTGCTGGAAGGCCTGCTAAGGGTACAGGGGGGTACTAGGAGGCTCGCTAAGGGGGAGCTGGCACTGTGAACCTACTGTGTGTGCACCACTGGACCGATCTTGCTGGCCAGGTGGCTCTTTGAAACAGTGTGCTGGGAAGCTCATGTACCTCCATATCCTTCTGGAATCGACATCTTTCACTGAGTGCCTGTGCTGTTCTTGTTATATTTGTATTCTGAGTTCACAGTGTTAACCATTTGCATTTTATTTTCCACTCCATGTACACTTGCAGTAGCATGCTTTTATAACATTGAAATACGCTGTGCAATTTCAGTGGTTCCAGGCATTAAAAACTCCTGAAACTGAATCATTGGAGGCTGTGGGTTTTTTTACTTTTCTTGCAGTTTCAAGGTCTATATCTATACCTTCTACATCTGGGCAAGTTAATTGCAAAACTACCATGGATTAAAATTTCTAGGAGCACAAAAGTGTCTTTGGGGATCACGTCTGACAGCTGATATGCACGGATTCATCGCTTATGTGAGAATTGTTCAGAAGCATTTCCACTTTTACAATTATCTTAAGATACTCAATTCTTTCCCTTTTTCAGCTCTAGATTGTGCCAATATTCCATTTGCTGTAAAGCAAGCAAAAGCAGCAAAGACCTGTTCAAAGAAGCTTCATATACAAACTTGAGTGAACTTGTTTTTGTCCTTTCCCCTAGATGTTGATCTGCCTAGTTTGAAGTTTCCTACAGAAAAAAAAGCATGAACAGAAGAGCATTACCATTGCTTTGAATAATGCTGTTGCTGTAGGAAGCTGTATAGCATCCCTGTAGATTCATTTTTAATTGTCCAAGTGTTCCAGTAACTGCTTAAATATATTGGTTTGCATTTCAGGCTTTGGAGAATTTCCCATTGCTGATGTACATTTTGGCAGCTAAAACATTGATTCTTTGCTTAGCGTTTGCTGGAGTGAAAATGTACCAGAGCAAAAAAATTGAAGAAAAACTGAAGAGGGAACGTGAAGAGAAATTTAAAACAGAAGTAGAGAAGAAGGATGATTGAAGAGTCTCTCAGGTATAGAATTTATTCGACATCCTGGTATTCGATAATGGCTTTGACATATTAATCCCATTATGTTTTGGCTTGGATACATTTGGATTGTGCAATTAGAACTATCACCATTACCTGAGTTCTTGTAATATTTGTCTCCTGTGATGCTTCAGCATATTCGCACACCCGTATCATGCCCATTCTTTGTAAGAACTGCAGTTGCCACCAGAAAACTTGGCAGCCATGTTTTGTGATTTAGGAGATCTTAGCACAGTATTCCTTCTCTGCTCTTAATCTCCCTGAATTTTTACGCCCAGCCAATTGCACAGGAAATCCTGATACATAAAGAGATGGTTGAATTGGCAAAAAATGCATGAGAGGCATGACAGACAGGATGATGCAGTCAGACCTCTTGGCCTTAAATCACATAATTAAGATAGAAAAGAATCAGCCATTCCATATTAGTTAAACACATGACAAGTTGTAGATAGTTTAGCTGGAAGTGCCCAATCTCATGCCATGGAGCTTCCCAAGGTAACAGAAATGCTACAGGTTATGCTATGTAATATCCACCATATATACTTCACTGAGAAAAATGGACATCTTTCTGCATAAAAAAGCAAAATGAACATCACAAAATTTCTTAGTTTTGTGTTTTCATTCCCTGTGTGCTGAATTCCTTCCCACTGTTTTCAGAGTTTAAGCAATCATTGCCTTATTGGATCAAGTCCATTAGTTAAATGACTGCTGATTGGTGCTAAGATTATATTCCCTGACTTGTTTGGTATGTGATTTTTGTATCAGTTTGTTTCACATCTCTCTGTTCTGCAGCAAAATGGGAATTCTATTCCTGCCTGCCCTTTGTAAGCTCAGGGGGAGTTTGATGTAATGTTACTCTTTATTAAACTAAAAAACTTACTATCCTCTTTTGAGGTCATCACCTCACATATGAAGAGAGTTTCAGTTTTCAGAAATGTTTGCTAGTTTTGATTTCAAACCTATGACAGTTGTATTTCGTGCAAAGAGTTTGGAAATTGTGAGTAGAAATGAGGCCCTGGCAATAACCATGGGAATGAAGTGGTTCACTCGCATAGAAAAAACAACAAAAACAAAGGTGTTTTTCAGTCTCCCATTTATGTCAGATTGAGGACTTGTCTCTGGGCAGACTTGTGCCATTTTAAACTCTTGTTTTAAATCAGTTTAGCTAGCCACTGGAAAATGCTGTGAGAACACTTCTTTCCATTTTTTCAAAATAAGTCTGACAGAGTAAGTTATATGGAGTTTATTGCTAAACAAATGAGAGATGGACTGCCCTGCAAGTGAGCAAGCCTGCTACGTGTAATGAGCAGACCATACTGTGCTGTGTGTGCAGCGTTGTGCCCCAGGGAGTTCTGCCTGCCAGAGTCCACAGCCCAAGGGATTGCTGTGCCAGGATAACGAGCTCATCTCACAAGGCGTCTGTGTCCAGCATGTGACTTTGACCTTGTTGAATGACTGACATTAAAGCATCTCTGTTTTCACAGAAAATACCCTACTTGCCCAGTCACCCAGTGTTGCCCACTGGAGGCCCAGTCCTTCCTAAATACCGCCATCTCTCGGACTGTCAGCCATGCCTTTCTATAATGGGATTGCGAGAAGGGGTGAATTCTCCTACCCTGAAAGTGTTCTCCGGTGTCAGCACTGCAGAGCTGTGATTAGCTCCGATTGCAGCGTGCCACGTGGGCAAGCAGATTTAGCTCGTGTGCTGCCAGCATATCGTGCCTGCTCTTCTCACTGCAGTTTCCCCACCCTGCAGATTTTCAGACACTTGGGAGCTTGCATTGGATTCCTTTCCTGGGAGAACGAAGGCTTCCTGTAGATGAAGCATGTGCCAAAGGAATAAAACCCTCAAGAGTAACATTAGCTTAAACTGTATCTCAACTTTTTATACGTACAGCAAAATATCTAAGCCTCTATTTATACAATAAAAAATCCTTTGTAAAAAAAGTAACGGCCTTGGTTGCTGCTTACTCAAATGCTACAGTTAGAGCTGCAGGGGAGGCAGTTTTTAAAGATTTGCTGCAAGGAGGTGGCTGGTTTTAAAGAGAAAAATGCTCTGAATCCATCATGGGTGTGTACAAGGTTCATGGACAGACAGAAGGAAATGGGGAGGGCTCTGTGCAACTTCTTCAGAGCAACGGCTTCCTGCAGGGGTGTAAATCTGAGACTTGTGGGCCCTTTATTGAACCAAGACAAACAAATGCAGGAGAGGAGCTTTTCCAGGCAGGTCTTTCTCAAACCACTTGCCATACCTAGGACTTCCTTAGAGTAAAGCAAATCACAGTGTCAGTATGAAAACCTTTGAGGAAGTTTCATGCTGGAAAGTTTCTTATATTATTTTGCTATGCACAGTATCTGAGAACTGTGTATGGCTCTCTATTTACTACTTGGCCTATGAAGCAGAGGGGGGTTTCATTACCATTACTAGCTGTTCCTGCATGTGCAATAACACCAAATCCTGGAGGATAAGCCAACTCCATCACAGTAGGTTAATCACCAGAGCAGATTTTTTTCACAGAAATAAAGGCTTAGGCATGTGTAGCAATGCCAACAGGTATGTTTGCCTTTAGGTTTCCCTTATAAAGCACTTCCTAGATCCTTGTAACTTCTGGAAGTTAAGGTGAAGCTGAAATCTGACAGTGGAGAGGGGAGAGGAGGGAAGAGGAGAAGTGAAGGTTCCTTGGAGAAGCTTTGGGAGCCCAGCAGGATGTGGGAGGCCTCAGGGGTGGCTCACTCCTGCCCTCCCCCTACGGCTGCGGGCTGAGGTGCCTGCTGTGGTTGCACCAGCACATGCTGCTGCAGTATCCCTCTTTCAAGTGTTACTTGACTAAGTTTGTGTGCAGCTGACACAGCTGATGCTCATAGAGCTCTCACTGTGGTGGAGTTACTCACCAGGAACTGCAGTGATTTTTAAAATCTTGCTGTTCCTGTGGTCACCTTGGTGACTGGGGAATATAGGTATTGCGGAAACCCATTCCCCAGGCAGAGCAATATCCTTGCTACAGCAGTTTCCCTCTACGGTCTCGGCAGTAATCTGTCTATGCAAAGGTGGAATTGAATGGTAATGTAATTAAATGGCTCTGCCGTGTTCAGTGAGAACAGACTCTGCTAACCACCTCCATTAAACAGCTATTGAGGGAAATGTGTCAAGGTACTTAGCTAAGCCACACACCCAAACCTTAACAGGAAATTGTCAGGCCTGTGTAGTGTCCACCAGCTTCAGAAGTAAGCAGTGTCTTGGCTCCATCCAGTCACTGGTTGCCTTTGAATATTGGTCCCGATCTAGATTTTCTTAGACTCTCAACCAAGAGTAGTTTTTTCTAGACCAATAGTCATAATGACCTTTGTTTTGTTTTTAAACTGAAAGCAGAGGTATTCTCCACTTCAATACAGTTGCTTTGTAAGCAGGATCAAAGGTACACAATCTCCCTTTAGAGCAAGTCATTTAGCATCAAAGCAACTGGGCACCAATTGGGCACCGTTTAGCACCCAAAGCAATCAAGACTGGCATTAAAATCCGGGGGCATGTGCAAGAAGGGAATTAACACAAAGACACTCTTTTTTGTCCCTGGCTTGAAACGGGGCGGGTGGAAGCAGCTGTGAGGAGTCTCCGCAGAAGTCCTCCACATAACCATCTTTTTGCCTCTACAGCCAAATCAGAAAACCTCTTTGTACATGTAAGACTTCAAATCTGGTCCAACCTGGCTGCTTTTTCCCTTAACTTCGGAGTAGTGCTATAGCATAGATAACCCCTAGAGCTGGTGATGGATGTCACAGCAGGCTGATATCCTAGAGTTTCCAAAATAAGAAGAGATCTTATCCATTCCCAAACCTGAACCAGTATCTGTTCTCTGACATACGAGGGTAGAGTTTTGATCTATGCTATCACTGGATAGGTTACAGCAGGTTTTTTTTTTTACGCTTGGGCACCCTATGTGCCACAGTTGCAGCCTTAAACAAGAAAATATGCTGACGCTGGGGGGAGACAGCAGCTCAGATTTGTTTCGGTTTCTTGTTTGGAAACCAGCTGGGGACCTCGAAGTCTGGTTTCTTACTGAAAGAAGGGTTATATGATTAGTCCTGGCAAGTTTAGAAGAGGAACAGAGAATTCAATTCGATTGAGTTTCTGCAAGTGAGAGGAGGCAGCAAGGATAGAGAGCCTTGAAGTGCTCAGTGTGTATGAGCGTGCAGCTGGTTAGATAGCAGGGGATCTACACAGGATCCTCTTGTAGATGTTCCCATCCCAGAAAGCAAGCCAGGTTACACTCTTCTGGTGAGAAGGTGAGGAGAGGGGCAGGAGAGATTGCTCTTGAGCCATTGTGCTGCAAGTCAGGGAGCTAAATATTTTTCAGCTCTTCCAAGAGCCTCACATCAAACAACTATGTCCCACATTTCCTTCCTCAGTTTTCCTCTTGGGGATCAGCAATTCCAGCTGTTTTTTCTTGCTCTTCTCAGTAAAGGCACTGCAAATGTTCTGTCTGGGGTAGAGTTCTTCATGGTTCTCCTTGATCCCAGCTCTAACCTGTGACACTGTCAGCATCCCTGCCTACCTGCTGACTGTCAATCCCCTGGCCTCAACTCTGGCCAAAGAGGAGCACTGCGGCAAACTCTCCCAGCTCTGTCGTGGGAGAAACCAGTCGACTAAGCTGAAACAAACTTTTCTTGTTTCAGCCTTCACCAGTTCTTCACAGTCTTTGCAAAATTGCTTCCAAAGGTGCATCAACTTGCTGCATCCTCTCCCTATTTATTAATTATGTACTAACCTCAGCCTTGAAGTCAAGTTTAGTGAGGAGCTGAGAGACGTCACATGAAGGAGCTGACTACCCTGTTGCAGTCTTGTGTCTGACGTGCTCCTGATCACATGGAAAACAAACAAATGTACAACCCACATGAGTGTGTGGAGGCAGATCAGGTAAAATTTCTAAAACCTGAGTTTACGTTCCCCCCCGGATATGTGCCAAATGCCATTTTCAGACAGGCTGGCTGTAAGTGCCTACCTGGTTTGGGGACTCAGAGGTGGCTGGATGTTTACGCACAACACACATCACTCCACTGTTTGGCTTTGGCTTTTGAAGCTGGTTTGTCTTGGATACTGGAGCAAGCCCAGCATATCATCTAGGCTCAGCTGGACCTTGATTGGCATATGCGTGTACCAGTCTTGGGGATAATCAGAGAACCAGCTGGCCCTCTCCAGCTGATAACAGAAATACCTGGTAGTTGCCAGAACAGTTATCCCCATAGCAATGGACTCCTCACATGTTCCTGTAGAGAAAAAGTTTGCTTGGGCACAAATGAGTGATTAGGCATGTATTCATGTGTATCTCCATATGGCAAATTTCTCCCTCTTTGAATCTGATGAAAGAGCTATTGAAGATATCCGCGTGTACCAGCATCAAAGGCTGTGCCTCACCACGAGACTGGAAAGTCTATCCAAAGGCTCTTGAGATGGCTGTTACAGAGCAGAGAACGTATATAGCTGCTTCCTATTCATCACTAGAAACACAGCATGGGTGACTATCCCTTTTTATTAGTCTCTTTTTTTCCTGGACTTCCTCATATTGGTTGGTTTTGCTCTCCAATGCCTCAGCTTCTGATACTGTGGCACTTTCCCAGTCCTATGGCTCTTTTGATTTGCTGTGACTCAGGTTCCTCTGGCCTAAATTCAGGCTAATTTCCTGGCTTAGTGTTTCTCATTGATTTGAGGAAGCTTAGAGCTAGTCAATAATAAATGTCAGACACTGACAGTTAAGTGCAGTTTAAGTCATATAAATGAGTCTGGCACTTATATGTATTTGGTTTTGTGCTGATTTTGGCTAGGGTAGAGTTAATTTTCTTCACAGCAGCTAGTATGGGGCTCTGTTTTGGATTTGTGCTGAAAACACTGTTGATAACACAGGGATGTTTTAGTTACTGCTGAGCAGTGCTTACACAGGGTCAAGGCCTTTTCTGCTGCTCACCCCACCCCACCAGCGAGGAGGCTGGGGGTGCACAAGGAGTTGTGGGGGGACACAGCTGGGACAGCTGACCCCAACTGCCCAAAGGGCTGTTCCAGACCATATGGCATCATGCGCAGCATATAAAGCTGGGGGAGAAGAAGGAAGCGGGGGGCGTTTTTTCTTCCCAAGTAACCATGACGTGATGGAGCCCTGCTGTCCTGGAGATGGCTGAACACCTGCCTGCTGATGGGAAGGAGTGAATGAATTCCTTGGTTTGCTTTGCTTGCATGCGTGGCTTTTGCTTTCCCTATTAAACTGTCTTTATCTCAACCCACGAGTTTTCTCACTTTTACCCTTCTGATTCTCTCCCCCGTCCCACCAGGGGGGAGTGAGCGAGCGGCTGGGTGGGGCTCAGTTGCCACGACAGTTTTCTAAAACAGTTTTCTTATTTTGCATTTCTTACATAGAATATTGTTCCCATATCCCTCCTTCTTTCTTCTGTGCATTGCTCTCCATACCTCCTCCACATGGTCGCTGCAGAAGGAAATTTCAAGGAACAAGTTCACAGAAGCAGAGGCAGGGCTTCAAGCGATGTTGGTTGCCTTTCCGCCACCTGGCCAGCCTTCTCCCAGTTCTCAGGCGTGGCACCAAATGGGCCCCACTCTGCCTGCTCAGTCACAGAAGCTCACACCTTGTGTCCCATCATTACAGCCCTGGCTTGGGCCTCTGTAGGCTCTTTCCCTAGGTGCATTTGTCCTGTCTGTACCCTGGGTTGCAGCACGCTATTAGGACACAGGACTTGAAAATAGGGAAAAAACTGTGTTGAGCCTATCATTACAGGCCTGCTTCATGAGCTGGAGGAAAAAATAAATGTTTTTTTCCGTGAAGATGAGACTTGGAAAAGCATTTAGAAGTAATTAGTCAATGAGACATAATGAAAATTCAGGTGATTTGCATTCCAGCTAGCTTAGAGCAGAGGGGCATCTGTTATAGCTTCTTCATCAGCTTATGCATTTGCATCTGCCTCTCCTCTTTATGCAAAGATACTTTAATCATTTTATTCTAGTGGTGCATTTCAGTCACACAGAGAGAGTCATGAGTGGGAACGAAGAGATTTGCTTTGACATCCTGCAATGGTCAAGTGTACTGAGCCTCACCATAAGAGCTATTGCTCACAAACCTAATAAAATAATAGGTATTTAAAATCTACCAAGAAGATATTAGACTCATGCATGCTATTTCAAGTGCTCTTGAATAAGGTGCATGCTATTTGGTAACATCCTCCTATTAGCTTGTTTAGTCATATGTTAAAGGAATTGCTTGTCATCCTAAATTACCAGTTGAGTCAGAACTGTATGAGCCGCAATATTTTTCTTCAGTACAAAGGGTTACAACGTTTTGTAGAAAATATGGGTTGTAATTACCCTTCTGCAGCAGCAAAGGGGGAGGGAGGAAGAAAGAAGAGGCCTGTAGTGGTTTAACCCCAGCCAGCAACTGAGCCCCACCCAGCCGCTCGCTCACTCCCCCCATGGTGGGATGGGGGAGAGAATCGGAAGGGTAAAAGTGAGAAAACTCGTGGGTTGAGATAAAGACAGTTTAATAGGGAAAGCAAAAGCCACGCATGCAAGCAAAGCAAACCAAGGAATTCATTCACTCCTTCCCATCAGCAGGCAGGTGTTCAGCCATCTCCAGGACAGCAGGGCTCCATCACGCGTAATGGTTACTTGGGAAAACAAAATGCCCCCCCCTTCCTTCTTCTTCCCCAGCGTTATAAGCTGAGCATGACGCCATATGGTATGGAATAGCCCTTTGGGCAGTTGGGGTCAGCTGTCCCGGCTGTGTCCCCCCACAACTCCTTGTGCACCCCCAGCCTACTCGCTGGTGGGGTGGGGTGAGCAGCAGAAAAGGCCTTGACCCTGTGTAAGCACTGCTCAGCAATAGCTAAACATCCCTGTGTTATCAACACCGTTTTCAGCACAAATCCAGAACATAGCCCCATACTAGCTGCTGTGAAGAAAATTAACTGTATCCCAGCCAAAACCAGCACAAGGACTCATTCAGAGGATTTTATATAAAACACCAAAGTTCATTTGATTTCAGACTCAGTTCTTTTTCCTGCCCACACATTTCCATACACATTAAGTAGGACTGGGTAAAAAAAGTTTCGCCAGCCCTCAACCTCCCAGCGGGAGGCTGGGAAGAGCGAAGGTGTTTAGTGGGGCTTTCCCAGCCCTTTGCAGGGAAAGGATGTTTTTCCCTCACTCTCTGGGACATGTGGTACTAAACATTTCCTCTTTCCTGATTCTTGTTTCCAGGAAACCCTTCAGGGCAGCTTCACCCTCATTTTACCAAAGAATACAAAACAGGAAAGACTGATAAATTCCTGTGACACAAATGACTTCCTTTTGGTACTTCCTCATTGCTAAAATGGAAGGAAAGCAGGTGATTTTGTACGCGGTCCCATGGACTCCACTGCTAATTAGGGATGGCAGAAGACACACCCTACCAATGAAGAAGTGTTGCAATGCGGCCCTAAACCCGCAGCTGCGTAAGCCATGGCAGCAGAGACCGGTAAGGCTGAGCCCGGTGAGGCTGCTACTTCTCCCCAGTAGTACAGCGCAGTGTCATCGGGTGAAGGTAAAGAGTCATTGGGAAAATGGGGTGTGCATCATCTGTTTCTTAAGAAAACCAAGCTACTGTGCAATTACTGCCTATCCTTGTGGTAAAGAGGCACTGGACCGATTTCTTTCCTCATGCTGATTTCACACCGCTTCATATTCGTCGATATTTAGTGGAGCAATTGCTGCTTCAAGCCAATGTGAAATTATGTTCAGGGCCATGATACCAGGACAACAGAAACATTCCTGCCCCTCCCCAGTTTCTCCCCTTTTTCCCCCACTCTTTCCTCCTTGTATTTGGATTGCATTCCTCCTTGCATTCCTCCTAATTTTCCATTCTCTGCTACATCCATATTTGTAAAAATTGAGCAGATGTTTTTGCTGATGAATATGAAGCTGAGAAAAAATGGTTATTTTTCTTTGTATATTGACATCTCGGCTCTAGAGAATTACATGTGTGGATTCTTCTGAAGGTAGATGAGACTCCCTTTTTTAGATATCTCTCTGCCACACCAAATTACAATGCTCATTTAGATGGTTTCCACACACAGGAGAAAAACTGCACAGAATTGCCTCAGTGTATTGAAATGTTTTAGTGAACCTGTGAACCATCTCATAACTTACTTCTTTTATGTTTTTATGGTCTTAGTTCTCTTAGAAGTACACAATAAACACATACCCAGTAATGAGCAACACAGGAATGTAAATTGGAAGCCACTTCCAAAAAACCAAGAAAGTGTTCAATGAACTTGAAAAAACTGCTGTTAAGAAATACTACTTTGTATCACTCATAAATAATCTTTTGAACTCAATTCCATGAGAAATCATTACATCTCAGTAATCGGTGTCACGGATAAAGAAAATCTCCAGTGCTGAGTGCCATATTTTATCCTGAGAGACTGAACTCTTCATGCTTTAAAGCCTGAACCAACTACTAATGGTTAGGCTTCAGAAACTTCCCTTTTAGAAAGATTTCTTTTACGTGTCACTGAAATGTTTATTGCAGACCACTGTTGGAAGCAAGGTACTCAGTGTAATGAGCTACTGAGCTGATATGAGATGTTAATGCGTATATTATGGGAAAGTCGCATTAAATTCTTCAGACTTCTTTAAGCTGTGGACTCTGGCATCAGTCACGGTCCAGCATATTCCCTGCTCAGGAGCAGATCTGCCATTTGGGTCAAAGACAGGCCTGACCTGCAGAATTTGTTTTGCAGCCCAGTCTTTCTTGAAATTGAGGGCATTTACATCTGTGGCATGGTCTCATGACTCCCATAACAGACAAATTTATGCAGAAGGCCAGCTAAACTGGATCTTAGGCATGCTTTGGCCCATTTTTGAGATAAGGCAAATTAACTGTCCCTTTGTGGCGCAAGCATAGCACATATCAACCTAGTCCTGGAATACACCTAAAATGAAACATTAGGATTTAAAACGATCTCTTTTATTAGTGCTATTGACATGTGTTTCTTCAGGTTTACACCTTTTGAAGGAAAGGGGTCAGCAGAGCTGGAGCAGGGTAACTCATTCAACACCAATCAAAACACATTTGAGGCTTGACTGCAGGAGGAACCATTTAAGAAAGTGTGTCAAGGTAGTAGTCCTCCATCTCTTCACTCTGTTAATTGGTACCTTCCATTTGTTTGGGGTCATCTTCTCTGTTCCTTTAACAATCAAGTCACTGAAGAGAATACACCTATAGCAATGGGTCCTCCCAATAGACCTCAGGGCAAAGTCCTTCCTGTTGTTTATAACAAAGCATTTCAAAGAAGACCAGGCGACATCCATAGGCTAGAGATCGCTGTAAGATGAAGGCACAACAAGAAGCTCATGGCCATTTGCTCTAGCAACTTCAGGGCAACACTCAGTGTGGGACATGTAGACCTCCGGTGGGACTGGCTGCAGAATTCTCATCTCCGGCTCCTTGCCATCTTTTGCCCCCCCACGCATCGGCTATGTTTTATCCCTCGTCACAATTGCACAATTCCCATAGGAGGTGGTCAGAGAATCACACAACTCCTGCAAGATACCGTTCTGCTGATGGGCAGATCACCTCTTAATAGCAGCTTGTACCTCCAGGGCACCCACCCTTGGCTGCTGCCAGCGTGAACAAGTGTCCATACTGGCCAGCACAGGCTGGCCTCCTTGGCTATTTTTTCTCCTGTTGTAAGACTTTCTGGAATATCTGTTTCCCCTAAAAAAAGGGGTGTTGAAACTGTTAAGCTGCGTTGTCCTCAGAGCTCTTAAATACTGCAGGCACTGCCTCTTGGAAGCAGCATCAAAGCCAGCCCCTGTGAATTACGTGCCTGAGGAGCGGATTTGCGAAGCGCTGCATGCTGGCATCTCAAGACTCTTGGAGGAGCTCACAAAGCGCCCATTGCCCTGGCATTACCCCGCGGTGTCACACCCAACCCGCAGCAGCACCATCAGGGGCTTCCAGGTGGCTCATCAAAAGGCATCTTGGAAAACAATGGTCCCATCAGGCTGGCTAGGCTGCAACTGTGCAGCTAGCAGCTTCTGGCATCAGAACGTTGCTCGTCTTGAACATCACGGTTCCTTCTCTCGCAGCACTGAGTAGATGCTTGGGCCCTGTGTATGTGTGTGGGTCAGCCAGGCACTGCTGAAAGGGGTCCAGAGGGATGGGGGTGTGGAGGAAGGAGCTGCCCAGAGTCAGCATGGAGAGTGAGCCAATGCCTCAGCTTTGAGATCAGTGGTAGAAACCATTCCCTCCCTCCCTGGCAAGCATGTGGCCTCATGGAAGATGTGGCCTTGAAATCTCCGGGGCGGAAGAGGGGGCTGAACCCTAGGTGTCTGGTTATGGGGGGAAGGAGGACCTCTGGACCCCTACACGAACTTCTCTGATGGGCAGGACCAATCCCTGCAGCGTGCAAGGTGCTGCCTGGTGCCCAACAGCACAGCAGCCTGTGCAAGGTCCACCATGCTCAGCCTGCCCAGCTCCAGGCCTTGGAGGGGGGAAGGAATAAGTGACGCATCAAAAGTCACTTCAGGGTGAGGTATTTTTAGGAGTAATTTGGTTTCTAGAGTTCTGCTAGCTTCCCACTTTGTGCACCCACTTCTCCATTTTGTGCTGGCCCTACTGACAAACCCCTGAGGAGCCTGCGTTGAGCCCGACACCAACACCATCACCCCCTCCAAGGCTGAGCAACACCTTCAGAGAAATGGAAGGGATTATGGGGGAAAAAGAAAATGGCTCGTGTGGTGTTATGTGAATACACAGGCTGAAATGAAGGTCAGAGCAGAAGGCTGGAGAGGCACCACCCTGGTGCCATGGCGAGTCAAACGGGGGCACAGAAGCACGTGGCAAAGTGGGGGCTGCAGCTGGCCTGGGGAGACGGGCACAGTCAGGAGAAGATGTGTGCGTGCGTGTGTGTGTGCATGCGTGTGTGCATGTGTGGTGTGTGCACGTGTGGTGTGTGCATGTGTGCGCGGGCACACTGAGAGCAGCAAGTGTTTGGCTGGGGAAGGCTGTGGAGCAGCAGAAAGTGAAGACTATTTTGACCCATCTGCTTTCTTACCTGTCCCTCCTCCCCCCCTACAGATGCACACGCAGAATTTTACCGCAGGACCAACTTGTCAGTACAAGACTCTTAAATTGCTCACATTCAGCTGTACCTACATGGCTTGGAGTTAATGCTGGCAGCATCATCAGCCTGCCAGATGGGGCTGAACAGGACAAACGTGCCAGTCTATAATGATGGCATGCATTTCCTTGCCCACTTTTGAAACTGAGATACCCCACGGTCCGTGTCACCCCCTCTGGAACAGTTTTCCTTCCCCATAACACAGAGGGAAACTGAAGTCAAAAGATGTCTGAAGAGGAACATGGCCAGTGGTTTCTAACTCAGCTGTCTGGATGCTCTCCTTGCTGAGGCAGCTGAGTGATGGGGCACATCATGTTAGCAGCATCACACAGAGAGCAAAAGCCTGGAAACTGGATATAAGAAGAAGGGTATACCCCCAGAAAGAAGCCTCTATGGTTTAACTGTTAGCCAGATGAAAAATGGTAGCCTGTACATATATGAAGAAAACCCCTTGAATATGCAGTACATTCATATGGGAATACAACATCTTTATTAGCATTTCACACTCTGTTATACCTTTCTCTTTTAGTGTTAGCTTTTGTCCTTAATAAATACATACCAGGAGCATAAGCTGACATGAGTAGTCCTACTGGAGTTACCGGGTGCTTATTAGTTTTGAAAAGCGCACATGTTTAGAGGCCTGATTAGGGCCTGAGGTCCCCAAAAATATTGATTTAGGGACCTCACTTTTCAGCAACTGGATGTAAAGTGTTGAAAGAACTATCTATAAAGAAATCTTATTCCCTAATATTCCTTGGTGCCTGTGATTAGCATCCCACCTGTGACACCCACTGGAACCACAGATCATATTCCCTGTTACCTAAATTGAAGGTGTCGTTCCCTTGTCTCTTCTCCAGAGAGGATTTACTTAATTGTGCATGAGTTGGAGCATGCCATCCTTGAGATAGACACAAAAAGGGCACGTCGCTTTAGTTACTCTTGCTTTCTAGCTACCTTCTGATTGTGAACGGACACCAGTAGGAAACAGGGCAGGGGAGCAACTGTGGTAGCATCCAGGCAGGGTCCTCGCGTACAAGAGTGAGATAAGGGCTTCCCCTCTCCTTCCCCGTCCTCTCCTCCCTCCCCGGGCTTGTCCCTAAAGCCTGCCGGCTGTGCCAGGCTAAGGACAGCTCTAACACTGTCTGCCTCGTCCCTCTCAGACCTGCCCCTGCCATGGTGACTGGTGGCAAGCAGCATCCCTGTGCTGCTGGCCCCCACGGGCTGAGAGCCGTGGTGCCCAGCCCATTTGTGCTCCATGAGGCAAACCAAAGCACAGCGGCAGCCGTCAGGAGATGCGCTTCAAAAGCACGGTCCTCATCTGAACTGGACCACACACGTAGGTACCACTGGGGCTGCCCAGGAAAGTCAGGCTTGATGTTCCACAGTTTGGAGCCCCCATAGTGAACAGTCCTGGAACCGTTGCTCGGTCCCTCTAGGCTTTTGTGTTTGAGCAGCATCAAGTGAAATGCTGAGTGGCAAGGACAGCCTGCTGCTGTAGGCTGAGCGCTTGTCTGTGCTTTCACGTGGCGATGAAGGGACTGAGCAAGGGGGATGAAGGAGGTGCAAACCAGCCTTTCTCCTTGCGAGGCCTTAGGCATGGGCAAGGTCTGTGTCACCGTGTTGCGCTGCTGTCCC
The DNA here is from genome assembly GCF_035582795.1 of Mycteria americana. Lineage (NCBI taxonomy): Eukaryota > Metazoa > Chordata > Aves > Ciconiiformes > Ciconiidae > Mycteria > Mycteria americana. The sequence continues at coordinate 120,118,357 of NC_134365.1, forward strand.
AGAAGGACACCGTGACGCTTTTAGCCTGTCAGGGGACATCACCGTGCCTGCGTCTCCAGCTGGCCCTGGCCCCTTCAACCCCCATGAGTGGTCTGAGCCTAACTGGTTCTGAAAATACCAATGATAATGCAGCTGATATATAGTGAGATGGGAAGGATGGACTGCTGTCATGTCCTTTTCAGAGTAACTATTTGAGAAGTGGATTATCCTCTGCCCTATTCATATATATATATATATATATATGACATAAATGCACCGGTTAACCTGCTTTAAAAACAGTTATTCATGGTCCTAGCGTCTCAATATAATTTAAAAAACTTGGACAGCAGACATAAGGCACTGAGCTGAGACACAAAAATATATATTTTATTTCCCGTGCTACCTTTAGCCTGCCGTGTTACGTTTTGCCTCTTTTCCCTTCCACCCCATGTCTATGTAGCCAGTGAGCACTTCAGGGCAGGGACCTTTCCTCCTTTTGTCATTTTAGACTTCATGACATTCCCTAGCGAGGCCACGTGGTGCAAAATCTCTGGGCATTGCCTCTGCCTTACAAGCTCATTTGGGATTAGGGAAGAGGCACTTTCGATCGCTCTCTTATCCTTCAGCCATTGCACCGGGGTCTCCTGCTCTCGCCCTGCTGCCCTACCAGCAAGACCTGCCTCTGGCAGTAAGGCAGTGCCCCGAAGGTTGTGATTTGGGCTTCAGCGCTGGGACTACCCGTCTTCCTCCACCGTCCCCAGCGCACGCAGCCATTGCACCCAGCACCCACGCACAGGGCACGGGCCAGGGGTGGTGCCTGCCCCCAGGTGTCCCTGGGTGTGGAGGGAGGGGCTCAGTGGCACATGGAGCATCGTGCGGGGATGCCCGTGCTCAGTGGCCTCCTGATCCCCTTGGGAAGGAGGAGGGAGGCCTGGCCCCTGCCTGCTGCCAGCTCCTCCATCACTGCCTGGGTACACAAGTGGGGGCTAAGCAGTGACACCCCCCGCCCCCCCAGTGCACTTTTTTGGTGCTTCACCAAATTCCATTGTAGCACTTAGCCAAATAACAAATTTCCCAATTACCCATGAACAAAGTCCCTATTAATGAAGCAATTAGGATACCAATTATCAGTTACATACGAATTACCCATTTCAGTAGTAATTATGTTATTAGGTTACCAGTCACCACATTCTATATGCAAGCTAAAAATAATAACAAACCCTTTATTTTAAAATCCCAAATAAAAACATAATGAAATATGGAACATAATGAAATACACATAAACAGTAGGCAAGATGTTAGGCAAACAGTGGATGTTTTTACTGCTGTATTATATTACATGTAGCAGCTAATATTAAGTTGCTAATTTTGGAATTTAACATTTTATTTTTATCTAAATAAAATGTTTTGTAAGTTTGAATTTTTTTTTCCAAAACCAGCACTTGAGAACATTATTCTACAGGGAATTTGGCTCTCTTCCAGTCTTACATGGAGTGAGAAAAATTAGTATTCTTTTTCTAACAAATACTATACCCAATTTAAATAATCTATTTTCCCTTCTAGCTGTCTGATGAAGTCCTGAACACTAGCTAAAGTTCCATGCCAAAGTACTATTTCTGGTGTCAAACGAGACTTTCCAAAAGTGCGTAATTTTAGCTCTTGATCTGTGATGGAACCGATAAAGAGAAGCACTTGCCAAAATCAAAGATGGCCTCAGGGTGGAAACACAGAAAAAGGTGGAAACTTCAGAAAATAAATTAAGCCAATATCTAAAGTAAGAGCCCTAAACTTCTCAGAACAGACCTAATACAACTGCTGGTGGTTTCCCCCAAAAACCGGCGAGGCACCTTGTGAAAACTGATGAAATTTGGCTTTGAGCATTAGGGATTCTCTGCCAAGGTTGAGCTTAGCAGCCTTCCCCTTGGTGTCATCACAGTCATCGCTTCTGCCCAAGTACGGCCACTATTTCAGGTAGAAATACTTGGCCATCCATTGCCTGGACTCTGTAGGAACGAGGTGTCTTTAGGAGCTGAAGCTCATTATCAGATGTGGTTGAAACTGTATGTACACACATATGCATCTCCCTGAGGTGGGGAAGAAAAAAGAGAAGGGAAAGTTTCAAGGCCAAGGGATTGGCATAGAGCTGATGAGTGTGCCTGGGCCTGGGAAGGAGACAGAGCCATTAGGTCTGTTACCTGGGTGGTCGAGGTCTGATTTTAGCTCTCAATACACGGCGTAGAGCCCCTGCTGCATGGTGAGCACAGGGAGAGGAAGGGCTCACCTCTCTCCCACCCCAGACTGCCCGCAAGAGCTGATTACCCATAAGGGTGTGAGCAGGAACGGGCTCGTCCCCAGGTGGGTATCAGTAGATTTCTGTCATACATCGGCAGTGAATTAGTTTTCAGAAGCTCGGTTTGCAGCGAGGCAAGGAGCACTTCCCACGGCTGTGGAGTTCACCCTCCAGCCTGGCGCTTCCCTTGCATCAGCCCGTCCGGAAAAGCAGCAGCAACTGCTGCAGGAGGTGAAATTTCACTGCACAGAACCTGGCGTGGGTGATGGATGTCTGAAACCTGTATCTAACACTCATGATGGAAAGAGAGATTTGGCTCTGCTTCCTGACACTGCTGCATGACTGGAAAAATTGATAAACTGGGTCTGCAAAGCAGGATGAATTGTCACTACTGCTAGAAGCCAGGCTAAAGTCTCCTCCCAGTGCTGGCACTGGGCAGAAATTCATCCTTCTCCAAAGTGGATGGAGACACTCGCCACCTTCTGGAAAACACCCACACTGGGTAGAAGGAACAAACCTGGAACTGCAAATGTTTTTTCTACCTTCAAAACACCTCTAATTTTTCAGATCTGAATAGCTGAGCTGCAGCAATGGGAGCGTGGCTACTGAGTGCAGTCAGGAGCAGTGAGCATAGATAGTGGATCCTGGCTCAAACTGAGCAGTTATTAAACCAGACACGGTAATGGAGCCAAAGGCAATGGGGTCCAAATCTAACTCAACTGCCTAATTGGCCTCTGCTGGAGACAGTGTCTGGGGAATATGCACCTGTCCAAAAAAGGAGATGTCTGTGTTGGAAAGCTGAATCTCTGGAATCCAAGGAAGAAGTGTGGAAAGCCAAGAGAGCGGTGTGGATTTCATCTTGGCTATCAGCTGGAAGTATCAGCCTTGGAACGTGTCTTACGAGATCCGGCTGTGGAAATTCCCTTTAAGGATATGGCCCTTTATGGACATGAAATAAATAATTTCCAGGCAGTTGGCTTGGACCAAACAGTGGCAAAACCCCATAATAATAACACTATATCATGGCAGCAAAGGATATATTAGAAAAAAAAAAAAAAGATAATGAAATCACAGTAGCAAAACATGAAGCTACAGATGGAGTAAAAAACTGCTTAAGAAAAGTTAGGAAGGATTGTTTCCTAGGGTACGAAGTGGTTGAGAATTTTTTTCCTATCGGTAACAAAAAGCAAACACACACAGCAACATAAAGGAGGCTGAGTGGAACCAGCAACACCCACCCCACAGGCATACAATTTTATAGGATTTCATAGGATTTTTGTTTCTATAACAAAATGCCTTAAAGTTCTCGGAGTATCTGCATCACCAGTTTCCAGTCATTTTGATTTGCAGACTCCAGAGCTTTTTCCAATGAATGCGTGGACCAAGTATAGCAAACTGAAGCCCACTGCAAGGCTTGCCTTGCCATACCTGCCTGTTCTGGACCCCTGTATGCCAGGGCTCTACAGGACATGGATTGAACACCCCTGAGCTGTGTGGTGGGCAAACCCCTCCTTCTTGTGTCTGCTGAGGCTTGGTGGCCTGCAGAAGACACCCTAAAACCCTCTGCTTACTGGCTACCACCCAAGGAAGCAGCAGGGGCTGAGGGTTCGGTGGGATTTCATGATGAGGGGGTTAGCACTAAACACTGAAAGAATTTGTCGGGGATTATTGACACAACCGTGGCACAACCTTGAAGGCTACAGCTGTGGCTTGTCAGCCCCGATGCTGTCCAGGTGGGCCCTGGGAAGGACCCTGGAGAGACATCAGGATGTCTTGGTCCTCCTCATTGACCTGGGCTTTGGTAAAGGGCTGACATGCAGGAAGAGAGCTGCTGAGAAATGCACGACCACTGTCAAAAACCTGTTGCAGACCAAGCCTGCCAAGTGATAAAACAAGTTCAAGTCTCACATGTGCCTCCAGACCCTTGAAATAACCTTCCTTCCAGAAGGGCTGGACGTGGGTCAGCTTGCCTCCACCTCCAGGTGCCCAGCGTGGCAGTGAGGGTGGACGTAGAGGCTGTGGCGGCTCTTTCTGCTTGCAGAGCGCACACCCAACGGGCTCACTGGCAGCTCTGACCCCCCAAATAAATAAAAAAATAAATAATAACAGCAAACAGGCACACCAACAGTGCCCCAGCTGGAAACGTACTGGCCCTGCTTGAAGCAACAGCATGCAAAGGAAGGCCTTCCATTCTCCTGAGAGGCAAGCTATAAAAACACATGATAGAAACAGCCATGAAAGAGCTAGGCCAGTAACAACTTGATTTCCAAGCTCTTCTCCAAAGCCCTGGGGCTGAAATAACACGGGTTGCACTCGGGTACCTTCACAGCTGCACGTGGGAAGCTTGCACAAGACCGGTCTGCGTCCGTCCTGGCACAGCTCCTCATTTCTTGCTTTCATGAACGAAAAATATCCCTGTTTAGGCTCCATATGCACAACAGAATGCTAATAAACAGAAAGCATTTTCATACATTCCTCAGAGCTGCGTCTGTGCTCGGCGCCTCAGACCCAGGGTTGTTTTTGCCCTCCTGCCTTTGCAGCTCCCGTAAGGCAGTGCTGTTGATAATAATGAACGTGTCTTTGCTCTCCTTTCCTGGAAGCTCCACCTTGCTTCTCTGAGGGTTAAGCTTCCCAGAATAGAGGTAGTCAATGTAGTTTTCAGGCTTGCTGGAAACAATATTGCTGAGCATCATGACAAAGAGAAGAAAGCCGAAAAACCCAACGATGATGAGGATGTAAAATGAGGCCATTATTTCCTCTTGCATCTCCAAGGCTGGGTTGCTGAAATTATTGAACCGAAGGGTCTTCTTCTGTTCCACAAACATGTGGAGTAAATTCGGCGTGACCGAACTGCCATTTGTGTGGTTGCCGAAAGCCATCTTATGCTTCCACTCTGGCTGCAAAACCTAAGCAAAACAAAGCAAAACAAAAGAAGCAACTTAGCCGGTTAATGCACACCTGTCCTTTCGTGTCTTCTAGCTCAGGTCCTTCCCACCATTTCCTCTCCTCTGCTGTGTAGCTAACTGCCCTCGGCTGTCCTCCAGCTGCACGTCTTGCACGCAGAGAGCCACGGTGAAAGTCAATGGCAAGTTAGCGCAAGGATGCAGAGAATCAAAAGCTGCTGCTCTCTGCATGAAAGACGTGCGTGTACACGCACGGGCACACACTACTCCCTTGGGCTGACTTTGTTTTGCTGGTGACGTAGCGTCAAAATCAGGACATGGGAATAACGCTGCCAATTCCAGCGACTATCTCAATGGAAACAGGATGACTCGTCCTTAGGTACCAGCATAATTAAACAATAACACCGCTAAGGGGAGAGGAGAACAAACCTGGTATTACAGCCCTGGCTCCAAAGTTGAAGGGCCCTTCGTGCTAAATCATCCACAGTAAAACCTGCTGAATTGAAAAAGAGCTGTGGGAAGGAACTAAATGAATCCAAACTGATGTAAGTTTGTTATCTTGCTGAGAAGGAAACTTGAGAGAGAAATTGTTTTCTGCCAAATTAGGGTTCTTGAGGTTGTCTTCTTTTTCTTTATGAGCTTTCTTCAAAGTCATTTTTAGCACAAGAGAAACTTAAATCATTGCCTCTAAGCAAACCACAAAATCCTTCCATTCTGAAAAATCTCAAAAAGTTTTGACTCCATCTCCCGATCCCACATCCAAAAATAAGCTTTTTCTTTTGGCAGCAATAATTTTCCAATTTTGATACAAATCTATGTGTAATTTTTGGTTCTCTGCAATCCCCTTCTTTGGGAAGTATGTGATAATCTTAGAAAAGCAAAATTTGTGCAAATCTGCCCATGAAGTCTTGCCCAGCTGTAAATAGAAGCCAAGAGTTTCATGCCAAATGTGCAACTTTTGCTACTTTAAAGTCTTTCGCATCCCTTGTTGCAGTTTTCCTTGCTTTTCAGCCAGCGCTGATTAACCTGTGTAGCTCTGCTGTTACAAAGGGTCTGTACAAACTGAGGCTGCAACCCCACGTATTGCAGCAAGAGCTCTGGTGTTTTACAACACCTGAGGATTTGACCGCTCCCTTAAATCTCATACAAGAAACCACTTAGGGAGCTAGATATGAATAACAGAATAAAAAGCTGCGAAAAATTTCTGATGGAGACTCGAGAAAGCTCCCTCAGAGCAGCCCTGCCTGCCAGGCACCCCAGAGACATTTGGCAGTATTAAAATGAGGGTTACCCTTGGAAACAGAGCAGCCTGAACCCGAGGTCAGGGCAGCCAGCATCCCCAGCTGGCAGCCTCCTTCCCTTTCTCATCCATCCTGCTTGCAGGCACTGGTGGCAGGAGATGTTTTATCTTCCCTCCTTGTGACTCACGCTGGGATGCTCACTACTCCTGACTCAGGGAAGTCAGGCATTTCCTCTCTGGTCCAGCTAGGATGAGCCCATCGCCGGACCACTGAAGTGCTGATGGGGCGTCTGAAACGCCTGAACATCCTGGATGATTAAGGTTAGCTATTCCTGGTTAGGTTTCCTCCTTCTTGCAACTATTACCTTTTAATGAACGTGTTTACCCTGCTGGCTGTGTTGTGACTGGTCTGCCTGGAATCTATTAATAGCCAAATAACCACGACGGGCGGCTGGGTGAGTCGAGCGCAGAGCTTCTGCGGGACCCATTCGCAGAGGTGTGTGGAGATTTACAACCGCACCACGGGAACTGGAGATCTACGGGGGAATGTTGCAGCAACAGCGGGTGTGTGGGACCACATGGTTCAGATAGAGTATAGCTTTTAGCTAACCAGGATTATTTGGTCTGTACAGAAAAATAGAAAGGCAAGATTCCTTCCAGATTCCAAGCCAGATACAAGTAAACTGCCTGTAGATTACAAAACTCCTCTCCGCCCCAGCCTCATCTGGCAACATCTACTTGGCTGCAATAGAAATCAGTGATCACAATACTCTGCAGAAGTGAAATCTGTCTTAGTGTTCCCCTTTCAGAGGGCACAGTGTGAAAAAAGTGATCTATACCTTGGCTGAACACTAGGTGAAAGTTTTATTCTGAAAAAGATTTACTGAAAGTAAATTGGCTTTCTGATAACAAGATTTTCTCTGTTGCTCCCCAAACCCACATTTCCCTTCTCTGCCCCTCCAGCCTATTCTGCTGTATTGGCTGCCCTGGGTTTTGTGGCTGATGCCATGATGAGCTACAACACATTGCGGAGGACCAAAGTTCAGAGATACACCAGCGGTCCTTACTCTTCTTGATAGATGGACTTCCTAACTTTCTGCAATCCCACTGCAAAAAAAAAACCCCAAACAACCCACCCTCTGCCCACCCCCGGACTATCCTGTACCCAGTTGCCACAACTATACTCATTTGCTATCATATAAAAGTGAGGCTAAGCTTTGAATACTCTTATCCACGCTTATTACTCCCACTGCCTACCACCGCCTGCATTTCGTTGAGGGGCTTCTTCTGCACTCGTTGTATTGCTTTATGGGTCACCTCAAACTCTTCTCCAGACCCCTGGAGAGAGGACGGCAGCTAGATGGACCGTCCCTCTCGTGTTTGGGAAGATGATGCGCGGCTGGGAACTGCAGCTCCACGTTGCCCTTTGGAGTCTCTTGGCGTGGGCTCCCCGACTCCTGCCACCACTGGAGTGGGGCCGGTCCCTTAGCGATGCGTACAAATCGTTGGGTTTTTAGAATTTAATACAAAATCACAGTGTTTTGATGCACAGTTCCTCAGACACTGCTTTCTAAGGAATACCGTGCTTTCTGCTCTAGAACAGTGAAACTAGTTAAATGTTGGACTGGCACTTAAACTATCTGCAAGTGTGGGTATTGCCGAGCCGTGTGCCACTTCACTACAGTAAAATCCAGTCTGTACAGAAAACATTTTGGGGGGAATATGCATTTATGCGTTTCTAACAGTTTTCCCTCCCACACAAAATACCCCAGAAAAACAACACGACAGGTACCAATCCCCAGAAAACAATAATGAGAGGCTTGAGGCAAATGACATAACAAGCCGAAAGGGCAGAGTGTCGCCCGTTAGCTTTCACGGCTGCCTAATTCTTCTTAGGCCAGGCACACAGCACACTGGGGATTTTTAACCGGCAGGCTCTGGGGGCCAAGCACAAGTGCGATGCCGCTGAAAGGCAGAACCTGAGTATTCACCCCAAAATGAGAAAGAAGAAGTCTAGGGTAGGATCTGCCTTTAGTAGCAACTAGGGGAAGAATTAGTAGCTGCTATCGTGCCACACCAGGCCTCTAGGAGAGAGAAAACAGGCTTCAGGTGGTTTTGTACAAATAACGCTGTGTGTCATTTGTCTGTGTATACGTGCACACTCGCCCCCACACCCCCCCGCCCACACGCAGACAATGCTGGAAAGATACTGGGACGCCACAGCAGCACTCCTCCAGGCTTCAAACACCTGTATTGCTACCTTGCCCCCATCATCTTATTAGATACACAGGTTAGAAATCAGCCTTTTTTTCCATGGTGGGACTCATCCCCTTTCTACCCACTCCCCTCTCCACTGCTTTTCTACAACTTAAGGATTGTTTTTTCATTTTGACCATTTTCTGTGTATGTGCAAAGGTGTGTCCCACACACCAACTAGAAATATATCTATCACTATCATCTGCCTCATAAGTAGGCATAAGTCCATGCACACAAATGCGCACAGACGGATATATGTGCATATACTTCTCCTCTCCCTACACACACAAACACACGGTAAAATATAAAAACACCCACAGAGCTACATGTATAACGCCATATCTAGCGAATTAAAAAAAAAAAAAAAAAAAAGACTAGTAGCTTGAGTGTTAAACAGAGCTCATTTTCGGAGAACAGCACTTTAGGAGAAAAAAGATCCAGTAAACGTATCCAAAGTAATGGAAAAATTGAAATGAAAATTTAAACCAGTGCCTACTTATCACTATGTAGAGGAAGTTGCAGACACTCCAGGCACCATAACAACACCTAAGAAACGTTGTACGTATTCAAACAGCTTACCTACATGCAGACCTGGCTCTGTCCTGGGAACAGCACCTCTTTCAGCTGTCAGGCTTGCTCCAAGCTGACCAGTGCATTTAACTATTTAAGGAGCATAGGAGAGGAGTGGCCTCTGCTTCTCGCCTCTAGCAAGTAATCACAGGCACATTAGGCATGAGGGAGTGTCCGTAAAGCAATGTGGTAATAGGATACTAAGGTCCTGGGAGGCTCGTACTACATGGGGGCTCCAGGCAGGTGGCCATATATGTTCCCTTATGGTGCAGGGGATGAGAATAACATGGATGAGGAGTCAGTTGCCTCAATACAGGGCAAATTAAAGCATAAAGGCTGCTCTGGGCAGGTGGGTGCTCACTGCTGGACAGAGCGTGTAAGAGGAGATTGCGGGCCTAGGGTGATTTTTGGTTATTCATCATATATCTGTCATTTTTTAAGTCAGCGACGCTCAGAAGTGGGAAAGAAAATCGCAGCGTCCTAGTGCCCCCCAGATGCGTTTGGCTGATGCCACCTCGTCACGCCAGAGGAAAGAGGCTACGCAGTTGTCCCTCCTCGTTCAGTGCACACCTACATCCCTGCTCGTCCTGCTTTACCCTTCTGGTGAAAGGATGGGGAAAGAAAGTAGCCAAGAATAGGAAAGAGGATGCTGGATGAAGCAACCTTGCTATCTTTCATCTTGCATTGTCCTGCCCCAACCTCTTATATCCTGTTCTGCCAGCTGGGCACGGGTGTTTTATTCTGTTCATACACCCCCTCCATGGCAAAACAGCACGAGTTACACCCCTTCACAGCCAAGTCCCTTTTCAGGATCAATACAAAACACCAGCTGCGACTTGCAACATCTCTAATTTAACTCAGGCTTTGCCATGGGAGCCACAGATGACTGCTGGTGTGGGGTTGCTTTGTGCCGCCAGGACAACTGAAGGCAGGAAGGAGGGAGGAGAGAGCTCATCTGAAGCCGGCTGGTTTTCCTGCTGCGGAAAGCAGGAGGGAGGAGGACTGCTAAAGGCGAGGGAAGCAGGGCCCCGCGACGGCAGGGTATGTCTGCCTTGGGGAAGCAGCAGCAGCTATTTCTATTAAATTGCGGTCACATGGATACATAAATCTTGCTGTGGGAGTCAGTTCAAACTACTCATTTTTTCATGTGTCTAATCTTCGCTGGATAACACATATCTTTGCTTTGAAAGTAGCAGCAGCTCATTAGGCGAGCTGCACCTTTGGCTAACAAACGCAGAAATAGGAAGAAAATCAGAAGCGGGGAGCTGCTGGTCGGAGGAAAGGAGACCTGAGGGCTCCCAGGCAGCAAAGCCGATGGAGAAAGAGAGGTTGGGGTAAACGCCCTCGTGTGCCTTCCCCCATTCGTGTATAACCCCTCCCCGCTGCCAGACTGCCAGAGCCGTTTTACAACTGAACCCCAACTCTCAGAGCAAAACATGATGCCGAGAGTATTGCTGGTTTAAAGCCACCATCCCTCCAAGAGCCAAAAGCCAGTGGAGAGCACGAAACGCCAGCAGAACTGTCTGTCTGGTCTTGCAGAGCCGGAGACCCGGGCTGGCTGCGAATGAGCCAGCAGGACCCGGCGCAGTGCCGGGTGGGGATGCCGAGGAGGGCCAGGGAGCAGGGTAGCTGGGTCAGCGTGGCCCTACAGCACGGCTAATTAGCCAGCTTCTCTGCAGGGCTCGTCAGATTGGACCCAGCACTATAGTGAAGTTGCTGTCTCGTTTCCAGTTTTGGAGGAAGCATGGTCAGGGCTAGGGAAAGGTGAGCCTCGCACCTTGTCCTTCTGCCCCATCAAGTATAGCTGCTTTGTGGCTCCTGTCCCCACCTCTCTACCCAGCTAGAGCGTGGAGATGGAAAACCCACTTGTTTTCATACCTCTTCCCTAGATTCGATGGCCCTTTTTCTTGGAAAAAAAATCAAATGGAAATGTAAAAGTATAAACACTGATAACAAACCCATTGGTGACGATGGCCATCTGATCACCTGCACAACGTGGGAGTATGAGCGACACAGGCTCAAGCATACGCCAAAGGTGGGATTTGTTTCACTGCCTGGGACGCTATGGGGAGCTTCCCCGCTCAGTGGGGAGAGACAGCCCCGAAGGGTGATGAGTCCATCTCTCAGCACAATGTGTCCTCAACAGCAGCTTGCTTTCTAATGACTGTGATTAGCGTCAGCCTCTAACCTGAAAACAGTAAAAGTGCTGTGAGATGGACTCCCCCCTCAGTCCTACCAAGGCAAAGGATGTAGGATTCCTACTTGTCCTTCCCAAGGCAGGACAGCAAGTGTCCCACGTCACCCAGAGGAAGCATCCAGGTACCATTCCTGATAAAGCGAACGAAGGAGCTGGGGTAGCATAAGATGTCCAGGTGAGGGGGAGGGTGCAAATTATGGGAGTGTGTCACAGGACTGGATCCCATTGCAGCATGGATAGAGGCATGCAGCCACAACCATGTCCCTTGACCAGGAACAAGCACTCAGCACCTGCCTAATGGTGGCAGCCTCCTTCCTCCACCCACAGCCCTGGAAGTCTATGCCAGTGCCAGGTGGCACCTTGTGCTGGTTTTGGCTGGGATAGCGTTAGTTTTCTTCACAGCAGCTAGTATGGGGCTATGTTTTGGATTTGCGCTGAAAACAGTGTTGATAACACAGGGATGTTTTCGTTACTGCTGAGCAGTGCTTACACAGAGTCAAGGCCTCTTCTGCTTCTCACCCCACCCCACCAGCGAGGAGGCTGGGGGTGCACAAGGAGTTGTGGGGGGACACAGCCAGGACAGCTGACCCCAACTGCCCAAAGGGCTGTTCCAGACCATATGGCGTCATGCGCAGTATATAAAGCTGGGGGAGAAGAAGGAAGCGGGGGGCATTTTGTCTTCCCAAGTAACCATTACGCGTGATGGAGCCCTGCTGTCCTGGAGATGGCTGAACACCTGCCTGCTGATGGGAAGGAGTGAATGAATTCCTTGCTTTGCTTTGCTTGCATGCGTGGCTTTTGCTTTCTCTGTTAAACTGTCTTTATCTCAATCCAGGAGTTTTCTCACTTTTACCCTTCCGATTCTCTCCCCCATCCCACCATGGGGGGAGTGAGCGAGCGGCTGGGTGGGCTCAGTTGCCGGCTGGGGTTAAACCACGACACACCTTTCTTTTAAAAAGGAATGAAGGATGAGGGAATGGGTTTGGAGCGCGAACATAACAGCAGGGCCAGAAGAAGTAATTCTGACAGTCTTTCAATGAAGGCATATGGACCCCAGAATAAGCTGGGAAGTTTCCATCAGCTTTATAGGAGATAGGCCAGGGCACATCAGCTGAGGATCTGATTCTCTTATTACTGAAGTGTCATTTTTTAAAAAAGATAACACAAGGAAACAACACACATCAGCAAGTCTATTTTAGTCATATTTTTTCACAAATGTTGGATTTTAGAGTGCTGCAAACTCTATATTGAGAATCAAAGCCCTGGAGGGGGGTTTAGGGGCTGGTGGAAATGGAACTAGTCTCTGTGCTCCCCCTGTTCCAGGGCCAAGGACACCTGGAAGCACATGCAGGACATGACCAAGACAGGCAGATATGTCTTTAAAATCCTATGGGTGGGAATGAGCCAGGAACAGAAGATTCATCATGCTATTGAAGCACCCAGACAAGCCCAGATGAGCTTTAGGCTTGAAGCATTTCCCATGCACACTTTCCTCTGCAGCGTGCTAGCTTGTTTTCCATGCTCTCACCCTGTGGGATATAACGTGGATCATGTCTTCAAGCAATCTTTCCTGTTAAGCCAGGGCAACCTGCCTGCCTTGGAGGAAGTGGGATGAAGGAATGTCTGGATCTGAGATGAGCGATGGAGCATTCCTCACGTGGCCGAGTCCTGCAAACAGACCACACTGGTCATCGGGGACAGCGGGGTACTGAGGACCTCAACTCTATGTGGTTCCTTGCCCACTAGCCCAGTGACTTCCTCAAAAAAAAATCTAGGTCACGCCCTGAGAGGCATTTACTCCAGGAACGAACCATCCCCAGGACAGGGATGCTGAGGGGTGCCCCTTCCCCAGCAATCCTCCTGGGGGTTCTGTTGGCTGGAGGGCCCCAAGGTGTCGCAGGGGCAGGCCTGGCTTGCCCATGAGGCAGGGGCAGAATGCCCAGGAGGCTGCACGCCGCTGCAGCACTGACAGGAGACCTGCGCTGCGGGGAACTGCAGGAGCCAGCACCGGAGGAGAAATATGTTGAGTTTGCAAAGAGTTAGGCAAGAGCTGGGGAGGATTTGTTAGAGTAGCGAGCTATTTTATGTAGAAAATGCCTTCCTAGGACGCTGGTTGGGCAGGGCGATAATCTGCCGTGTCCTTCTCCCAGCTTCCTCGCCGTGGTGGCCGAGTCATCTTGGCTTCCTAGAAGAGGCTGAGAAGGGGCACTCGCTGGCGGTGGCTGAGGTGAGGGCTGCAGGCGATGGCCCCAGTGCAAGGCAGTGCACAGTGCCTCTCGCGCAGGTCAGACCATGTCACGAGCCGCGTTGCCCAAGTTTCTGTGGCTGCGAATGAGCCAGAGCTTTCATTTTGCTGTTGCAATAACAGGCCTTGGGCTAGTCCTGGTTATCTGGTGACCTGTTTCTCTCTCTCCATGCTCAAGTGTAGGTGTGAGAAAAAGCTTGTCTGAATGCTTGCGTATTTATGCAAAACACTGTTGCAGCCCTGATTGTTCACCAGGGCTAGGTGGAAAGGGCATGGTGCTGGCACGTCTGCTCAGGGGTCCCTGCTCCGTGCCCGTGCACTGCACTGCAGTCACGTGGCTTGCTCCTTCTTAGCTGGTTTTTCCTACAGGACCTTTAGATATTCCCAATACTCCTCCTCAGCAACAGGAGCGAACCCTGAATAGCTACTTGCACACTGAATACATCAGATGAAAGAAAAGAGCTTCTGCCTTCTGAGATAAGCAGTGTGACTCAGATGGCAAAACTGATGTTACTAGACATTGTATTATGCGTGATTCTGATGATAAAAGTCTTGGGCAGTTAAGTTTAGGCTCTTTGTTTCTTTCTTCCTTTTTTCGAGCTTTTCCAACGTTTATTGGCTGATCCTTCTAAATGCATTTAGCATGCTCAGTACTCCAGTGTTACAGACCTCCACAGCTTTTGCTGCTCTCCCCCCATTCCGATTCTCCCTTTGCCAGGAAATTTCATTTTCTCATGCTGTCTGAGTGCTGCCGCGACCCCACGTCACCGGGAGGCAGCTGTGGCGGCCAGCGCTGCCGGGACCCGTCCTGTCGCAACGGAGCGCGCTTCAGACAAAGGCATTGCCAAGCACTGCGGACTCACCCGTGCTTCATCCCTTGATCCATTTCACGTGTGGGCGCTGTGCAGATGTAACTGCTTCAGGAGCTGGTTGTCTCAGAGCCACATGCAGGTTTTGCCGCTTGTGACTCACCTGCTGACAGTAAAATTCTGGATATTGCCCTTTAATTGTACCTGGGAAGCAAAAAAGATCCACATTTATTGTGGTGCGGTGTTCACGTTTTTGGGTCCTGTCCAAAACACATGGTAATACGATTTGAGTAGTATCACCTTCAGGACAGCAATAAAAGTAATTGCCACTCCCATCCTGTGCTTCACATCCTGTTTCCACCACAGGCTGCACATTAAGGAGCCCTTGCCGAGGACAACATCACCCTGGGACAGCCTGAGCCAGCCCTGCGGCAGTGGCTGCTGGTGACAGCAGGGGATGAGCGGTGCCCTCCCCGCAGGAGGAGGCGAGCTGGAGCGGGAAAGCCGAGCACGGAGGGACACTGAAGCCCGGCACCATCTGCGATGAATGCTGATGATATCCGCGAAACTTCGCCAAGACCTTTTTTTTTCTCCTGCTTTGTTTCACTCCTGATTGCAGTCAGCCGTCGGGGTAGGTGGAAGAGGAGGGCGCAGAGAGGGCTTGCAGCGGAGGGAGGGAAGTCCTGTTCGCTGCCCTGGGAGTGCAGCCGCTGGCAGAGGTGCAGCTGCGGCGGGGTGGTTACCCTTCAGGGCGTTATTTCTGGACCATCGCTGTGATGAGCTTCTCAGACGTTGACCTTGAGTTGGACACTTCTAAAACCATAGGCTAGGCAGCTGGGAACGGCCATCTGGGATCTGCCCATAACGTCCCAAACATGGAAGAAGGAGGTGTCAGCAGAGGGGGAGTATTTGTGTAGGGCCGTGATCTAGGGAGGCACCTGGGTACAGCCACACACGACAGCAGCGGGCCAGGCAGTTTGACAGGTTGCCCCATGTTGTCCCCTCCACTGTAATTGCCTGTTTCCTCTTCCCCCTCCCCTGAAGATTTCCAGAGAGAATGCGTGAGCCTGAACCACCTGCACTGGGCTTTAGCGTGTTTCCTCAGAGCAGGCCAGGAGCGTGCACCCACGCAGCTGGGCACCAACTGGTACACACTGGTCTGGTCCCTGCAGTAGGTGCGGGCTTGCCCCCCGCGTTGAATGGAAACTGTACATGGAATAAAACACATCAGGTGGCAACATCCCTTTTCTCCTTTTCTAAAATTTCACAGACTACTTAATTCTCTGCAAGTCCCCAAAAGTGCCAACCGCTCCTGTGGATAAATAAAGAGGAGAACCCGGATACAGGGTAATGCACTGCCTGTGTCGTTTCCCAACAAAGGAAGTTCGGGAGGGAAGAGGAAAGCTGCAGGAGCTGGAGGAAGGAAGGAAGGAAGGAAGAGCTGGTACCACCAGTGCAGCTGTGGTGCCCCTGCTACGCCAGGTCCTGGGTATCTTAGTGGGAGAGCTGGGAGGCAGGTCTGGGGTTTTGGCATGACTGCTGGCCCCTGTGAGCAGCTACTGGATGGATTCCTTGCCATTTAACTTGCCCAACAGTTGCCTCTGCTGTTATTGCAGTTGTGCCTCGGCATCCACATGCTGTGCCACAAAATGCCAAACACACACCATGGCAAGGTAGTTTTGCTCATTTTTTTATACTACCAGATCACAAGGCATCAGTTTACGTCATATAACACCATTCTTCAGATCAGACCAGACCATTTCCCTCGCACGACACGTGCTGGGTTGTGGTGATGTCCTGTACTATAGGGTGATGCCCTTTTCTTTGACCCTCATGAGTCCCAATCAGAGGGTGAGATCTGTTCCCACTGCTGCCAGTGACAGCACTGCCGTCAGCAGAGACATTATCGTTACCTCTACTCCTGCCCAAGCCTAGCCAGGGGGGTCTCCAGGGAGAAGAGCTGCCCCACATAGCCAGGGTGGACATAGTCATGTTGCCCTGGAGGGATGCGGGAAATGAGAGGAAAATAGGACAGAAATCTGAGCCAGGGTAGTCTGCCCTTGAGACGAAAGGTCCTGCCTGGTGGTAGCTTCAACAGGCCTGGCAGTTTCTGCATTTCAGTGACTTCTACAAACAGAAATAAGGAGCGACATGCACATAAAGAAATCCAGAAGAGACTGTTTAATGTGCACGTGTTGGATTAAATAATTCGTTGTAAACAAAGAAGGCCCTGTCTCTGTTGCCTGTATTCTGCAGTGAGCTAGCCAACACCACTGGAAATTTGGATTAGCATGAACCAGTATGTTTCTCACCTGCTCACTTTTACTCAAATTGCATTTTATTCTGTTACAATCCCTTTCTCAAGGTCAGGGTTTGGATGGAAAGACTATTGGGCTGTTGCCGTTAGAGAGATCTCACTTTTTTTTGAGGGGAGGAAATAAATAGAAGCACAGCAGAGGGTTAATTTTAGGTGTCATTCCTGCCACGGGCTGCCTGAGG
This sequence comes from Mycteria americana, assembly GCF_035582795.1. Classification (NCBI taxonomy): domain Eukaryota; kingdom Metazoa; phylum Chordata; class Aves; order Ciconiiformes; family Ciconiidae; genus Mycteria; species Mycteria americana. The sequence goes on from NC_134365.1 coordinate 120,135,345, forward strand.
GTAAATCTCTGTGGCACCTTGGCTGGCAGAGGATGCCTGGCTGATGAGTGTGCTGGTTTGTCTATTCCTGCAGCATAACTCCTGCATATTAAGGTGAAGAATAACTAAAAGTATGGGGAGGATTTGACGTAGTATTCCTCTGCTCTCTGCATGCAGCTCAGGGTCAGATCCACCCCTGAGTCCCCGGGAACTGGAGTGCTGGGGGTGAAGCTGCGGAGGCACCTGCGGGCGAGCTTGGCTCAAGCAGCCCGGAGAAGGGACCTTGCCTGCAGGTGCAGAGTTGGTATGAGATTATTGTTTGCACTCTTTTCCCAGATTCATTTTGCATTGTTAGGTGGGAAGCTGATAATAAAGGCTTGAGAAAATATTGCCAGGGCAAAAAGTCCCATCGGATTGGAGGTCCCTAAGCCTGCTGTTGCCATGGGTCTGAATAAAGACCTCAGGCTTGTGGCTTATGTGCACAACAGTGAACCAGAACAGTTGCTGAATCAACTGTTCCCCTGACAAATTACCCTGCCGCTCAAAGCTGGAGGTCACAAGGAAAAAGGAAATTGGAGCTCAGACTTTGGGAACAATGGCTTAGATCCTCCGCTGATACGGCCCCCTTCGGCTGAGGCAGAGGGGTTATGCTCCTTTGTGCCGAGCGAGGACCTGTGGGCCCGTGGGGGAGGCTGGGGAGGGAGGCCCGAAGGCCAGAGGTTGTGGTTTGGAGGGAAACCTGGAGGAGGGTGAATATTGCAGTGGGGAGAGGCAGAAGAGATACTGCTGATGGGGCTGTGCCAAACGAGCGTTACCTCCCCAGCAGGTACGTGCGCGGTGCTGAACAGCAGCCGCCAATCCATCCCTGATCCTCAGGATTAAATCAAAGTGCGTGCTCACAGCTGGGCTAACGGGCTATGCTTTTCTTGTATAAAAATATCAAAGGTACCGCATCTAGGAACAAAACCAGAGCATATACTGAGAATCCATTTACTGGATGTCGGTCAAAGTCAAACAGCGTATTGCTGTGAAGGTCAGCTGTGTTTCGGGTTGTGTGGTGTACCTCTTGTAAAACTGCTGTCACACTCACCAGGCCAGTACTGAATTAAGCATTTTTTAGAGCAAGTGCTCGCACATTAAGGTGTCACATTTTATTTTGCTTGGCTCTTGGTCTTGGAAGGTCGGTGGCCCCTGGTCCGGTGTGTGGATTTTGTGGACTGAGCAGAGGTATTCTTTTGGCAAGCCTGAGCGTGCCTCTGAAAATAATGCGCTGTAGCCCAACCAGAAGCTCTGGGCCTGCCTGGGGAAAGTATTGCATTGGAGTCTTTGGCCTTTCTTCTGCTAAATCAGATCAGGTGGTCACAATGTTCACTTCTGGACTTAGCATTTTCCATCGATATTTATGTATATCTTCCCTTTTCTTTGATCTGAAGGACACTCGTGGGTGCAGTTGAAAGCTGCCTTTAGAAACAACTATCTTTGCAAGCCCTGCTCTAGAACCACCAAGAATTAAATACTTTGCTCGCCTATTTTGGCATGGTATGGGCCTTTGCTTCCTGTCATTTGAAGGCGGTTGACTGAGACCGTTTCTCTGCTTGACCATGTCCACGAAGCCAGCTGCGTGGACGGCTCTGGTCTCAGGGAACAGCCTCCTGCCCACCTCACTGGTGAAACGCAGCGTGACCTTTCGCAGCCTCCTCTGCCAAGCAATCGCATTTGTGCTGGTCCCTTGAGCAATTTCTTGAGAAAGGCTTCGTGGAGGTTTCACATGCGTAGCTGATGGCTCCAGCTGGGTAAGGAGATTAGGGAGTGAGTTTGGCATAGTGATAACAACGTGTAAAAATGAAACAGGATGCCATAGAAATATTATATAAGATAATTCCAGTTATCGGCTGTAAAGAATGTTCTGCTTGCTTCTGATTGCTCATATCTTCTATTTTTATCGGTTTCCTTCTGCTTGTCTTTGTGCACGTTTCCCAGTGTAGCAGGTTTGACCCAACCAACTGCAAATAAAGATAACACTGATAACTATAAAGTGAGGGGGAGGGGAACTCACTTCAGACTTGCACACTCAGGCTGCCTTTGACTGTAAAGTATTTTCCAGATGGACTACTTAGTACTAGGAGTTTGATCTCATACCTGCAGCCCTAAGGATTTCTGCTGGGTATAATGAAGAGCCATCTCCTGCAGATGCAAGTTCTCCATGAGATGGGAAATAAGAACCAGGGGCCTGAAGCTCTCCAGGCTGGCGAGAGGGGAGGGAAGGTTTTGCAGCGAAGGCAAAGGATGAGCGCTCAGTTTGGGCTTCGACGGGAAGGTTGTGCATGCCAGGCTACAGAACGGCTACAGATCAGCACAGACTTGCTTGCCTGGGCTCTGTGCTGCCTGGATGTAAACTACTTCTAGCCACTGCTTAGGGCATATTGGTCTCAACCTCAGCACTGCACCCATGCTTTCTTACAGCTAGAGCTGGCATGTGGCCGTCTTAAAGCTGAGCTTGGGCCACCCACACACACTTTGTGTGAGCCCACACAGACGTCTCCTCAGGTAAACATAGTCCCACTCTGGCAAATGACTGCGTGCTGCCAGAGAAGGGTAGCTGTGTCCTGCTGCCTGCTGCACCCTGCCCCACGCATGGCTGGGGAAGTCTCCTCTGGTAGAGGCATTGCAGATGATGTTCCTGCAACAGCTTTGCAGGCACGGCCTGAGAACACATACTTTAGGTTTGGGGGGCTGCAGCAGTCACAGGGTTGCCCAGAGTCTGGGCAATCCAAACAGGTTTCTAGGGCAGGCAGGAAAGGGGAGAAGAGGGGGACCTCATCTGCCCGTGAGTCAGTGGCCACATAACCTAGTGAAAAACTTCCCTGGATCTTCTTCGCCCAAGGCGTGAGGACTGACTTTCCCCTCCGAGAGGTACGACGCAGAATCTTGTCTGCATTTGTGCTGTACTGCAGTTATTTATAAATATTCTATTTGTCTGGCTTTATACCACACGAATTCCAAGTTAGTCTGCAACTGTACAAAACAGAACCTCTCAAAATATATACAGGAGAGAACCTGCTATATTGGGCTTTGACTTTGCTTGAGACCTTTGTGCATTACCACCACATCGCTGTTGACAATGTGGGGCTTAAATTCAAAATGCCATTTCTCTATAATGCTGGCATTTCTATATAATGTTATTTCTATCATAAAAACCATAAGTAGCCAGAGAGCAATACCTGTGCCTGGAGGTATGCTCATTAGGCCAACCGGCAGCAAGGCTACTGACTAGAATAAGCCACAGCTGATGAAGCCAGGGACTTTAGCTATTAGGGACCGGAGAAAAATAAACCTCTGACAGTCTCTATGGCTATTTTACGTCCCCTGAGCAAAAGACTTTTAAAGTTTGGGCCAAAGAAAGTGCAACACTTGCCTAATGAGTTTCAGATTCTTCAATCTCCTCAACAAGCAGGAAATCGGAAAACGTGAGCTCTGTGTGATGGCAATTATATGACAGGTTTGTTGCTGGCCTTTAGTCTATGGCAAAGATGATGAGCGAGTGAACTAATTACACATTTCTAGGCACTCCTTGCCCAGTGACTGCTCTTTCTCCTATTGCATGAAGTCAGAGATGGGTCCCTTGTCAGCCATCCTGCATGAGTCAGTGGTAATGACAGAGGAAGCGCGAGTTGTGTTTACAAGCCCTGGAGGATGCTCGGCCATGCAGGCTGCAGCGTGGCTCACACTTCACATCTCCAAAACTGTCATTACATAACCCAGAGTTATATAGAAAGGGATTTCGGAGCCTTTTCCAAGGAGTGCACGCAAAGAGACCTGGCTGACCTGAACCCTTAAGATATTATGATACGTTCTCCTACCTCTCTTGTGATCGGAATGATCCTTTCTAGCCTTAAAAAATCTCATCCACAGAGCATCCCATGAGGGCCAGCTACCCAACCGATGCGTTGCGCAGAGCCACTGGGCTCCAGTTGAGCACAAGACCTTCCTCCCTTGCTGGGGAGGACTACTACCCCACAGTTATTTCTCCCCTTTTGCCAGGCCCAGTGTCATTTCTGGGGAGGTGCGACAAAAGCCAAGCCGCTGTGGGGCAGGTGCTGCTGGGGCTGCAGTGGAAAGCTACGTGCCACGCATGCCCGAAGGCTGCAGCCAGGGTCACTGCACCGAACGCCGGAGCCAAGCTTGCCCGGGGTGCTGCAAACCCTGGGAGTTTACTGGAGGCGAGGAATTTGTTCCTGACATTTTGGTATTTCTCCAGATCTAGGTGTACCGAGAGATATCCCGGCACCCAGGCCTGGCCCTGGTTAATAGGGTGTAGAAAGGGGACGGGTGAGTGGGTGCCCGTCAGGTAGGATCAGCACTCTTTCTGCAAGCTTGTGAAACAGCTTAGGAGAAAACAACATCTGAGGCCACGAGCGCAGTTTGTAATTCATATTTTATTGCTTCGTACAAGTGAAAAAATAGGGGAAAAAGGAGAACTACAAGACTGAAAGGTAACGTGAAAGGCCACAGTGGGAGTCCACAACTGCCACTGAAGGGTGATTCGTAGCCCGGTGGCACAGGAAAGCGTATGACTCAGGCACAGTGGTTCCCCTCTTTTTTTAATTAAATAAAATGGCAGAGCTCAAAAAAAAAGTGGAAGCCAACTAATGCTGACAATCACCCTTGTCACAAGTAACTACACTGAGGCTATTAAAATAAGGTGAACAGCAAGTGCCTAGACCCCAAATACCTGCAAACACTTGGGGTGGAGGGGGAGCTGCAGGAGGGAGCCCTTCTGACAATGTTCAAGAGTCTCAATGTTCAAAGGTTTTAATGCAATTAAAGGCAATTTTCGATGTGAGTTTAAACATTGTCAGCAATGCTGCTCGGGCCTGCCTCTGGAGAACCAGCAAGCAAGAGCATTTGCAGTCTCACAGCGGGAAGGAAATGCAAGTAATAAACAGACTGCACGGTGAAATCCCGAAAGAGCAGTGCCCAAGCTGAGAAGTCAACATTTTTCCAAAGCCTGACTTTGGTTTACATTTGTCTAGAGGAAAAAGTTACTCAGATAATTAGGCTGATGGAGATTTTCCAAGCTGTTCAAGACACTGAAAACATGCATCTTGTCCTCAGCTTAACGGTGGGCACCATATAAATATCTTTTAAAAAAATACCCTGCATTTTTAATTGTCCTAAGTATTCTGGGAACACAAACATGGCTAGAATATTACTTCAATGAAAGTGCAATGCTAAAGAAGTACCTATGCCTGGAAAGGGGATGTGCTGTGACTTGTATCGCTTGCCCGTCCAAATGCATGGGTAGCTATCTGCCCCCGCTCTGCCCTCGCCTCGCCTTTGAAGCGGCTGCTCTGCACGACTTTCTTTCAAGCCTTTTCCACTTCGCTTTCCTCTCCAGCAGCTAAAAATGGGATGTGTATCTGCAGAGCAGAAATAAAACCCCCCTCCTGCCCAGACCATTGCTGCTTTGATCCCAAACAAGAAAACAGGCTTCAAGCTGGCGAGGTTGCTATTCTGAGTAACGCAATGTCCAGGGGAGCCGTATTTCTCCCTTTTAACAGGGCCGGCTGATAGGTGCTGCTGCAGAAGCCGAGTTCGGCTGCCGCACTCCCCCCACGGCTCGGCAGACACGGCCCGCCGAAGGAGGGAGGAAGGAGGTCAAGGGCAGGAAAACCTTGCTGGCACGGACCTCACGTTGGGTACTGCAATCGATAAACGGCTGTACCGAGGGCGGCTGCTCCTGGGAGCTGGAGGAACTGCTCGCAGGATTTAAGTTAAGCACAGACATAAGCTGTGTCAGTGGTTAAATATCAGACACTTTGTGGAACTGCTCTTCACAGAGTGGAAATTCACTTTCTCACCAAGGGCTAGCACTTAGGTCTTGTGCAATCATTAAATGTGATTGAAACTCTTGGAAATTACACGCTTGCACGGCATAGACCCTGTGGGCTGCTGACTCTTCATACAAGGCTGGATATTGCTGCCAGGAACAACCCCCACCCATGAGAAGGAAAACCAAAAGTAGCCGGCAACACCGGTCTGGGGTACCTGCTAGGAATTAGGGACAGTCACTAAAAAATTTCTCCCCAAAGCCTGCATTTTTCCAGAGAAATGGTTTTCAGCAAAAAATAGGAACCTTTTTGTAAAATTTTATCTCAAAGAGGTGCATGATTCTGAAAGAAATAGGTCATCCACAACATTGTACAATTTATAAAATTATTATTCTATGCTGGACAAAAATGCAAATGAAATATTTCAGCTACTTTTTCTTGGAAGAAACTGGTCTTACTTGAAAATGATTGCCTAAACCATACTTGGCTGTTAATGCTCTAGCTTGTGTTTGATCCAATTTGGTTTTAATTACATGTACTACTGCAAACAAACTGGCAATGCCAACGTTTGCTTTTTTTGCTAGGGGAAGCTGATGAGTCCATGATACTCCGCTGTGTCCCCCCTCCTTGACCTTACAGTGATTGCAACAAGGTACTGGTGGCCGGGCACTTTTGTAGCACCAGGGCCATCACAGACCCATCAGCTTCACCATCAGTTCACAGTTATTCAGCCTGACCGAGGCCGTCGCCTGCGGCTCTGCAGATGGGCAAGCAGCTAGCCTGGTTCATACCAGGTATCGTTTGGGTTGTCCCTGTGCAAAGTGCGGTCCTTCCTCCCCTTTTGCTAGGAAGACTTTGCCTCGGGAATCTGCGTTCTCGGCTGTTCCACAGCCAGCTGGTTTTCAAAGACACAGCACAGCTTGTAATTTTCTATGAGCTTGGCTTGAAAATACTCCCTGTCCTTCTTGTGCCAAATGTCTGTGGCAATGTAGGTGTTGTAGGGGTCACGGGAGTCCTCCAGCCTCCTGGCGCGGATGTTGGTCAGCATGACTCCCACTGTGAAGAAGCCAAAGAGGCCAATCATCAGCAGCACGTAGATGATTTCCAGGTTGCTGCTGGCACTTCTGACCTGGGAAGGTGCAGAGCTATTCGTCTGCTCCAGGTAGTCTTGAAGCAGCTTCGAGAGGAGTGAATTCAGGGCTGTGTCGTTAGACAGAACCAACATCTTGTTTTTCTGTCCTTTGTGCTTCTTTCTTCCTTATTTGCAGTTTTTCTAGAAAAGCATAAAAATCAGGGACATGCCAGATAAATCGTCAGATGAAGATGCGGTTCTCTCTGTCTCCCTGTCCTGGTTCCCCTCCTCTGCGAGGAAGCTACCTCGGGGTCGGAGCAGAGGCAGGGCAGCTGGACTGGCCTGGAGGGACCTCTTCACCTCCTGTTTCCAAGCCAGGCCAGCTAGGCTGCGTCCATCCCCCATAAACACTTGCTTTGCAAACCCTCCTCAGTCCTCGCAGATGGTCTGTTGTGGTGTGCAGCTGCCCCGGCTGTTGGCCACCCACACGGATACCTCACCCAGGCCTCCCGAGCTGCTATTTAAAGCCCATGACTTCTCCACCAAGACCCCACAGGCACAAAGAGTGTCTCACTCCCACTCTGCAGCAACTGCTTCTAGCTTTGAAGATTGCTATCATGGCTCCCCGCTCCTCTACTTTCAGCTTAAGGATTGAATTTGGAAACAAAACTTCTGTACCTGAAATCACTCAGTTCCTGCAGCAAGCTCCTCCTGTCCACCCCCGCTGAGGAGTCTCGCCTTTCTTCTGCAGCTCTCATAACGATATACACCGTGGGAAACTAAGCAACCAAACATCTGACAGAAATGTATCCCACACTAATTTAATGCAACTTCCCAATGGGCATTTGCCCAAGGAGTGGATTCAGAGGGAGTCTATAGCAAGTGCCTACCCAGCAGCGGAAAGGAAAAGCATCTCCCTTCATCCTCCCTCCTACAGACTGGCAGTTCTCCCCCAGGTAGTTCACTGCTTTCTCTTCCAAACTGAATTGCTATGCAACCGGTGTTTTATTGTCTGGTTCGGAGGACTTCCACTGGCATCACTGCAGGTCAGGAATAGGGCGAGAGATGGTAACACCAAGAAGCACCTGAATGTCCAAAGCCTCCTAGCCATGGCACTCTGCATTGACAGTCTTACACAAGAAGCTGAAGGGTCCTTGTTCCCTTTCCAATGTCAGCTGTAAATCACTCAATAAAAGCAATCCTATCAGCACTGCCGTCCCAAAGCCTCGGCAGCCAGGTACCATGACTGACAATCTCACTACAGTGCCTAATTTAAATGTCTCTAGAAAATTAAGACAACAGTCTCCCTCTGTTTTTGCCCTTAGCACATCTGAATGAGGTACTGTTATTCAAGGTGACTTCTGTGACAGTAATCTTGTAATCACATAAGATGGCTGTCAGTGCTTTCTACAGTTTTAAATCTGTGAGAGCAGGCCAGCGTGTTAGCAAAAGCTTCTCCAGCATACTTACATTTTGTTGGTTTGGGTTTTTTTAAGAGGTACTATATTATAATAATTTATAATACATCAAGAATGAAATGAACCCTTGGGCAGAAAGCCACCAAAAGGCCTAGGCAGCAATTACATCCCTCCGTGAGGGCAACATTAAGGATGCATAGATGTTGTGCAGGACCTCTGCACAGGAGGGAGTTTAGCTGTGCGCACAGCCTGCAACTGCTGGTAACGACACTGCAGTAGATGAGATGCATCTGGAGGCTTCTTTGAATTGTCTGCACCTCGTTATAGCATAAATGCTGTAAAAGGACGTGCTGACACAGAGGAAGCGAGAAGACGACACTGATCTAATGGCCTGCTGTCCCTCGGATGAAGAGCAGTTATTTGCCTGACGTGTTCTGTGCTAGCAGGTGCCATTGCGGCCGAATAAAGTACGCAGGTAATGCAGACATGAATACGATCAAACATACATAAATTAATTGCTACTGCAACTGCATGTGCTGATTCTTTAGTCCCAACCCTTTTGCTAGACCTCCCAGCTGTGCAGTCATGGATCCGGGGCCAGGTCTCACGGGAAGTCAGACGCTCAGCCCAGGATGATAAATTCTATGGAGAAAGCCCTGTTCTCCTCACCATGCAATCCAGGGGGACACGAGCGGCACCAGCCCACACCGGATGACACCAGACCTCTTCTCCTGGCAAGTGGGTGACCACTGGGAGCCCGGGTCAAGCTCCTGTGGGCTCAGACTCACCCTGCTCCGAGCCAGCAGTTCCTGCCACGAGGTGCCTCGCCAGCAGGAAAAACGAGCACCCGGGAGAGTATGGAGAGTATGCCTTGGTATTTTGCCTTTAAATAGAGCTGAGCCTGGGGGTGGCAGAGGGAGACAAAAATCCCCTCTGCAAAACAATATTCTGATTCAATTTATTTCTTCAGTTGCATGAGTCAAAGCTACAGGAAATAACATCTTGGCAGTTTGGGCTTAATAGTTACAATCTATTCACATTTCACAGCTGTGTTCAGATCCTTTAAGAAGGAAAGGAAGAGAAAAAGAAGTTTAAACCTTTATCTGAGATTACTCCTCCTAAGCTTGCTGAGGAGTGTAGAACGTGTCGACACTGTAAAATGTAAAAACATTTGCAAATCATTGCAATAACTTTCAGACAAAACAAAGAAGAATTTCACTGGGTCTCTCAACTTTTTCCGGAAAGACAGGCAATCATTTCTCATAATGATTTCTCACTAACAACACTTCTGGTGCTGATGAATTGACATTTTGAGGCTGAATATCCTCAGCTACCTCCCTATATTCTTTTGGGAGGTTTCTGAGGGTTGCAAGGTGTTGCCCACTTCTGGGTTGCTCGCGTGGTGGCTGGGCTGGAAGCTGGCAGGGAGCTGAGTGGCCCCATCTCCGTAACCGCATCAGATGGCAATAACAGGAGAGGTTAAGGGAGGGAGAGGGCACACTCCTGTTCCCCGGGAAATCTCCTCCTGAAATCTCAGCAAGCCTAAAGGCCTCATCTGCCACTGCACAAGCTCTGTGCAACTCCACTGAAATCCATACTGGGACCAGTTTAGAGCTGGAGTACACAGGACTGGGAAGAGCCACCTATGTCACTGGCCTACTCCATGACTGATGGTCACATCTCGCTGTCCCAAAAACTCTGTTTTGGCCACAGCCAGAGTGGTTTTCTGCTCCCCGACGACTGCTGATGGGTGGCAAATGACGACCACTGCCCCAGTCCCCTCGTGGGGCTCCCCTGAGGAGCTCTGAGTGAAATCGTGTCCAGCCCAAAATCAGCATCCCAGTTTACCTGGGCTGCATCCTGGTAAGGCGGGACCTCATCTGGGGTTTCAGTGCATGCTGGGGAGTCACCCCTCCTACCTCTTTTGAGGGGGCAAGCGCTGAGCAGCGAACTGCCTGTGTTAAAAATGACCTGGGGCAAAACTTAGCAGTTCAGCAACTTTTTGACTGGCCGGGGATACAGAGGGAATTCCCTAAGGTTGGCAGCAGCCTGGGCCACATCCTGCTCTCAGGTGCATTGCTGCTTCTCCATCCGTTACGCTAAATACAGGTAACATAGATCTCCAAAGCAAAAGTGATGGGCTCAGTGCAGGTTGCTTCCCAACGCGTGGGTTTCCCAGCAGCGCAGGTGTACAGCTGGCATTGCCCAAGCTCATCTTCCATCAGGTGTCAACGATGGCCTCAACCGCTGCCCCATTGGCCACGATCTACGGTGCTGGGCAGTACCACTGGAGCTGGCCCTTGCTCACTGAGCCTTACCCCGTTCCTCTCTGCCACCTGCCGCTTGCCCTCTCTTTCTCATGCCGTGGATTGCTTGTGGGGGGTGGAGAGGGACCTCCTCTGAGTGATGTCTTCACAGAGAGGGTGGGTTTCGGATGACAGGCAAGATGCCGCAGGCAGGTTTCCAGAGTTGGGGAATGGCCAAAAGCAGGACTCTAGGAGACAGACCTACACAGTAAATGTCTCTATATGGCCAGATGGGTATGGCCTACAGTTTCTACAGTCAGTGGAGGGAGGAAAAGCATCTGAAGGCAGCTGAACCACCCCTTCCAAAGCATTTTAAAATATTGCTTATAAATGAACAGGTTCTCAGCAGGTGTAAAACCATGCATTTGATCTAACTTCAGTGACGATCTGAGGATCCTAGACAGTGTTTGCTTTCTCAGTCTGCTGGCCCGTATTGCTTGGGATGCCTTTAACCTGGCATTGCTCTATGCAAAAGTTTCCCCAGGGATGTACTTACACAGGTGAGCTGTTCCTTGCAGTGGTGACACTCCACCGGTGGGGTAAAAAAACAACCCAAACCCACCACCTCCTTCCCTCATACACCCTAAAGGCCCCTGTGTAGAGCAGATTCAGTCCTACTCTGCTTATTCCCAAGCACAGCAGAGTCTGTTCGCACTGCTCAACCCCTCAACACCTCCCACCATCCCTATAGCAGTACCTGCTGCTCCCCCAAATCTCCATGGCTTGGGCAAGAGCCATGGGGCGCAGCTGAGGGAAGGGAAGGAAGACCTACTAGGGATGGAGAGCTGCTCTCTTGAAGGAAAAGTGAAAAATAAACAAACATCTGGTGGCCGTTTTGTTCATGGAGGTATCTTCCCTCAGGGGTGGAAGGACAACTGGCCCAGCACCAACCCTGAGAGCCACCTCTTGAAGGAGAGGGCTGAGGGGCCTCTGGCAGAAGGCATCTGCCAAGACTGCATTTTAACAGTTAACAGGAGGAATTAGGGAAGAAAGCTTTAAGCCACCAAGGGCCCTTGGTTTAAAAAGTCTGCATGTGATGGAGGGCTGTGATGGCCAAGCTCAGGGAAGAGCCAGTTACTCCTGGAGCTGAAGAGCCAGTTACTCCTGGAGCTATGAAGCTATTACTCCTGGACAAACCGTGGGACTGGAGGATGGAGACGCATGGGCAAGTGTGGATGGGCTCCATGCACATCGTGTCTATCTGCCATCTCAGAAACTGTCCCTGAACATGGCTGAGGCCATGTCTCTCCAGTATGACCATGCAAAGAGAGACCTACTCTTAATGTCTTGAACATCCAAATGCTTACAGCTATGGAGTGCTAGAGCTGCAAAATGCAAGTCTGTGAGACCGCCTGCGTGATGCGGAGTCTCACCCCTGTTTGAGCCCGAAAAGAGGCCAAGCTGAGCACCGAAGAGCATGCTGTACCCGTCTGGGTGCTGAGGCAGTCACACCCGTGGCTGCCGGGGAGGTAGGACTGTGACGGGGCTATCACTACAGAGCTGTAAATTGATATTTGAGTTCAAACAGCGCGATTTGCAGCTGCAGAGATCTGGCAGTTAATATAACTTCTGTCTACATTATAAATGTCAGAACTGACTTACGGCTGGCTGGTTCCCAGCAAAGGCAAAGCAGAATGGGTCTGTCTGCTCACAGGCAGGCTGGGCGCTGCTCCGTCAGCCTGGATGCCGCTGCCAGTGGAGTGCACCCAGCCCAGCTGGAGCTGCCACCTCCAGCACTGTCCTTTCTGTCCCTGTCTCCGTTGGGCTCATTTCCAACAGCTGAGCTTCAGTGAAGCACACGCTGCGAGATGTTGTTGGGTCCCAGTCGACCGCTGGGGTTTGAAAAGAAAAGAGGCAATTTTCTGTCATGTAATGTATCTACAGGATGTGATACTCGGCTTTGGAGCTCAATGGGAATTTTGTCCTTGAGCATTAGGTGGGCAAACTGGTTTGCTTTGGCTAGCTGTACTTTTCTTCCCTGCTGAGGTTAAAATGTGATATTTATCATGTAGACAGAGGTGGATGTTAAATGACAGATGCTCGTCTCCTATTACAATTTTCTCATCTCTCACAAATCGAAGGACCTATATTCTAATTTATACCAGGCAAACATCTCCAACAATCTCTCATATTGCTGCCAAAAGCATCAGTAACCAAGCACCAGAAACTGAGGGAGTCTAAAGGAATACATACCTTTAGAAAATACGTAGCTCTAGCAACTTCTAATGAAATGATGACACACAAAAAAAGCCTGTGCTACGCTAGTAGCAAAAGTTAGCACAGCACATTGCCCACCTCCCCACATTTTCTGCCCACGACATGCTTCACCACCACCATAAAGCAATGAATCTACTGACCTCCCTGGCTCATTTCCCTGGCTGTTTGTTACAGGGATGAGTAGGTCAGACAACTTTCTGGAGGCCAGAGCATTGCACAAGATAGACCCATTTCCTCCCTCCAGCTCCTGGAAATTTTGCAACAGCGCAGCATCCAGGACGCTGCGATCCTGTCGGGGATGGGACAACAGCGCAGCCCAGAAGCAAGCAGGGTTGTACGGATAGATTTGCAGTTATACACAAGATGCACACAGCTTCCGCAGTCCCCACCTTTCTCTAGCAAATCTGTAGCTTCTCCCAACCAGTCCCAGGGCCATCCATCCCTACCCACCTGAGCAACGCTTCAGGTCCTTGTGCCACTTTAAAAAGCAACACTCATACAGGTGGGGTACGCTCCTTTCTTCCCAAAAGCACCAGTTTTGTCCGATCACAAGACAGAAATTTAGTCCTCTTTCTTACACACGCTGTGTATGTCTCATACTATTGTGAAGTAGAAGACCCAGCAACCCCCCCAAACAACATGCAACCAAGTTTATCCTCCCAGATGCAGCTGCCCTGGGCTCGCACCCAGCCCAAAGGAGCAGGCAAACACTGGCACGGCTGTAACAGCAAACAAAACCTGGCAGGCAGAGCCCCGGCTCCCTCTTCTCCTCCATCAGTTCAGCTCTGCGGCTCGGCAGCTCCGTGGCTCTTGCAGCCCCCCAGTTCTCCGCCGCCCCCCGCTCTGGTCCCCAGCCCCTCCGCGCCGAGTGTGGGTACAGACCTGGCAGCAAAGCACGGCCGGGTGCAGGGCTCCAGCCCCTCCTGGGGAAAGAGAGTTAGGAAGATGTGAGCCCTGGAGAGCCCCCGGGGTAATACCCCTGGGGTGCGAGCAGGCAGAGGCTGGCTCCCGGCTCCTGCAGGGACAGCAGCCTGGCTGTCGCTGTCCCCCGTCCCCGGGATCAGTGGAAAAGGTAAGAGGCAAACAGGAAAACACCCGGACTCACCAGGCTGGGGGAGGGCAGGAGCCCGTGGCGTGGGTGCCGTCACTGCAGGCTGCAGGTGCTGGCTCCAGCCCTGGGCGCACAGGTGGGAGGTGCTGGGGGGCAGCTCCCGTGCGGGGCACCTCTGGGTGCCGCAGGCCCCCGCGCCGCGGGGCGCGGGCAGGGCAGCAAAGGGGAGCGGGAGGAGGGTGCCGGGGTGCGGGGCCGTGGCCAGTCCCGCCGCCCCAGCCGGCTTGCCCTGCTCACCCCAGACGGGCTGCCCTCGCGCCCTGATGCCGGCCTCCTCGCCGCCCCGCGCGCTCCCGGGCACAGACGCGCCGTGCCCCGTGTGTCCTTGGGTCCAGCCAAGGGACCAAAGCCGTGCGGGTGGGCACGTGTGGAGGCATTTCTAGAAACAGCAATAGTGTCTGCAAAATGCCCTGGGCTTAGGAGCTGTTACGATGTAAGGTGAGGTCCATCTTCCAGTGACGTTACAGCCTTTGGCGCGTGAGGAGGAAGCGGGGAGCCATTTCCAGGGCTGCCCCTCGAGCCCCACACAAACAGCTCACTACAGGGGGCCCTGGCTAACTCCTATCCATCACCTAACAAGAAAAAAGAAAAAAAAAACCCACCCAAACCTAAAAAAAACTATTTTCCATTCGAGAAAGAAGGTTCTGTAGTCACCAGTTAGCCAAGGGGTTCATTAATACCCACGTGGAACCTATAAAATGAATTTATTAGCTTTGCAAGGCAGCTGCATTTAAACTCATTCAGAGGATGCCAGCCATGCGGGATAACGTGCCCTCGGCATCCCCGGGGCTGTGGCAGATCCGCACTGATGCATGGTGTGGCCCCTGGCAGTTCCCTGCCCCAAGGCTCTCAACAGCCCCCAGCAAGCGGGGACGGGGATGGCCCCTCCTCGGCGGATGCTCCGCGGCTCTACCCGGGGCTGTTGCTAGGACGGCTGCCAGAGAGGAGAATTCAGACGGTGATTGAGGTATTGAAATGAGTGGATGAAAACAGTATCTTGGTATTTTCTTGCATGCCTGCTTTCAGGAGCTTTATTCTGTGTTTTCGGTGGGGTGGAGCATGAAGCCCATGTTTTCACTGCCGGTAACATTGCTGTATCCTAATGAGGGAGCAGGCTATTAACAAGATGGGATAATTTCCCGGGCTGGCTCTAGGTGGGGAGATACCTACAACAGCAGGCTTCACTGGAGGAGGGGCTGAGCAGTGCTGGCGACTGTTCTGAGCTGTGCCCAAAGCCCTGGGAAAATCTGGCTTGCTTCTGGTCCAGGTCCTGCATTCTGCTGGGGACTCAGTTTCCTCCCGGGCAGCAAAATTAAGTTTCACTTGGCTTCTGGGAAGCCTTGAGGCAGATCTGATACTTCTTGCTCTCACGTACCCCCTAGCACCCACATAGCATTCCCCTTTGAGATCTTTCTGTTGCATTTTAATGCCTGCCACAAGGCACAGCGTTTGCAGGGCCAAGGAAGATGGAGAAGTTGAAGGGATGGCCCAAGTTCAGAGGAGGAGTTGGTGACAGCATGGGACTGCACCCCCAGTGCTGGGGAAAGTGTTTCCCTTCCCCAGGAGACCAGCAGCACCAGTCTGAGGCCAAGCACAGCCACCAAAATGCCAGAATAAAAGGAAATCATGTGCCTGGGCGTGGGTCATCTCATCCAAATCACAGAATGGTGTCCCGAGAGTTTAAGTGAACACTGGAGCATTACTGGGAAAAGATGCTGCTGTAAGGATGGGCTGTGGCTAACTAGGAAAACAGTGCACTGCCTGATAAACAAATTGATAAAATCTTCCGGCAATGCAGAAGGATCAAAAATAGGGTCAGGGCAGTGAAGGCTTGCACCCTACTCCGCTTGCACCCCACTCTGCTCCAGGGCAGCTTGAGCATGCTGAAAGGTGCTGCCTCAAGCCTGTAGAGGGTCCAAAAGGGGAGGAGGAGGAAGAGGAAGCAGACAGAAAGAGAGCGTGCATGGCCAGTGACAGCAGAGAGTGAGCAGTCAGGCCCTGCTTCCTCCTCGTGGGAGAAATTTGGGAAAAAATTAGATCATATCACTTCCTGGACCAGCCTTCCTCTTCCCATGGCTGAATACCCAGGAAGGTGTTGGGAAAGAGGAGCATCGCTTTGGCGTGGACCTGGCGGCCATGCCCCTCCTTTGGGAGAGGCAGGCATGGGGAAGGAGCTGCTGGGACATGAGGCAGGCTGAGCAACGGTGCCCAAGGAAGGCACTTTGAGCCAAGACCTGGCAGCAGCCGTCCCATTTCTTGTCACCGGCCCCCAAGGCAAGGCTCTCCGCTGGCACGAAGGGTGATGGGCCACAGAGAGCGCCTGAGCCATGCTGGGCAGCATCACCCAACCCAAGCTGGGGCAGCATCGCCAAACCCATGTTGAAACAGGCAAGCAGACTTTCCCTGGGGAGGGCAGGAGTGCGTCACGGGGAGCAGCAGCCGGTGGGTGACAAGTGCCCCCCACCACCTGGGCGGGTGAAGACTGGGGTGCCAACCTGCCATCCCCAGTGCAGCAGGGAGGTTACCAACCCAATAAGGGACGCGATGGCTGCCTGGCAGGGAATGAACCCCGTCTGCAGGGGGACGAGGAGCGAGCCTCCCTGTGACAATCTAGAAACACCCTTGTGCCTCTGGGGTTTGCTTTATTCTTGTTATACCACAGAAAACTGATATTCACACTCATATTCCTAAAATCAGCATGAGATCTGTGAACTGGCTAACATCCTGTGATGGGGAAGAAAAATGCGAATAACCCCTGCTTTCCCTCACCCCACAGCCTCTTCACACCACTGAGCGCTGGGGTAACCTACAGCAAAACTGCTCCAGTTGATGCAGCTCCAGCGGGGGCTAAGCCGTGGGGCTGGGCAAACCAAAGCAAGGAATTATTTTAAGAGATCTCAGGGTCTGTGTGGGACCTCCTGCCCCCTGCCATCCCACCAGCGTGGCTCCATTGCAGCTGAGAGGAGGATTATGTCTTCATTAGGCAAGAGCAGATTCTTTTTTGTTTTAGAAGCATCTGTGTAACTTCTATTTGACTTTGGTGGGACCTGAGAGGGCATCCAAGAGGGAGATTATTTTTTTATACAGCAATGGCAATATACAAAGGCTAGGCTCAAAGCTACAAAACCGCTCCAGGGAAGAAGTTTCTTTGCCCTTCTGGATCTGTCAGTAGCCAAAGGTTTCATTTTCTTCAGTGCAATGATGACATGTAGAGTGATGGGATCCCTCAGAAAGCAAATGCAGGTTTTCTCTGGAAGGTGAGAGTTTGCAGATCTCTTGAAACCATATTCCTGGTGGAGGTGTGGAGGTCTTCTGTTTTTAAATTGGTCTTAGTGTTGTTTTGAGGAAAGAAATACTGAAGTAGGTATGGGGAGTAGAAAATATAGTTTACTCTTTCAATGAATCATCGCTCTTTCTTAGAAAGGTTACTGCTGAGGCTCTTGCACATAAATAGATGAAGCCTGACATATTTCTGTCGAGGAGATCATTATCTTTGGCACTTTCCCATACATATCATGTTAATCCCTCAAAATCAGGGGAAATCACCAGAAAGTTATGCAAACCCTTACTTGCAGAGTTTTGCTGGGCTCCTGAGCAAGACATGAAAGGGCTGCTCAGGGCAGCCCAGGGGGAGGGAGAAATAACTCAGAAGGTGCCTTTGGTCTCCTCTGGTCCCGCAGTGACCTGAGCTGGGCTCAGCTCATGGCAGGCTCCAGGCTGCGGCCGCCTGCTTGCCTCTGCTTCCTTACAGCTGAGCCGAGGGGAGGGGAGAACAAATGGGGCTTCAAGCCCTTCTCCAGCTCTGTCCCCCGTCCCTGGAATGACTTCCCACCAAATGGCTCTATTGCTAAAGGTCTCGGCCGGCCCCTTTGGGATGTGACCTCCAATTCAGCCCAAACGCTGTAGAAGTGACTTTGGATTTGGGGGTTATCCAAATCATGTTACAAAGGGTGGGCTTTCAGGAAAACCACAGCACTGGCCTTCTGCAAATGAAGCTTAAGTCAGATAGTCAAAAATAAAAGTACTCAGAATCACATGTAACGTTTAGCGAAGCTGGCCAAGAGCGTGACACTAATTCACTTGCCGATATCCCAGTACTAACGCAAGCACATCCAATTCCTAAAAGCAAGGACGTGGACCACCTACTCCCCTACGGTTGCACAACTTCTGCTATTATGCAACCGCAAAATAAAGGTTCACTTGGCTGCAGCCGCAGGAGCCATGCCACGGGTCAGAGCTGCACCTGGCACAAATCTGCAGAGCTGCAGCAAAGTGAGCAGAGCTGTGTGGATTGACACCAGCTGGGGAAGTTGGCTTGCCGTTTGCAGCCTGCCGGTGAAATACAATTTAGACCATAAAAAACCACAATGTTAAATTAAAAATGTGCTGACACCTGCAGTGTTTGGAAAAGACACTGGATGGAGACGCTTCCGACCCCCATAACAAGGTTAAATGCAATTCCCTGACTGAAGAGTAATTCATAGATGCTGGCAGAGGCACAAAGGCTGGAGTGTTGTATTTTTATGATAATGGCTCAGATGGGTCACCCCCAATCAGCCAGCACTCGTTGCTTTAATGACCAGACAGGGGAAATCGGTTTAGCAGTGACCGATGCTGCAGTTTATGCTTCTAACCAGGTGTCATGGGAAGGCTATACCATTAGCTACAAATTCATATCCACTCCAGACTACGTCTCCTGAGAGCAGGCCATGGCTATCAGCTCCTGCAGTACCTGTGCTGTGGCTCCTGCCCCTCTCCCGTAGCAGCGTTTCGGGTGATCTGCGGCGCGGTGCCTGCGGGGAAAGGACCGACTCCTTTCTCACCACCACGCAGTGCAGCTCTACTGTCCTCACCCCTTGGTCCCCCGGGCACTGCTGCAAACACACGTGGAAAGCAGCACTGTTACCTAACAATAAGCAGAACCTCATGGGAAAAAAAAAAAAAAAATCACAGTCACGCTCCACGGGTACGTGGAGACGGCTGTAAAATTCCCTGACACGTTCCTACTGGCTAGCAATGTTGTTTCACAATTGCCCCAGTCTTGCCAGGGAACGAGTGCTTCCTGGGACAGGAGCACAGCAATCACGTTAAATGGTCTCGGCTTGGTGCTGGGTAAGCAGGTGGCCACAGCTCAATAGCCACCAGCAGCACTGGCCCTTGGCACCCAGCTCACAAAATATTCAATTCCCTTTTTTAACAAATGGTGGCTGTTTTTTTCCCCCTGAAATGAATACAGTCTGGTAAGTAAAAAACAGAGGATTTTTTTTTTTCTTTACACACCACACTCCCCTACAAACAGTCAGTCCTGTAAAAAGATTTTTTAAAGATGCTGTTTACTTGGCTAACAATCTCCCAATCTTCCCCTCGCCCTGGAGCCAGCGCAAGGAGAGGAGGCCAAGTTTTGCCCGAAGCAGTGGAACAGGAGCCCAGGTCATGACAGGGCCACCACATTTCTTCCTTCCTGCTCCCAGGAGGACAGAGCCCGCCTGTGTGCATCGCTGCCCCTGTCTCCATGGATTAAAAAGCCACATTAACGAAGGGGAGGAATAACTATCATGTGTTCCCTTGAGAAGGAGCAGCGATACAGGCAACTTTTTTGCTCTAAGGTATGCTTGGACTGGTTTTTCCACTTTTCTCCAGCTTTGTTCCGTACAGGGGTAATTCAGGAGCCGAGTCCACTCTGGAGCATCTCCCCCCTCATCCGAAGCTGGCTCAGGCACGTGTGCTGCCCTGGGCTGCACTAGCAGAGGTACCCACACGTGGAACAGCACCCCTGCCCCAGCACGCATCCCGCGCCCACGCAAGCTCTGCACGTGCGGGCCCGGGGCACCTTACGCCAGCAGGCGGTCGCTGCCCGGGGGCTGGTTCCCCACTCCGTTTAGGGCATGGATGCTGCCTAAAAGGTCTGCAAAGGCATCACCATTCATTTCTGACACAGAGGCACTTCTTCCTTGGGAGGAGAGCATCTGCATGTACGGAGGTGAGGGAAGACACGGCGCAGAGGGGGAGGCAGGCGTTTCCCAGCGGTGCCTCGCAAAGAGCAGCCCCACAGCCGATTCGGAGATCAGGCCAGCCTGCCCCACGCTCTGCCTTTGCTCGTGCTGTCAGCTCCTCGCCCTGCAGGAGCGTTACAGCAACAAGCCAGAAACAGCCAAGGGGAGATAGCGTTGCCTGCGTGTGACCCATCTCCCCTCTGCACGTATCCATTGGAGGAGATGTCTGGGGCTCCCCTCTGCAGAACGCCCATTTTCGGCTCACCCTCTCTCAGCACACGTCTTTGGCCTTGCAAGCACCAATGGTGGAGGACCCCTTCCTACCATGAAGATGATACCACTGACACCCACCACATACGTGCAGGCAGGGATTTCTTTGTTTCACTCTTGCACCCATTTGGGAGGCAAAAAAAAAGAATCCTTTGCAGTGATCGTTCAGTTCTACCTCCTTCAGAATATTCTGCTCCTTAAAGTACTGGGTTGGGACTGAGAGCCCCTTAACCCTTCAGAGGTTTCCTAGGTGATCTTGGCATGTTGCCCAAACCCATCCAAAATTGCAATTAAAAAAAAATTAAAAAATTAGTTGCTGCCTAACCACTGAGGTGTCCAGCCTAACGTGCTCGTTCGTGCCCGGTTTGTGCCACAGCAGGGGCATGTGTGCACACCCAGAATGGCCCACAGCAGTTGGGTGCCTTGCTCCTGCCAGCCCCCAGCCACCCCCCGCCTGTGTTCCCAGCAAGGGTCATCTGGCTTGCAGTGCCCCTTGGAGCCACGCATGCCTCTCAGCCCCCAACCCATGTCCTCCACATGGCCACTAGCCCACCAGGCTCAAGGATGCATGGGAGAGTTTGGCCACACCGCTGCCCTTACCTCCATCACTCAAAGCCTTAGAGATGCGGGAGGCCCTGGGGCACGTGTCTCCTTGGCCCAAAGCATTTCAAGCCTCCTAAGACATGGCCCCATAGAGCAGGCTGCTGCTCTCGCCATGTGAGAGTCATCCCCCATGCCCCACAGGGAAGTGAAGAGGGTCTCCTACTCTGCAAGCTGTGGATGAGGACCCTGTCCTGGGAGGGAAGAGACTTGGTTTCTGGCATTTGCCTCATTTTTTGCATTCAGCAGAGTGACATAAGTCTGAGCTGCCGTGGAGCTGCTGAGGGACACCCAGACCAGCCTGCAAGGCTCTGCCCTGGAAAGCAGGTGATAAGCTTGGCAACTTTTCGAGGATGCAACCAAATCCTTGTCTTTCATTCCCCGTACAATTGCTGTAACCTGTTGATGCCATCACCAGCAAGTCAAATGCAACCAGCCAGAAAGATGTTTTACAAGAAGTTCAATCCTACCCGGCCTGTGTTAGGTGTATCCTGCAAATGCCCGTTGGGCTGTACACATACCTCCAGGATTTAGGCAGAGGGAGAATGCATGAGACTCTGGATCCCAAGCTCAGACATATTCTCCCCAGGAGCGCGTCTCTTGGCCCACTCCGGCGTGCCCTGCAGCAGATCTCCTTGGGAAGCCGCCGAGCGTGGCTGGGACCTCCAGGGCTCGGCAGGAGCCGGGCAGCGCTCGGTTGGATCCCCTTTTGGTTGAGCGCACTAGAAGGCCCTCTTCTCTACTGCTATGGGAGGAGGTGAGGACGAGCATCGTGGAGGTCTGCGCTGCCTGTGCACAGCCAGAAGCAGCCATCCGCTCGAGTCTCTGCACACTTTTTCCCCAGCTTGTCTAAGGGGGATTAGGTACTTGGTTGCTGTCATGGTTTACAAAAAGGTGAGGCTACGTGCATCTTTCAGAAGGAAAGATTATCTTGAGTAAAGTACAGCTAAAATAGCATTCCAGACGTATTTTGAGTGAGGATTTAAAGATGCTGTCTGAAGATCTCACTTGAACCAGGTGGAATTACAAAAGCTATATACTCATAAAAATAAAACTTTATGAGAAAAAAGCCTATGAAAACAGTGCAGTGGAAAAGCACCACAGACCCCTCCATACTTTGATGCTGGTGTCATGCTAAGACTAATTAGTGAGTGGAAAATACTGTAAACTTTCTCCTCCATTGCAGTACACAGAAGTCGAAATCCATGTCAGATTCCATTAAGAAATCAAAATGGCATTTTTCCAAAGAGAGCACACACTTTAGAGATGCAGGTTTCAGGATGTACCAAGTACCAAGTGAGAGCATATGACTGAGCAGGATTCGTTGTCACTTGTTCCATCCAGCCACCTAAGAACAAAATAGTACGAAAATCTCCACCCCACTCCCTGCTTATATCTAAGGTTATATCTGCAACTCACCGTGCAACCTCTGCTGCTGCTGCAGCAATAAGCCAGAGGTTGTCAGGTATCGTGCAATACCCATCACAGCCCAAGCTCAGCACCCAAAAGGACGCAGCATCTGTGCTACAGGAGAGCGGTCGGTGGCTTGTGCCCGCTCTCCCTATGGCGTGGCAGCACCCCTGCCCGAGCAAGGGGCACGCAGGCGATGCTCCCCTTCACCACTCCGTCCCTCCACGGTGCCCAGCTCCCCTCCCCTCACCTTGGGGGGGAAAATGTGGGCCTGACAAACCGCAATCCCAATTCAATGAGGCAGCAAAACTCAAAGGTTATATTCACAAAGCACATCTAATCAAACTCGATCCCTCAGTATTGACGAGCTGACAGCCATTAAATGATAGGATCTCCAAAAAAACCCCCACCCCAATCCCCCAAAACCTGCGTGGGCAGCGGAGGGTTTGTACTCGCTATGACCCATGAAGAGCCATGGTGTCAGGTAGGAAGGGCTTTTGGAAGCCACCACAGCATTACCACATTGTTGGAGGTTTATTCATCCTCCCAGTGTTTGAAGTATTGAAAACTTGACAGGTTTGCATTGTTCTCCTTTAGCAGTATGTTGCTTAAGCAAAAATAATATTGAACCTTTGGCTTTTCCTCCACTGAATCCAACCACCTCAGAGAGCATTTTATATCCACATTTTTATCAGCAGATCTCCCAATACACCAAGAAGCAGAGATGTTTTATGCTCAGAAACCAATTTCACTGGCAGTATTGCCAGGAGAAAGAAAGATCAGAGATCCCCTAATGGTACAGAAGCATCGAGCTGTCCTAAATGCCCTCTTTAATCTCCCAGGAATTTGCACTAAATTGCTGGGTAAGGTTGGGAGAGGAGGGCCCTCCATGCGCTAGGAAGGACATTCTCAAAAATGCACCCGTTCAGGAGAAGAGCCAGATCATGGGGGAAGGGAAACCTTGTATCCTGAGAAGCAAAAGTGAAAAATACCTTTCCGTTAATTTAGCTAAAATAATGAAAGCTATACGCTCACTCTCTCGCCCATGCAACCCACAGCTTCCTGTGCTTGCACATCACGTATGGTCCAGCCTTGCCTGCGTTATCAGGAAGTCTTTCACAGGCAGCGCTAGTCCTGATTTTTTTTTTTTTCCTCTTTTCTTCTTCTAAAGTAGCTGCATGTTTTACAGTGAGGCACAGATAAGCTTTTCTCCAGAAGCAGCCGCACGTATCTTCCTGCTGTGCTGTTTTTCCCTTTGAGCAAACACCAGATGCAAGCAGTATGAGCAAAATGCCACCCTTCAGAAACCTCTGAGATCCTTTGTGTTTCTGGTCCACTGACCCATGGCGGAGCAAGAGGGCCAGGGCTGCCCTTGGGACGTGCTTTCTCTGGACGTGCAGTTATGCCCCTGCAGCCTTTGCCAAAGCACTGGCACGGATTTACACTGTCCTGAGCATCTCATCTCTCCTTACCCCAATTTTGCATGGATTTAACCATGTTAGCGCAAGTAAATTTTCTCCCAGTTCGGTGTAAGGAAAGTCAGACCTCACATATTGCCTCGAGGGCACAGCCAGAGCTTTTGCAGTTGCTCCCAAAATACCCTCCCAAGCAGCAGCAGGGGAACCAGATCAGCCCGACAAGGGCAAAGCAGCAAAGCAGGTCTCTTCACCACCGCACCCTGAGAGCTCAGCCAGCATAAAACCTGGCTGCCATCACCCCAACAAGGGTCGGCACAACAGAAATACGTAGCTCTCTGGCATCCATCCTGCCTCGGGTGAGTGCTGGGCACAGCCCGACCCTCTGGCCATCCTGGCACTCCGCGGCCCACTGGCACCTCTCACACTGCGCCTCCGGCTTCCTCGTCCCTGCCATTTGGGAGGGGTGAGCAAGAAAACTGCCTGCTGCTCAATCCTTCTGCGGGTCAAGGAGGAAAGGCTTTCCGTATTTGTAAACTAAACCAGACATCAAAGGCAAGCGTGAGCCACATCACCCATATTTTCTTCAACAGAAGTGATGCCACAGGGCACTGTGTATTAGCTGCTCAGGCTACGTAACAACTTGCTTGTAGCTTTATAAATCAAAGGATCAAATAGATTGTTCCTTGGTTAGTGCATGAGGATCATTCCTTGGTTAGTACACGAGGTTAGTACACATAGGATATCTTTCTTCTCTGATCACAACCAAGCAGAAGGAAATGAAATTCTGAGGCTTAGGAACAGAAAGTACGGAAAAGTCAGCCTAAGAGTGGCTTTACTCCACCTGGAGCCAGCATTTTCTGCCAGGTTCCTCTTTGCTTTGACACACACTTTTCATGGGAGAAAAAGCAAAAGGGCGTGAACTGACTCAGAGGACGTGAATATCAGGCAGGGCACTCGGCATCTGGAACGCCTTGAAGCAAAGGTACAAGCTGTGATTCTTTTCTTCCAGAAGACATTGTACAGCTCTGACATGCAAACAGCCATAACTGCTGGATTCCATTTAACCCAATATTTTGAGTGGCCAGAGCACATGTTTAGGGAACACGGGTAAGAAGCTACTGTCAAGCTAAGCAGCCTTTAGCACAGCCTCTCTGCTATCAGCAGCCGTGGCTGCAGCAGGCACTCCTTGCACAGCACCACGTGTTTTTAGACAATTCCCTATGTCTTGCTGAAATTAGAGACAATAGCAATCTATGTGAATTAAGAATGTATTAAAATGATCGAGGCATTTCCCTAACCAAAAACACTTGTAGCAAACCAAACAGAGGTAACATTAGATAAGCATAACTCTAGTTGGGAGTTTCTGCTTTGCCGTGGTGCCGAGCCCACTCATTCAGTATCACGCAGTACCTCTGGACTGTAAATGTATTGAAAATGAGAAGACCATGACCACAGATTTTTGTACGGCAGCACCGCTATTGCAGCTGATGCTGAGTTCAGATCCATGCCATACAGCATCTCACACCGTGCCTGTCCCTGCCGCACCTGAGCACCGTCTGCTGTGCTAACTCGGCTGCTACCCAGTTTGTTCTCCGGTCTGGAGGAGAAGCATGTGCTGCAGAGGCTTGAGCAGCAAAAGTTTCTGCTCAACTGGTGGACAAGAAATCCCATTTTTACCAAAAATCAATAACTAATTCTCCTGCCTTTCAAATAAAATCGGCTCTTGTTTAATACCCACCTGGAGTTAGTGTCCCAAGCTGCCTGGAGACTGCACGAGTGCATGCCAGCGATGCATGGGGCTTAGGAGCTGGCTGTGCTGGCCTGAGGGGAAGCAGCCTGCCTGCAAGCACAAGGTTTGGGCTGAGGTTATGCAAATTCAATTAATCAGCACTTAAATCCTTACCTCAGAGCAGGGCCTGCAACACCAAGGTGAGGAGGAGAGCAGTGAAACAAAGCTTAACGCACAGGGTCTACAGCTGGGCTGCTCCGTTCTTCAAGGCAAGTCCTTCTCTTCCTTATCTATATCAGCATCGTGCGTTAACTGTAACTTCCTTGCGGCAGAGACCTCATCTCTCGCTTACCTAGAAAACCTCTCACAGAGTTTAGGCGTGATGTAATTAGAGGCAATGACAGTAATAATTAATTGATTTTGAAGTTATCATCCGTCTTCAGTGCGTTTAATGAATGGCAGAGACAGAGCCTCCCAGAAGTGCCAGAGGCTGTAGCTCCACCTAATGACATTGCTAAAAGCGAACCTCAGACGCATGCTGGAAGAGATTAATTGTGGTAGATAGGCTGTCAGCACTCCACTCAAACTTTTATTGTCAGTCATCTGGAGACATGAGCCCAAGGCTACTGAAAAAGGCAGAGCTGGAGAATATATCAGCTAGTGGCTCACGTGGCTAGTAGTCGAAGGCAGCGATGGGGAGAGTAATATTGAAGCGAGGCTGTGCTGGTTTTGCTGGGACAGAGTTAATTTTCTTCCTAGTAGCTGGTATAGTGCTGTGTTTTGGATTTTAGTATGAGAATAATATTGGTAACACACTGATGTTTGAGTTGTTGCTAAGTAGCGTTTACACTGGTCAAGGACTTTGCAGCTCCCCATGCTCTGCCGGGCGCACAAGAAGCTGGGAGGGGACAGAGCTGGGACAGCTGACCCCACCTGACCAAAGGGATATCCCATACCATACAACTTCACGCTCAGTATATAAAGCTGGAGAAGGAGGAGGAAGGGGAGGGTGAGCGAGCAGCTGTGTGGTACTTAATTGCCAAGTGGGGCTAAACCACAATAGAGGCCCAAGAGTTTCATACCAGTCCACTGAAATAAATGCCTTGATGATTCACAATATCTATACTGCCAGCCTTAAAACCCAGCCCCTCAGCATATGGTCCTATTTTTTTTGTGCAGACATAAAAGAAAGAACGGGAGACAGAGATTTAGCAGTCATGGAAGTTCAGCAGAAAGCTCAGGAGAAGAACCAGCTCTCTGAAGTCCAGAAGATCAGCTGAGAGTTGTGATCGTGAACGGCACACCCACATAATCTGATGGCTTTCTGAGAGGTGTGAAACGTTTTTGTTCTACACCATCAGCCCCTAGACTGGCAAGAAAGCAAGAACCTTCTTGTGGTACCATCTCTGGAGAGGGGAACTGTTGGACAATAAAAGCTCCGTCCTGCTTTCACCTTCTATAAAGTTTCCCCCTGTAAGGAATTCTGCTAAACCCAAGTCAAAAGCACGCGCGCGGGGAACAGAAGCGTTGAGCGTCCGCAGTGCCCACCAGCTGTGCGCGGATGCTGTGGATCGGCGGGCGAGGCGCCGGCCCCGGCGTGCTTCCCACCACGCTCACCAGCCCTGCCCACCGCGGCTGCCGCCGGCTCAGCTCCCTCGCTCTGCGCTCCTCCTCTTCGCCTGGGTTTTTTGTATGTATATTTATACACACACACTTTAAATATGCACACGTAGACGTTTTCTCCACACACCGCATATTTTCGTTACTTTAGGCATTTCTTTTCCTCCTGGGCAAACAAGCCTTCCCAGTTTTTTTGAATTCCCTCCCACTCAAAACAATAGGCTAGACACGGGGTGAAACTGTCCCTCCTTAAATTAAGCTGCCGCGCATTCCTCTTGCTTTAAATAAGGGGCTATTGCTAAACTCGTAAGTTCCATTCTTTCTCAGTCAACAAGCGAGGCTGAAGCCCATGCTGGTTTTCAGTCGGGGCTGAAAAAGCAACCTCTGTTGCCCGTGCTTTGCTTGTTGCCTGCCATAAGCCATACTCAGTCACAGTCCAGGGATGACACCACCACAAGCAAATGGTGAAGTGACCTTAATCACAATGTTTGTAGAAGGGTTGGACTTCATTACTGAGATGTTTTAACAAACTACTCCGTTCTCCTGCTTTTAAGAATTCCTGGCTGAACCTACACCTTCTCATTATTGAAAAGCAGATGTCCTCAGAAAATGGGTTGCCAACAAATGAAAAGCTGATAGCTAAAAATAAAGATGCTTTGGAAGACCCAAACTTACTATGGGAGAGCAGTTCTTTCATTTCTACAAAAAATTCCAAATTGCTACAAAACCCATGGGTTTTGTAGCAAAGTCGTCAGGGCAGAAGCACCAGCGCCGTCAGTATGTTTGAGCTCTGTTAGCTTCCCAGCAAGCCATCCCAGGCAGCAGCGTGCTGCCCCAGGCTCAGCCCACAACGCCTCTTGCAGATATGTCCCAACCCAGCAAAGCCCAGGGACTCCTTCTTGCTGACTCCTGCTGGTCATCCGAGCCCAAATCCTCTGTCACACACACACGAAGATGCTCAAGTGTGAGACGCCATATGCTCCATCTTGCTAAGGTGAGATCCACGTGCCAAGCAGCAGGTCGGTTTTATTTAGAAAACTGTATGTAGTTACAACAAACATTTTCCCCAAGCAGTGGCATTACTTGACCATGCCATTCATAATGCAATGACTAACAGATTTACTAATTTTAAGCCTACTTTGTTCCACACGAGGAAATGGAAAATGTGAATTCCTGTTATTCAACTCTTGCACCAGATATAGTATATTATTCCTTTTGTTTGGAAAGTTTCGTTTCCAAACACCATCCATAACTCAAACCGTATTAATGCAACAAATTTACCATCCAAATAGTTTCCAGTAGGTCTCACCAAGAGGATGTTTTTTCTGGTGTTATGACCAGCTACACTCATGCCAAAAAGCTCCACTTGGCATCACCTTTTAACCCAAATGCTTTTAAAAAAAATAAGTGGGATTCTTGTCTGTTCAGGGGTTTTAACCGCCAGCCATTCGCTACCTGCGAGCATCACAGGAACGCTCTAGATAGCGAGGACCACTGGAAGCTACTCAAATGTTTTAGCACCTTAGTCTAGGGTATTTTATCTGAACCAAAAGCATTTGGTTTGAGTATTGCAGAGCATTGCAGGCTGAGTCCCCAGCGGCCTGTCCCTGTCCTACACTACGCCAACAGCAGCTCGACTTCTCTGGGAGGTTTTCTTCCATGGTGCATTGTTTTTTCCCATCAAAGTGATTTGAGATCCCCCCCAGTGAGGGTTTGGGAAGCACCACGCACACCCTGAGGCCATGCGTCATGGGGTGCCTTTGGCCACCCTGCTCCCCGTTCTGGCTGCAGGCAGCTCTCACCAGCTCAGCCACCACGGTCCCTCTCGAAGGCTTAGTACCATCACCATCATGCAACCAGAGGCAGGTGGCCCTGTGATTGCCCTTGCCCCTCCTGGCCCAGCACCAGAAGCAGCAGGTCTCACCCAGCAATGCCAAGAAGGATAAATCAGGTATTTGCTGTCCATTGCCTCTCGCCTTTCTGTCCTTAACCATGTATCCACGCTGCAGCATCAGGAATAACGAGGGGCTTGCCATGACAACGGCTGGGAGGTGGATGAATACTTGAATCCTTTGCATAGATGCTGCTGTTTGTTTGTAACTCTCCTCCACTCAGCTCTGCTCTAGCAAAGCTGATCTTTAATATCTTTAGCATTTCTCATCCTTCACAAAATGTAATAATGCTTCTGATGGCAAATTAATTAAACACGTTGACAGCCACAATTTAATTGTTGGAGATGAGACAACCTCTTGAAAAACAGCAAAGAGAAAAATGTACCTTAAAGTAAAGCTTTCTAGGACAAAGCAGTAGTACGAAAACAGTATTTTGCTTACTCTGTCACACCTGATTTCATCTCATCACTACATCTCAAGTTCAAAATTAACCACTTACGTTTCCACAGAAGAGAAAAAATGTTCCCATGGTTTGTTTTCTTTTGAATCTCATCCAAAAAGTCATGCATACATTTATATCAATAGGTGTTTGTGATCTGAATGCTGCTGCATCACACTAGCGAATACACCAGGACATCAAAATTGCTTAGCAGTAACAAGAAACAAAACTCAGATTGACCCAGTTCCTCCAATAAAAATGACAGAACAAGTACCTGTCCGGCGTATGGGAAAATAACCAAGATATCAACTCTTTCCTTTTTAATTAAAGCTGCAACATCCAAACCCTCAAGTGGGACCAGGGTCCCCTTCAGCTGAGTGCCCTGTGAATGCAGCCCCACGGCTCCTTCCCCAAAACCCAGCCAACAAAATCAGCGATACTCCCCGTCCTCTGCACCCCATCACCGGATGCCCCACGAGACACTCTGCTCCTGCACGCGAGCGCCTTCCCTCCGCAAAACGTGCCCCTGATGAACGAGGGCTGCCCAGACCTCCCCTTCCTGCAACAGCAGCGGCACAGGCGGGTCTCGGCAGAGGTGGCTTCGTCTCTGCGAGACAGGGTATCCTGACTGTCGAAGGGCAGATTCATGGCTTAGGAAACCTGTTCCACCTCCGCCTCCTCACCAGCGTACGCAGGGCTTCCGAGGGGAAGGGGTGGAGAGGCACTGCCAGGTCTTTCAGTCCCCGATGCTCAGGGGAGCCCCGCGCCTGCCTACTTCTGCTGGATCCGGAGATCCCTGTGTCACCGCTTCTACCATCGCTGCTCCCAGGCAGCATCCTCACTAACGAGAGGAGCATCCGTACTCAGAGGGAAAAACTGATGACTATGACTTTTCACACATTTGGTCAAAGGTAGTTTTTGTTATTTTTGCACTTTACTTCCATGCAGTTGGTTTTTTGGGTTGGTTTTGGCTTTTTTTTTTTTTTTTTAAATTAAGATCAATGTCAAATCACCTTGCAAACATTTACGTATGTAGGAAAAAACATCACCCAAAAAACCAGTTGAAAAAACCCTCACAACTAGACGAACAGAAGAAACTACATGCCAGGTCAGGTAGCAACACAAGTCACTATTTAGACATTGCAGTAGTACAAAATTCATATTTTAGCCTGCTTCTAAGGTCACCTTTCTGTATGCTTTGTTTTTAAAACAGAACCACTGGATATCTGGAAGGAATATAGAGGTCTTAGGTCATCTGCTTAGGGTAATGATATTAACACCAAGACCAGATACACCCACTGGTGAGGCTGCAGGTGCTCTCTTTGCAGTAAGAACTCCACATCAGAGATGGCTGGTGATGGTGAGAGAACCTCATCCTTCAACACCTTCCACCTCAGGCTGGGTCAAGCTGGTGTACGTTCATCCCAGTGCTGAGGCAATGCAGTCCCAAGAGCTGCTGCAACTCTGCCCGAGCACTTTCACGTGACTTAGTCCTCCCGGTTAGAAGTTTCCTTTCTGCTGCGTGACTGTCATCAGATTTTACAGATTATAAAAATACATTTAAAGAGCAAGTGTTTACGTGGATTTAATGTACGAGTTGCTGCATTCAGCGTAGGCTCAGTGAGAGCTACCTTGCTGCCAGTAGGCACAACTCCTGGCCACGGCAAGGCAAAGGCAACTGTCAAGCAAGGAAACGTGGCATCGCCAAGCTTTCTGGACAGAGATGATCCTTTTGCTCCCTTTGTACAAGAGGAACCCCAGGCAGGACACCAGGCACTTAAGTACCTCCAAGCGACAGCAAGGACCCTTTACACCACACTTGCACGAACTGATCCAGTAGTCCGCAAAATACAAAAATTGATGGTTTTCTTCCAAAACCCTGAGCTGGGTGCCGGTGCCACCTGCCACAAGGCATGCCCCCCTCAGCAAGCACCCACTGGCCAGCCTCTGGGCACCAGGCAGCTTGCAGGCTGACACCCCATCACCCTTCTTTGTAGAGCACCTAATGCCAGTCAGATGTGTCAAACCAAAGCTTTTTTTTCTTTCAAGGCAGGTCAGAATTTACCTACCTGCCCAAACAGCAATCAGCCAACAAAGCAAGCTGCATTCAGAGCAAGGTGAGTGCAAATTATTAGGGGGTTTTTCAGCTAAAAAGGGGAAGGAGTGCTTCCCCCCCCACCCCTCCCAACTCCACCCAGAGCAAACCAAACACAAAAGCCTTCTGTTCAGTCTTCGAAGTAAAAATCCCCTGGCATTTCAGTTTGTTTGATAATATGCTGTTAACTGAGGTTAAAACCATGAAAATATGTTGATTTGGAACACAAGGACTCCAAGCATGCATCTATCACCATTTCTGTGGTTGCACATGCACAGGGACATCTCTTCTGCTCCATTTTCTGTACCAACAAATAATTACAAAGAAAAGAAAAAAAGAAACAAAGATATGGGGTAATTCCCATTAAGGTGCTCCCAGTACGCTCCTTCACCTGGCAGTCAGGACATTGCAGCCAAAGATGAAAAGGAGAGGATAAGTTCTGTGGCTCTAGCCCTGACCCTTAGAAGGGCTAAGAAACAAAGGAAATGGATTTTCCCTGTTCGGAAAAATCTTTGGGTGAAATTATCCAAACACCTTTTTAATTCCATTTTTAATAGTCACAGAATTGGATTGTGCTGGTGGGAAGGGCAGGGAGTAGCGCTTTGCAGCTCCAAATCTGCAAGTTACAATTAAAAGGCTTTCAAGCAGTCAAGTTCAGCTTTCACTACCAGAAAAACTTTTGTTGGCAGCTGTGAGGGTGGCTTCTAGTTGTAAGAGTTTGATGCCTGCTGGGTTAAAAGTGCTAGCTGGGGAATGTGAACCTGCCAGGGGCCTGGCAAAGTGTACAGACTCTCCCCCTCCCTTCCACCCACCTCCCCAAGAGGGAAGTTATGTGCTTGCTTAGGAGATAATGGAAAAAGAAAATTTGTGAGCAGCTGTTTGTGCTTGAGGATCCATCTGCTGCACCACGTAGAGCTTTGACACCCATTTTAAGACGCGCAACACGGGTGTCTGATGGGCTGATAAAGGCAATGGTCACAAAAGGCTGGATGCTCACACGCTTGCAGGTTTGGACTTCACCCAAATGAAAAGGCTGGCCTAGGCTGGAGCCAGCTCATCGTGGCACCAAGACAGCTAGTGTGGACATCATTCAACAGTAGATGACCTCAGGTGTTTAATGCAGTCGGTTTTCTGATGTGTTTATGGGCCTCTGGTAATACCCTGAAATACTGCTGGGCTGGACCGACTGGGACACAGAGCTTGAAAAGAATTCAGACCTCTGTGAACAGACCTTGTACGTGCATCAAAAAGTCATCCTAAATTTCTACCAAATGCTTTAAAAGCACTTTAAAAGCTTCATCACGGCAAAATACCATTTTTACCTGTAATAGAGATTTTTAAACCAATTGTTCCACAAGCAGCAGGATGAAGGAAACTTGTTTTCTTATGGATTACCCACTCTACAGCTGGATTTTTTGGTGCTCCAAAAACCCCCCATAAAACAGCAGAAGTGTTCCAGGAAGGCAGGACACTTCTTGTGTTCATTTCCCTCCCTCATTTTTCTTTCCAGCTCCACGTTGATTTTCTGGTATCTGATAAAGAAAAGGCCTCTTTATTCCTTTGCCCTCATTAGAGGCACTAGCAGACATCTCTCCTGCACCCGGCTATTTGTCATCTTCTCATGGAAGCCCCACGTACCTGGCCAGACGGCGAGATTACCTGCAGTGTAAGCTCTCCACGTGGTTTCTGTCTGAAGCCCTCTTTGTGGAGTTTGTTTGTGGAGTTGGTGCAGAATTTGCTGCACCATCTGGCAGTGTGTAATCAAGCGGAGCACAGGGAAATTGAGACGTTTGGAAGCAAAATAGCTAGCATCTGCAGATAGCAAGAAGCCCCATAGCCAGCCAAGCTGTGGTGTCATCAGCTGAAGTCTGCCATTTCCAGATCCAGGCTCAGTGATTTTGCAATGTCAGCTGAGGAAGCATTTGTTTTTACGACGACTGGGGACCGTGCTGCTGTTCAGATTGACTAACAGCAGCAAAACGGCAACCTTCTCACTTCCCACTCACCCTAGGCAATAGGTGACAGCTCCGCTAGCGCGTCCTCGGGCTATAGGCTATAATGAGTTACCCTGTGGGTAACAGAGCAAATGCGTCTCCTCAGTGCATTTCCTTCTCTGCCAGCAGTCAGCAACTATTTAGATGCAACAAGCAATTCTGCATGACTCAGCTGGCCAAGTGAAGGCATCTACTGCCGAGGAAATGAACAGCACTGGCATCTGGTGCCTACACCGTCCCTCTTACTGCTCACCACCACCTTGTGCCATCCAGCCTGCAGAGGTGGCACAGCTTCTCAGGATTTAGAGCAATTCTCATCTGCCTTAGGGTATAAGAAATTGATTTCCAATAGGACTTAATTTAAGTGTTCTCTTAAAGAGGTCTGAGAGCTTCCCCAACACTGGAGAGCTCAGAGCCAAGCCATAGACCGGAGCTGTTTCTATCGACACGTCACTCATGCTCAATGACTTCTTTCTGGCCTCCTCTGTGTCTTCTCTCATATGCCTGGGCATCTGGTCCTCTCCGCTCACACTGTAGCTCCAAGTTGCTTGAGACAAAGACCTTCTGGAGCCTAGTGTTTGCAAAGCACATGTGTCGTTGTGAACTTTGGTGAACAATTAATCATAGCTTTAACCTGAGCAGTTGTTCTTCCCTCCTCCTCACAGCCCACACATCTGCCACAGCCCTCAGCAACCCTGATATCTGATAAGCAACATACCCCTAAAACAACACAGCAACACCTCGCTTCCATATTGACGTTCTCTGACATGGGAACTGGGCTATGCATAAAATGAGTCCCAAAATGGACCTGGCAACGCGTCAGATGTAGACAGGAAGTAAGGGCAGAGAGATCAAGTACTGAGCAGTAAACCTTTTGAAACCTTTGGGAATAGAAGGAAGTTACAGGACATGTGGATGAGTTAATTCATTGCCACGCTCTACGGAGAGGAAAGATTGGGTATTTACTACTAACCAGCACAACACTCCCCCAAAATGGTGCTAGTTCCTTCCCTGGATGGTTCCACAGGCTGACAAAGCATGGAAAGTTCTTGCTAAATGTCTCTCCCACACAACACAATTTGGCAGAGAGATTAACAGCATAATGTACTGCACCTTCTTTTTAATCTCATGTAAAAATTTTGACTGCTAAACCACTCTCCTTAATCAGCAGTGAGCCATTAGAACTGCTCCTCAACGAGTACGTGCTGGAACACCGTGCCACACTCGGGAAGCTTTTTGACCTACCTACAGGAGCTGTATTATAGCTGCACTAGCCTATAATTAAGATTGTGTCAAAGTTTCCATCCTATAATGCTGCCCTGGAAGGAGAGAATATCCAGAGCTGAAGGTACCTAGAAAACTCGTGGTTACTCATCAAATTGCTTGGGGCTTTTGTTTAATACTTTTTAAAAAACATTTTTTAAAAATAACATAAATTGTTTAGCACATCTGAGACTTCAAACTGAATACCTAGCCGTGACTCACCCAAATGAATTCAACTTACTTACAATGAACTTACTGTCAGGTACAACAGCCCCATGTCCCTTCTTGAAGATTTCCCACAGCATAAACTGCATTATTTTCATGAGCCTGAAGTTTTTGGTCTCACCCTTTCTCAAGAGATCAAAGGCAGTAGAAGTCTTCACTCGCACTACTAGTCCTCCAGCATAATTAGGTTAGCTTTTCCCTGCTTATTGTGAGCACACTGCATCTAAGTGGACTTCCTGATGGTGCAGCAACACCGGTCTTTCAGATGATGAGCTCAGCTGTACAGTACAGACCATGAGTGTCCATGTACCTGCTACCAGATTGAATTGTGTATTCTCCTTAAAGCGTAAAAACAAGCTCCCAGAAAATGCCTAAGTCCTTAGCTTTAAAACTAATCTAAGAAATCATATTCGCTCATACTTTTAAAAATAATGCCATAGTAGTGCTTGGCTGAACCTTGAAACACAGAGATCCTGATCAGCAGCACTATGGCTGGTAAAGGCCATTAGACCTGTCCACTTGGTTCAGGTTCAAGCGGTGAAGGAAGGTCAGTGAAATATAGATGTGCAACTGGAGCGTAAGAAAGTAGAGGCTTACTCTCTGTGAACCTCAAAAATTAGGAGAAGGGTAGGGAGTTGAGAGGTATCTGGTGCTGCGTGAGGAACCTGGTGATGCAGAGCATGTGCTTTGGGAGAGGAAGGTGAAGTGCCAGGGGCGCAGGTCCAGCTGCTGGATCAGAGCTATTATTACAGAGGATCGGCGTGATGGTCCCTACAGCAGTAGTATTGCCAGTGGGTGTGAGGAACCTGGAGGACAGCTGCATCCACCGTGAGAAGGCATACATGCGGGCACTGAGGAGTGGTGGGAGAGGAAATCTGAGCAGAGCTTGCTCCGGTGTCCATGTCAAGCTCTCCCTGTTTTGGTTCCTTCCTATAGGCAGACTCCTCATCTCAGCCTCAGGAATCTCTTTTGCCTCTTCTTTTCCTAATGATTTCACGCAGGCCTGGCACAAGCCAAGGAGCCAGGGCAGGCATGCAGCTGCCTCACACTCCAGGCTGCGAGGTGACCCTCTCGTGACCAAGAACAACAACTGCTGGCCATCCCAGTTAGGACACAGGCAGAAGTGAGAGTGACGGATGCCAGCGCATGACCTGAGATGCTTGACACTCGTCCACCCTGCTGACTAGCCCAGACAGGGGAAGTGACGGTGGCAGAGTCCCAGGTGTGGTCTGGTGAGGCCATCTTCTCATCCAGGAACCACAGACTAGACAGAGGGACAGTGTGCCAGCTGTGCTCACCCCTTTCTCCACACACCTGCCTTGCAGTTCTTGAAGTGGCTTGGATCTAGTCATGGATCAGGTCACAGATCATACAACCATCTCAAGTACAGCAGGAAACCAGCAAAAGACACTAGTGACAGCTGCTGGTTGTTCATGCTTCCTCGCAGTTTCCTAATTCCAAATCAGCTCACCTGCTCCTAGGATTTCCTTCTGTCCTCCCTCTGCCTCTTACCACCTTTTCCATCACAGCACACTCCCTCTCTTCCCTCTGTCTCAGTCGGACTGCCACTTGCTCTTCCTTAAAATCTCAACATAGGAAATTTCATGGAAAAAAAACCCCAAAACATGTGGAGCAATGGACTTCAGCATGCAAAAACTCTTCTTGAAAGCCTTTTCCATCTCTTTGAATGAAATCCTGTGCATGGCTGAGGAAATACAAGCCTAACCCTTTTGGTCTTTATTGTGGAGTTATTACTCCACAATACTCTACTGGAGTTATTACTCCAGTACATCTAAGAAGTGCATCTTAAGAGAGCTTGGGCAGCTACCTTGTTTCGGACAGAGCCACCTTACACAGACTGGAAAAGCAACTACAGGCAAGACTTTACCCTGCAGCATTTTTTTTTTTTTTCCAAGAAGTAAAACTCCTTCCAGGTGTCCTTCATCACAGACAAGCTCATCTGCCCTCAGCCAGAATACTGCACATTATGAGATGCAATAGTTTTGACCTTCAGTATCAGAACAAGGAAGATATCCCTCTCACAACAGCTATATTAGCACGTATATTCTCTTTGCATACTCTCTCTCCTTCAAACGAGGTATGGAGTACACACAAATCTTCTAAAAGATACATTTGAGAAAATTACTTGGCTGAACAAAAATTGCCTTGCAGCCTTTAGAGTTCAGTGGCTTCTGCAATTCTCAGGAGACCAGAAACAGCATTTTTAGAAACATTTGAACAGGACATAAGATACCAGAGCAACACTGGGAAGATAAGCATTGAAAAATCTGTCACTTCCTAGAGAAGTAAATGCACACAAAATCTCCGCACATTTGCTCTGGTAAAGCGCCAGCTGATGGCTGATTTTTTTGTCCTTCCTGACCAGGGGATCAACCAAAACAGGGGTGAGTCCCCCTGGCCTACTACACAGAAGTGCTTCAGCACCTGAACCACTGCAGTCACTGCTGAGTATAACAAGCACCTTGCTGCTTCAAGCCCACACGAGGCCAGTGTGATTAAACTCCATTTCACAGAATGGGCAAAATCTTAAGAGTGGAAAACAAGAGGTACAAAGGGCCGTGCAACTGCTTGTTATGCCACGTCATTATTTCCCCAGCTCAAACAACATCAATAAATTTATCATTACTTATCATAACAAAGGCTCAGTCCAACACAGTTCAGCTCCAATCCTGGAAAAGGCCAAAAAAAATTCCCCTCTGCTGTTAAAGGCACTTTAAGTAGCTGTTCCTCTTTGTATTAGCCTGACAGTAACTCATATTAAGAAATGCTTTTGGATGAACTCACCTGTTCAAGTACAACACACCCTGTGCATTAGCATCACTTTATATAGTGGCCACAAAGAGCTGGGCATCTGAACTTCACCTTTCACATTTGTAACGAGCCAGATTTCACTGTGTGTGTCCTATGTGCCCCTTTAAAGCAAAGGTTTTTAAGAAGAAAAGTTGACAAAAATAGTTTGAAATTTTTCTCATAATACTTTAAACATGTCTAATGGCTATGTAACACTAGCAAGTTTTACTCTCAGTTATGTGGCACAAAGCCAGGCCAGGGCAGCTGGTAGGGCGAATGATAATGTGATACAAACAGAACTACATCCCAGATAGTTTCTATCCTCCAGCATAAAATCATACCCCACTTTTAACAGGTAGCTTCACCTTTGAGCTGGTGTGCTTAAATATGAAAGTTAGATTAACACTAGTCTGAAAAGATATGATATAAAGACATCTGCAAAATGACCAGCATTAACCATCACTGCAAGCCTGCAATGCGTACCAGCCTTTTATAACTTGCTTTTCCTGTAGTGTGAGCATTGCAGTGCTGACTTCTTTTCAGTGACAATAAAACTTCTCTCCACTGAACCACTACACCCCAGCATAAAAAGCCCGCGTACAAAATGCTTTATCATTTGGATTAACCCCATGTTACAGTATGCGTGCTTACCTGCATACAGGGATACCCAGAGATGCACAAAGTTATTCAAGCATTGGAAGCAATCTTGCCGTGAAATACTGGATACACATTCGATGTGCTTTTTTAGAGGTTATAAAGCACAAACTGCACAAACAGAAATAAAAGTCTTCAAAACCTGTACTGCATCCTTCTAACAAGTTGAAATGTGAAACTAAACTGCTAGCTATCTTCCAGTAGTTAACCTGCTCTGAAAATGAAGATTTCTTAGCAGGCCGATTCAAACACTTTGCATATGTGAACTTTTTCTCATGAGTGATATCAATGAAATTAAGTAGACCACAGTGTGCCACGTTGCAACTTACTGCTAAAATTGCTTATGATTACCTTTAAGAAGTATTTCGCTACAAGATTTCCTACACACCACAAATACGTTTCAAATCAACTATATTCAAAGGGATCAGAGACAAGGAATACTGTGCTTTCGTAATCTAATAGCAAAATTATTTCTTTTCCACATCTGCTATTGAGATGGAAACCTTAGCTGCAGGTTGAGTTTTGAGGTTTAGTTTTATTCAGTGGCGTGCAATGACATTGCTTGATATTTAGCTCCACCTATGGGCACCTCCACGTACCTCCTTCAATTCATTGAAATTAAACAACAATTTAGTTATGCTCTAAGGCTCTAATCACACAAGTCTCCCCTACCCCCCACTCCCAAAGAAAAAAAGTAGATGCACAATTCTGTTGAGAACTGCATTGAAGTTAGGATGTAAGTTATTATACAAATCATACAGCACACAAATTGGGTAATGGAAAGGAGAGGAATGAGGGAGAAGGGGGAAAAGCAGCAGCCCAGTCAACTGCATCTTAGAAATGAAACAAACAAGCAAAAAGATTCAGGATCTCTTTTTAGAGAACATACAATATTACTTCCTTATTTTCCAAGACATTCCTATTGATTGACTCTTTTAAAGTAATGAGAAAGACTATTTTATTTAATTTTCCTGATGAGAGAGACACTGTAAGGAAAACAACACTAAGATGACTTCACCAAAATCTACTTAAAAGCCTGTCAGGTTTTGAAAGATGTATTTTATAGCTTTACAAGAACTATTACAGAAAAAGTTGAAAAGATCTTAAGAATTAGGGGACATAAGTTTACAACATAAGGGAGAGGGAAAAGTAACAATAAGATTTTGGCAGAGACCTAGCAGTATAAACTTTCAACCACTGAAATGCACAGGGCTCGAAGGGGAGCTCCAGAACATGCCTAAATCTAGCAGCATCCCTAGGCACCCCCAAAAGCACACCACATTCCCACAAAGGAACTTTGATTCAAATAATGGTAATGTCTACTTGAATGACACGTAAAGGACCTCTTTAGCTCTTCCTCTTTAGCTCTCTTACAGGCTTGATATTGAAGTAACTCCAAATATTCAATCAGTCAAGAGACATAATACTCAGTGGCACAAAAAGACTCCAAGACAGATATATTGTCTACCTCTTCCTCCAGATTTCTGCAGTACCTCAGTAAGCCCTATTTTGTAAAACCTTTAACTTGAATAGTGAGGCTCCAGATACAAAACTGACCAAAATGGATTTGGAAACAACGGAGTTGCGAGCAAAACACTGGCCACCCACTGAAATCCTCAGTATCTAAGGCAAGTACTCTGAGATACAAGGAGTCTATCCTGACTAACAAGCATAAGTTGAAAAGTAATTAATAGGCGATACACATTAAAAAAAGAGCTACAAGTCAAACTCCTGCCAATACTCTAGGGCTCTTTATACATTTGTTTATCCTTGAACAAGCTTCTCCTCACTGGACTCGGGAAGTGGTAGAGTAGGACAGACACCATCAAAACTTCCAGAGATTTGGACAATGGTAGATAGCAGCCAGCACCACACTCACGAGTCTGACTTGTTCCCAGGCCTACAGAAGTATTGAAGGTATCACAACACACCCTATGAGATAGGGAATTGATTATGGCTTGGCTAGAGTTACAGATGCATGGCATCAGAACACAGTCCAACAATCTGCACCAGCAAAATAAATAAAGGATAAGCATGTATAAATGACAGTAGGAAACATGCAACACAGAGCAGACAGAAAACCAGATATAATTTCATTAGGATTAATAAAGGACATGACACCTTGGGCATTAGGTAAATATAAGAAAAGTTCTTAGTTGCACTTAGAGGTTTCATTCAAGCAGGATGTGGTAGTAATGAAACTGCAAACAAAATGAATTCCTGGCACAACTTCAACGGCAAGAAAACATGCACACACTCAAAGTGTGGGCAGGTCCACAAAAATAAGAATAAAAGCTAAGGAGATAGATATAAGACCTGCTTGGTAGATGGTACACAATGAACTCCAATATGTAGGAAGAAGGACAAAAAAAGGGGAAAAAAAAGGGTAAAGTGGAAGAAAGATTTCAAGATGGGACAAAGATACAAACCCCCCAAAACACCCCCCCAACAAATTCACACTCTATGAAAAGGATTGAGACTATGAAGTGTAAGCTATAAATACATAATTGCTCCAAATATGAAAGTCATTATTGACAGACTCCAAATCTAGCAGTGAGAGCAGCACCAGACTGAAGGCTACTAAAAAATTCCCCGTCAGTGCTCCCCCCATGCTGCAGGCTGGTAACGCACAAGACCTTTGCAAAACCTTTGTAAAGCCTGTAACAAAGTTCTGAAGCCACACACACACCGAGCTGTGCCTATCCTTGGATAAGAGAGAAAGTGATCTCAGAAAGAAGACCTAGGAAATGCTTGTAAACCTCAGAGACTCTCAGTCTTTTGGAAACATGGAATAACATCGTGTGGAAGAAGGGCAGGGGTGAGAGCAGGAAGCAACCTTAGGAAGAACCAGAGCTTCTTGAGCTGGTCTTTGAGAGGCAGAAAGTCCAAAACAGAATGGGTGACATGATTGCCAGGAGTGACAAAGTGCCACTTGGAGCCTCTGTCTCTTCCTCCACCTGTTCAACCTCTCATACTTAAACTCCCATCATTTTATTTCTTCTCATACCTCAGATGGAGCGTACCACAGAAAAAAAAAAAAAAAACAATTGGCAGGTACTCAAAAAAAAAAAAAGATGACAGAGATGCTGTAATTTTAGATACATGAATACAGACCAGGTAAGTGACAAAAAGTTTCAAGTGTGACAGTCACTACTTTATCAATGGAAATTTTGTCAGAGAAGATAAACCCAGTCCTGCCAGATCCATCCTGTCACCTACTCATCAGTCAAGTCACCTTTGTAACGTACAGTATCTTGGGGGATGTCTTATCTTTGTTATTATTGGTTGGTTTGTTTTCTTTTTAGACATCCAAATATGAATTAGTAAAAGCATTAAGCAGGTATAATTTTCTGCAAAATGCTTCTAAAGTGTGTTGGGAAGCCAGGATAAAAGCAAAGATGATAGAAGTGCAACAACTCAACCCAAGACCTAGTAAGTGAATTTCTGAACTTATTCTATGCCTAGAGTAAAGGTCCACCCCTTGCTATCATTTTGTATGTTTGGAACCGGGAGAGGGTTTGGGACATACCAGAACAAGCAAGCAAGCTTTATAGATACAAATCACAATTTCAAGTTAGAGAACTTGTCTTCCCCAAGACATTCTTTCTTGTGTGACAAAACAAAACTTGACTAGGCAGGTGATTGTGCCTAGGGCAAAATCCATGCTGTAACTGTTAAAATGGTATGAGAGGGTGTTGCTGGAGTTCATTCCTTCCCCCACCTTTGACAAGTCTGGACTACACAAGAACAACTAAAACACTTGTACGGTATTTCAAATATCAAAGTTGCTACACTTGCTGCTGCTCTGAAAAACAAAACCCTGATTAGAAACAAACTTTAGCCTTACATGTTGCTGAATTCACCTTGGTAACAAGTAACATCCTTAATGTAGTAATGCATGCACAAATGCATAATCCAACGATAGGAATGTGTATCACTAAGCTGGCAACAAGTCTTGCAAAGTGACAAATGCTAGTGATCACTTACAGATTATGGAGATTGTCCATGCTATCCTTATGCAGAGGGCAAATAATAAAACATGAGCTATACTTCCAAAAAGAAAAAGAAATGAGGTCGTCTATGTAAAGCCGGATGGCCCAGTTGGAATTGCTATTTCACCTTCTATCTTTTGTTAGATCACTTAAGGACCAAGTTATTTCTGTTACTCTACGCAGGAATTCCCCTGTATGGGCCTGCTATTGATGAGCAGCAGCACTTTGCTATTTCAAACCACTTCTGTGTATAGAACAATTTCTTACGAACATCAGTACTTCCCAGTCGTAAGTAGAGAATGATGAACATTAATATCAATAACTCCTTTCTGCCGTGAAAGGATTTCTATCCATACTGAGAGCAAAACCTTCAATGCCTTTTTGCATAACATGTTTTGCAACACCGAGGCTTACAGTTACTAGGTAAAGCCATTTAAATGCTGATATATTTTCATATTCCAAGAGCTTTAAAAATAGAATTATTCATGTTGTAGAAGAAAACTGGTAAGGATATTATGAATGCACAGGGATTATAATAGAATAGTAAGATGTTGATACCTTCATTAGGAAGCACATCAACTTCAGGCACAGAAGAATCAGATTTTAACTGGAATGTTCTGGAGGGTATTTTATTCATTAGTAGATTCTCATACTTTGATTGAGATCATGCAAGTCTCTGAAGCAGAAGGCTGGAAAGCTTTTCTCTGAATAAATTCATTTCGTTGGTAAGGATGTGACCTGGGACAATATCCTTACCTTTTTCAAACCAGAAGTGTTTGTAAGCTTAAAGTTCAGATTTTGGTGCAAAATCTTCAACTAGTTTCATGCATAAATACCAGACATTTACAAGAAGACAACAAAATATTTTAATTTAAATATGCCCCATACTATACAACTGTATAAAATGCCAACTAAGCATTCATTTGAACATTAAAAAAAAAAACCAAACCAAAAAACAGAAAAAAGCAAGCAGCACACTGTAGTAATGATAACAGAAGGTGGCACAAGCCAGGCTATACAACCAGAAACACAGGCAAGTTACTGTCTCACAACCTTTGTTTACAATTACCATCAGAAAGGGAAAACACACTGCAACCATCCCAAGACTTCCATGGTTTCTAGTGCCCACCTTATTAGGCAGATGTCAGCGTACTAAAATGACGAAAACCATATTGGTATTTAACATGCTGTTCTTTTGAATTGAAAGGTAGCACTGCCGCTTTCTTAGGATTGCTAGGAAACAGAACAGCAGCTACCTGGGTTTCTAATGCAAAACTAATGCTTTGATTGGTAATCATGGAAAGATGGAAAAAGGACAGAACAGGAATTATTCCAACAATTTTAAACTGAATGAAGCAAAACACTAAGTCCAGCAGTAATTTGAGAAACATGGAAAAAAATCTTGGAAAGGCTTAAAGGCAGCTGTGGCAAACCTACAAAGTTTCTCTCCATTTTATTTTTTTGTGTGTGTGTTAATACGCAGTACATGTATTCAGCTGATTGTTACACCTTAGTAACACAAAATAACCTTATGCACCCCCATGTCCATAAACCATGGCTCCAGCAATACATGGCATTAGCTCTTCTTAACACTGTTAACATGGAGAAAGTGCCACTGGAGTTAGGTCCAAGACAGACACCAAGTACGAGTGTTTGTTTCAGTTTACAGGCCATACCAATCAAAACAAGATCATAACTGCAGGTATAACTAAATTTCAATGTATTCCTGCTCTCTGTAGTCACAGGGTATCAATTTCTATTTTCCTTAATATAATGACAGGCCTTCAATAACACCGCGTTTACACTGCACCACAGCTTGGAATGGCTTCATTACACATCTTTCTTTAATAGATATTATTAATTTAAAAAACAAGGTGTGAACCTAGGCATTTAAGTCAATGTTTGCTTCAAATGGCACAGAATGGATTTCTTTATATTAACTCCAGCTACAAAACTCATTCTCAGACCAACTGTGGCAAAAGCAAAACCAAGAGAGAACCATGCTTTGTTTTCTAAAAACATGTTGAGAAGCTTCAAACACCCCCTTTCTAAAACTGTAAGTGATATTTTCCCACAGATATCAGTTAATATCTCTTAAAAAAAATACTGAAACCTATTTCAAAGTGAGGATCTCCATTTTAAA
Source organism: Mycteria americana (assembly GCF_035582795.1). Classification (NCBI taxonomy): domain Eukaryota; kingdom Metazoa; phylum Chordata; class Aves; order Ciconiiformes; family Ciconiidae; genus Mycteria; species Mycteria americana. Next base: position 120,179,827 of record NC_134365.1, read on the forward strand.
AACAAGTAATAAAATACACTTCTGCCATCTTTCTTCCTCTAAATTTGTATGTCAGGAGCTACTGTCTTTAAACACTAACATATAAAAACCCCTAAAGCTTCTCCCACATATACCCATTACTTAAGTATGCATCATTACTTGGCATTAAGCATTTCTAAATACCAGCTTATTTTGGAAGCAAAGCTAAGAAAGTTTATATTTATGGACATACAAAGCCAGTAGAAAAAGGTACAAGTGTGCAGCTTGTAGAACAGTTCACATCAGGAATGAACGAGGAAAAGGCACTCCATCTCTCTTCGCTGTTCTACACACTGTGTGCAATTTTTCCATCACTGTTAAACCTTTGCTCACAACAATGCAGGTTCACATGCTGAGTAGAGTTCACATCTCTCCATTACCATTTTTTTCACTGAAAAATTACATTGCTGTGAATGTGCAACATTAGCTTTATTTATACATTTAAGAGTACTTTTTTTTCCAAATGAGAAAGTCAAAGCTACCAAACAAATGTTATTGACGATATAAATTATTTAAACTTAAATAATTTAAAATCAACTTATTTAAACAACTTTCCTATTGCACATTTTTCCATTACTTTGCCAGATAAAACCCTATATAGGCATTTAAAAGGTTAAAATTTTAAAAGCACAAGTTACATAGCACCAAAATAAGGTGCCGAAGAAATTGTACGCCTGCTGGAAAATGAGTGCCAATAAAAACAAATATAAATATATATGTATATACACATCTAGTAGTAAGTCCGGGATACTGAGATAATAAATACTTTAAACAATTTCCCAGATTTCCAGAAACATGTGAGAAACTATAGAAAATAATGCAAAGTTACTTTAGAAGACCAAGAATACACATGCACAAAATCTATTATAAGAAAAAGGTTTACAATTCCCATAGTTTAATCTTTAAAACCACCTCTGTTATCGCTACGTACTCCACAGAATGACTAGCCTATTAGTTTGAGGATTTATGCGAGTCAGAACAAAGAAAGCTTCCCCCAGTTGCTTTATAATGGAACAGCCTACAGTACCCCCCAAAAAATAAACCTAGTTTGTCCTGTTATGTCTCAAAATGTCATCTTCTGCCTATCTTTCATTCCCAGTGATCTGGGAATACAGTCATGACATCCATCAGTCCACAGCATGAAAAATAAGGATGAAACTTCCTATATTTTTTCTGAACAAACTTATATTGGAATTTCTCCTACTATAACTGCTGCTGTTGCCACCAAACCTGTGACCTGCTGTTTCCACAGTAAATGTTTCCCCTGCATATGTTTACTTGTAACCCTTGGAAAAACAACAGCAGTTCAACTTAAATGGGTAGGAGTATAATCTGGCCTTCTTGTCTGAATAATTTTTGGTTTGGGTTTCTTTGTTTCTTCTTCCACATCGTTTTCCTGGTCACTCTCACATACGTGGACGACAACACTAGGAGTAGTGTCAGTTGCAGCATGTAGCTCATACTTTTCTCCTGAAAGTTAAAATATTAGCAAAACTGGTTAAAAAGGATCCATTCTGTAGAAAAGTATGAAAGAAATTACTAAAAAGAAAGGCATACATAAAAGCGTATAAGTAATACACTGATGACAAAAGCCTGATGCCACAATGCATTAGATGGAGCAGGCAGGTACGTTGCCAACAGTCATGCTTATCATCCAGAAGTACTTAGGTTCTGTTTTCAAAGCAACATAGCTCAGCTGCTCTCTTAAAAAGCAAGTTTACATAGATTACCCTAGGCATTCAAGAAAGCGTTCTACATGAGCAGGCATAAGTCTTCTTGGTGGGTTTTTGTCACTTTAAAGCGTACAATATTACCTATCCACTGTACCACAGTCAGGAAGACTTTGTTTTCCCGAGTGACAGCAAAACCACAGGACCTTCCTTCCCCCCAAAAGCTTTCAGTGTTAAGAAAGCTCACCCAGAGGTGCTCTAACACTGTTCTGGCATTCTGTGGAGCAGCAGAGCTAGACAGCAGGCTTCATGCATATATAATGTGAAACACTCAGATATAATACAGCCAGTGTGTAAGAAGTGCTATGATACAAATTTTATTGACCACTGATGAGCAGTTCCATAGAGGAAAAGGCTCTTGCCTCTGGTTCTTCAGAAACACACGAGCCATTGTGCTAGACTAACCCCTGCTTGCTCCTTGGTACCAAGTCATTAACTCCATGTTCCAATGAACATCACAGTCAACAGGCAGAGCTTTATAGCTCTCAACATGCACAATATATATGAAAAAAAATCTCATGGGAAAAGGGATCACAGATCTGCCAATGAGCTTACTGCAGGGCATCTCAATAACAGAACTTTCAGGGGAAAAAGGACCAACTTTTACTGCTTAGTAAGCCCCTAAGTATTTATTTTAAAGACCTATGGGTTTCTTTTTGGTATTGCTAAAAATTAAAAGGAAAGCTTGTAGTATAGAAAGCAGCACCCATGGAGCAAGCTCTGAACTTTCATAAAACCAGTAAGCTGTAATGTTATTTATTTATTCATTCCACATGTTTCAACAAAACCAACTTTTATTCTGACAAGCATAGTCTTATGGGACTTCTGTTTCAAAAACTGATGTCAGGAAAATAAAATCTTTGATAAAAACATTTAGTATGTCAGCAGTATTCTTGATGGACGGTTTTAAAGACCTAGATGCAGGCTCATCTGCTTAGTTTACATATTTTTGGATAAACAAATGATTTGTGGCAGCATTTTATACCTCCACTTCTAACTGTTAATATCTTTCCTATAAATTGTTCTTGCCATTATAATTCACACACCATTTAAAAGACAGTTTTTATTAAAAACTGGCAATAATCTACCCTGATTTTTATGCCAGCATAAGCATAGATTTTTGTCCCTCCACAAACTGCAAAGGGCTGATTTTTCACAGGTAAGAAGATTCCCTAGTCGTTTGTGAGATGCACGTTATTTTCACTAGAATCTTTGGATATCACCAGCATACAGTCAACCATAAACTACTACATAGAAAGCTGATGCATGAGGAGCTAAAAGTTCTGCCCTACCCTCTTCTCCACCCCTTACTACTGACATAAGACGTGTTCCCTAAGCTGGTAAGTAAATAGGTATATAAAAATACTACAGTAAAATGATTTAGACTACAGCTTTTATTCTCTTTGATACTGCTACTAAATGTGGCCATTTTTTCTCTCCCCTAAACTTAATAGTACAGTTGCAAACAAGTTAAATCAGAGTTGATCTTGGGAAACATAATTTGCACCAATTCTCATTAAGAAGGTTGTCTTAACTGAGGTAGAAAATGACATCAAGGGATGTGATCATTGATCACTGAAAAGCGGGACCATGTTTAAAATAAGAGTTCAGTTTAATGGAACTTTACATCTATTTCTGAAAGTAGTATTTGGTTTAAAACACAAATGACAGGTAGAACTGTTTCTCCTATCTGTGGTGCTATCTATTTTTCATGAATAGACCTATAAACAGTCTACACAGCATGGTTAGCTGAAATGACAAGCAACTTATGGGATAGCACTAGAAATAAGGGGTAAGTGTACATTCTTAATATCTCCTTTAGTTTGGACAGTGGGGGAAAAAAAAGAGGGAACTTGATATAAACTTTTTGCCTTTCCAGGGTGAAGCTATCCCAAAGTTTCCAAAAAATGAATAAATTGCAGCAGATGAAAATTAGGAGGAGGAGGAGGGAGTGGCAGAAGTTTCTCCCTCTTAACTCCAAAAGAAAATTAGGTTGATACTGATAGTTTCCCTCCTACACATACACTACCACAGATACAGAGGTAATTCTAGCACACAGCTACACAGCTGTTAACTGGTTCATTGTCTTAGTCTGGAACAGAACTTCCCATCCCTTCAAAAGGTATTTAACTACACAATTGCCTCTTCATTTTTAGGAAGCTGCTTCTTGACAATTCTGATGAACAAGCTAATATATTATTGAAGCAACATTCGTGCTCCCTACAAATCACAAAACAGATCACACTGTGGAGGTCTGGGCCCTCCAAGTGATCCTGTGGAATTACTATGTGTGTAAGAAACTACCCTTTACTAATACTTTTTCTGATATTACAAATTTAATTGGTAGATAGTAATTCATTTAAGAGTTCTAGAAATTCAGAAAGTTTAAAAGGTGTTTTACTCAACCAAAATTCTAGTGTTTCTACTGCTGCTTACCTGGTCCTAACTTGGAGATAGCATATAAAAGGTCATAGTTAATGACTGGAGTAGCATCTTCCACTTGCTTCCAATCAACAGGTGGAGAGGCAGGAGGTGAAATCAGAAACTGTTTGTCTGGATTTGGTGGCGCCAAATGTGAGCTTCCAATGTGCAAAGTCTGAAAAAAGCATAAAAGCCAAAGCTGTTTCACTATTATCAATGAATCCATCATTCATGAGGAATTTTAAGGTTTGGATAGATGTTATGCTGTAACAGGCACTCAAGGTGGCAGCATGTAACTATATTACTGAAGAGAGCTACATGAAAGACCCAGTATACAAAATACAGACAAGCCACCACATTCATTAACTCTGATGAAACATGCAATGAAATATGCACATCCGCATCTTCTCATTATGGAGTTTTACAAAAATTTCACCA